>NW_021703781.1:52527562-52611936 GCF_005190385.1 Monodon monoceros | reverse complement strand
GAACGTGTCCCGAAGTCAACACCCCCGCACAGCAGTTTGCTAAGAACAAGGCTAGTTCTGCCAGATGCTGACAGGTGAGCTGCAAAAAGGGGTTCCATGGCCGAGTATGTTTGGGAAAGGCTGGCTTAAGTCAAATTAAGCCCGTGATTTATTGCAGGACTTTTCAAAGTTTCGATAGACTGATGTCCACTGAGAATCTCCAAGGGTGGATGGAAGGTGTAGTCTTTCCTGAACACAGACGATCACGAAATCTTTTCTCCAGGCAGCTGGCAGAGACCAGGGTTCCACAAAGCACACTTTAGGAAATGTTGGGAAATGTGAGCAGGGGGAATTGGGGGTGATGAGGCAAAGAGAGGGGGATAGAGTCACCCTGGGCTCGTTTTTTCCTCTTGTCTAGCTGAGGCAGGAACTCGGCGGCTTGAGAAATTTCTCCCGCTGAATGCAGAGGTGCCCATCAGAGCTCTGCAGAGCCCCAGCTGCCGGCAGCTGCTTTCTCACCTAGGCTAAGCTTTGGTAGAGTTTAACCTCGGGTTTTCAGGTGGGACTAGACGAGCTGGAGGTACAGTCTAAAAAGGCCCTGGTTTGACAGAGAAGGGCAAGGGTCGCTCGCTGTTGTGAAAGCTGGGCACCCGGAAGCCGGCAGTGCAGTCCTTGGAGGCCCCCCAGGCATCAGAAGGCGATGACAAGGCTGCCACTGCCTCGGGAACAGCCATGAGGATGGCAGTCTCAGTCCACAGTCCCTTTTCCGCAGTCCTGAAATCCAGAACGCTCTGAAAGCCTCAAGTGCTTTTTTTAAGTTCGTGGGAAAGTGAATTGATAGCAAAACCTGTCCTGAGCTGACGTGAGCTATTTATGGGCTATATTTATCCCACCTAGTGTGACTATTCGTATATTTCACTGCAGAAATATTAATGTGTTTAATTACAGGGTGCTGCCCCAGTCCCTGATGGGGGTGTTATGTAATAAACGGTGTGTGCACTGTGTTACCTTTCTGACACGTGAAAGGAAAAAAAAATCTCAATCTCTAGACACATCTGGTCCCCGGGGATTGCGACGAGGGCCCGGGAGCCCGGGGTGGTGCAGAGCGGCCAAAGGACAGTCCCCGCGTGCCGACCCGGGGCCCCAGAGTTTTCCCCTGCGGTTCCCACAGCGATGCTGGGAGGGAGGAGGCACAGCCGTTACCCCCAACTCTCAGATGAGGAAACCGAGGCTGCGGAGAGGATAAGGAACCGGCCAAGGCCCCGAGCAAACAGGAGTCAGAGCTGGACACAGGCTCAGGCCCTCTGAGTCGGCACCTGCGCTTCTGTCCAGGTCAGGCTCCTCAGTGGCCCCTGTGGGCCGCCCTCCCAAGCCAAGCAGCTCTGTGCAGACCCCAGCTGTGGCTCCTCAGCCCAAGCCCCACCCCATAGACGCCGGCAGGACCCCTGGATCTGCCTTCCGCTCTGCTGGAAAAGGGCCTTCCCCTCCTCCTCTGCGCCACTGGGAGGGTCAGGCAGAGTGGCACAGCTCTGCCTCCGTGCCAGCTCCCTGGAGTCTGGCGAGCATCCCGAAGGCCAGCTCCAGGCCCCACAGACGATGTGCCAGCCCCTGTGGGTCCCCGGGGTCTTAGGAGGTGCCTGTGTGAGGCCACTCAGAGAGCACACCCTTTGTCCTCTCCCAGGTAGAGCCACCTGAGGAGCCTCATGTGCACAGCCCTCACCCACACACACTCACACTCACCCACTCACTCTCACACTCATTCTTACACTCGATCTCACACTTACGCTCATTTTTACTCACATTCTCACTCTCACCCACCCACTCACTCCTGTGCATTCCTACACACTGACTTTCACACACTTATCCTCACACTCACTCTTACACTCACTCTCCCTACACTCACCCTCACCGCACCCCTGCAGTGCAGAGCTGAGGTCCCGGAAGCACCTCAGAGGGTCCCCCTGTCTATGAACGGGAATAATCGACCTCCAGGCCCTTTGGGGGATGGGCGGCGCCGTGCTAAATCTTTCAGGTGCGTCATCTCATTTACCCCTTGAATTAAGCTGGAATGCAGTTGTTATTGTCGTCCCCATTTCCAGATAAGGACACTGAGGCTCAGACTTGCCCAAAGTCAACAACTAGAGCCTAGAAGTAGAATCTCGGTAGAACCGAGCCTGAGACTCAGTCCCGTTTACTCTAAACCCCGAGTTCCTGACCACCGCGTCACCTGCTCCCCTCAGGCTGCGCCCATTGCCTCTCCACAAACCCTCACCCCATCGGAGTGCCGACCCCACTGCTATCCAGTTTTCCTGGAGTGTTGGTGACACACCTGTCAGAGCTCAACTTCCAGCCCCTTCCTCGATTTGGACTTAGAGACCCACCCGCCAGCCCGGACCATTTCTTCTGAGACCCAAATCAGGTCCTGTGGTTCAGCAGAGAATGTAGGCGGCAGCTCCTGGAGAAAGAGACGTCCTTGGTTGAGTTTGGGCGTGAAATACTGGCAATCCCAGGGTTGTGCTCGTGGTGCGGCAGGAGCGCAGTGCAGACCGCGAGATCCCGGGTCAGCTCCAGGCCCCAAGACCCCGTGTTGAGGGTCAGCTCAGCACCCAGGAGTGGGCACACGGTTCCCAAGTTCCTGAGGGCTGGGCCGGCCATTTTCATAAGCCTCAGAGTCTCTTCTCTCAACTGAGAATCCCTGCGTGTCCCCAGGAGAGGGGTCGCAGCTGCCTAAGCGCTCACCGTGCCGCAGGCGACCGTTCACCTGTGGCCCCAACCCCTGCGGTAGGTGCCACACCGGCCACCAGCCCTCCCTTCCCTCCTCTCTCCAGGGGTGGCCACGTACACGGACAAGTTGTTCAAGTTCCGCAATAACCGCTGGGAAGACATCCTGAGTGACGAGGTCAACGTGGCCCGCGGCGTGGCCAGCCTCTTTGCCGGGCGCTCTGTGGCCTGCGTGGACAGGAGGGTGAGTCCAGGGGTACATGGGGGCCTGGGGAGAAGGGGGGCACACAGCGATGTGTTGGCCAGGAGGGAAGCCCCAGGCAGACGTCCCCGGACAGAGCATGGCTCCCGAGGGCAGAGCCCAAGACCGCTCCCACAGGGCCTTACACATAGTAGGTGCTAACATACTTTCACACCCTTTCTCCCCCTGAGGCCTTTCCAGCAACCAGGGGCTGTCATCATTGTGTCCACTGGACAGAGGAGGGCACTGAGCCCCAGCTTGGAGCAGGGACCTGTCTGAGGACCCAAAACAGATTGGTGGTGTGGCTCAGACATGAATCAGAATCTCTCAGCTCTGAACCTTGTGTTCATTCATTCATTTATTCAACTCTTATTTATGAAGTGCCTACTATGTGCCAGGCATTGCACCATCAGTATTTATGGAACAAATGAAGTCACAAGCAAAGTGGCTCGTGGGTGGGTGAGTGGAGGGTTGCCTGAATTACAAGTACTTTAGTTAACCCATAGCTCCATCAATCCTTTCCCGCCCGGCTAGTCCACCCGGCACACAGGTGCTCAACTCGGAGTGCGGGGGAGAAAGGCCAAGTGGCGAGGGCAGGAGCAGCTGCAGCCATCTGCCCTGTGGGGCACCCACCCCCCACCCCCGGGCGTGCGTCCCGGCCAACCCAGCCAGAGCCAGAGCGTGGAGTGGAGGTGATTTATCCCTCCTGTCACCTGCTTGCCTGCCGCCCCCTCCCTGGCTTTACGAAACAGTCCTCACTAAATCAGGGACCCAGCTGCTGCCCAGCTTCCATGGGAGCATCTCTGGCCCCCATTCTGGGGACGGGCACAAGGGGGCCAGCTCATTTCGGGACTGAGATGGGGACTGATATGGCACCGAGGGGACTGGGCATTCAGCCTGATCTTCACAGCGGGGGCCTCGAGGCCTTGGGAGAAGGCAGGTGCCAGGTATAAATACTTATTTCTTATCAAGCTGGTGCCGGGAAGAGCACCAGGCCGGGCTGTGAAGCCACACTTGGCCCTGACCTGACCCGCCTGGTGGGAGGAAACCGGGAGGCGGCTCAGCGAGCGGCCCCGGGGACTGGGGGTTCTGGGGGGCGCCAGGCCTGGCCGCGCTGCTGCCAGGCCTCTTCCCGTGTCTCCTCCTGGCTTCCTGTCTCACCCCTTCAGGACCAGGACTGCCACACTCAGCTAAGGCAGGAATCTTCTCAGCACTGGTGGGAGGGCCTGAAGGTTAATCACAAAGAGACTCGCTCTGTCCTAACAAGGTCATCTGAACACCAGCACACTTAACCACAGGAGGGAGGCGCCATGTGAAGTGCAAAAAGAGAAAGGAAAAAAGAGACACTTTGGCACGAAGCACAGGGGGCGGGCACCTAGTGGCTTGCTCACTCCCTACTCAGGCCCAGCCTCAGGGAACTAGAAAACGCCCACACAGCTGGTCTGCCGCCAGGAGAGGGGCTACTTTCTGCATCCAGCCACCACCTTGGCAACCCCTGAGGCCTGAGAACTGTGGAGAGGTCAATGCCAGTGTGGAAGCTGAGAGACAGGGATGCAGTGTGGTATGGGAAAATACAAGAGCAATCATAACGTTAAGAATATAATATTAACATAACAAAAACAATAATAATATTATAATAGCTAACGCTTGTTAAACTGGCCACGTGCCAAGCTCTGTGCTAAGTGGTTTCCACGTACCATCTCATTGAATCCTCAGAGTAAGCCTATGAGGTACATGTTATCATTATCCCCATTTTACAGGTGGGGAAACTAAGGCTTCTAGCAGTAAGCCACTTGACCTTGGTCACAACAGTAAGCGGCAGGCAAAGGCAGGAATTGAGCCCTGCCTGGCTGAAAATAATCAGATACCTTTCACCTCCCTGCTGCCCTGCCTCCGGGTAAGCCCGTATCAGATACGCACTTCTAACCCCACGTTCTGTTACAACGTGTGACCTACTCCTTCCTCAGCCCCACAACCCCTACCCCCGTTAGCATACCTGCTCCAGACTAGCGTCAGCAGCATTGCTAGAAGTGCGAATTCTCAGGTCCTACCCCACTCCACCCTCCAGACCTACCAGTCGGAGCCCCTGGGGGTGGGACCCCGCAGCCTCGGTTTCAGCTGGGCCCAAAGGTGACTCTGAATTATGCTAGAGCTTGACAGCTTCACACCAGGTAATAGCCCCAACCCCTACGGTGTGCCGTTCTCTCCCGCTCCCCTCGCAGCCCTCATCCGTTCTCTGTCCCAAACCTGGAACACCTCTGCCCTTCATCTTCAGGTGCCTCATCACTCATCCACCTTTCTGAATCCAGCTCAAAGCCGATCTCTTACAAGAAGCGTTCCCTGATCGATAATGATTATGCCTCATGTTTATATAGCATTTTTATCTTTTCAAAGACCTTTCACATGCGTTGTCTCATTTCATCTTCTCAGCAGCCCTGCCAGGAAGCAGGGGGGTTATGATTCCCACTTAACACGTGAGGAGATACGGCCAAAGTGGGCGAGGGACCTGCCCAAGGGCACAGAGCCAGTTAGGGGCAGAGCTGTGACTAGGATCCAGACTGACAGCCCCAGACCAGTGGTTCTCAAAGTGTGGTTCCTGAAAGAGCAGCACCAGCTTCACCTGGGAACTTGTTAGAAATGCAGATTCTTGGGGCTTCCTGAATCAGAAACTCTGGGGATAGGACCCAGCATCCATGTTTTCATAAGCCCCCCAGGTGATTTTGAGGTTGGCTACAGGGTGAGACCCACTGCCCTTGACCCAAAGCTGCAGAAACACCTTCTTTCCCCTGGAACTAGCTCCCCCTCCCAGAATTACTGTGGTCAAGTTCACATGTGAATTTCTTCAGTCTTCTATAACTGTAACACATCTATGTTTTTCTGTCAACCCAATACACTGAAGTAAGGAACTAGGTATAAATGAATTTTATAAATATCCTAATTTCTAGCAGAGTGCATTTCAGTTCATCTGGGCTTAATTGCCCATTTGTCGATGAGATTGCTAACAGCTGGTAGGGTCAGGAAGCGTCACAGTGGTGGTGCACTTTCCCCTTTGGCCCCATTCATTCTCTCTTCATCCAGCCATTCCACACGCATATACCAAGCTCCTGTGATGGGCAAGAACCTTTCAAAGTTCTCCCCTAATCACAAAACCATGTTGTAACGCAGTGCAACTCAAAGTTCATTTTTGTGTAGGGATCACTGGGGATCTTGTGGCAATGCAGGTTCTGATTCAGCAGGTCTGGGCTGGGGCCTGAGAGTCTGTATTTCTAACACGCTCCCAGGTGACACAGATGCTGCTGGTCCAGGGACCACTTTGAGTAATAAGACTTGTAAAGCATCGATTCCCAGGTAGCAGGCTAGAGACTCAGGGAACCAAAAATGAAGGGGCCGAGAAGTCTTTACAGAACAGGTTGGCCACCTTCTCCAGCGTCCTCCCCTCGACAGGCCCCGCCTTGCTTTGTACATTCTGACAGCATTGAACGAACTGTTTGTGGCTTCCCGACATTCATCGCTCTCTGTCTCATCTCTGCCTGGAAGGTTCTTTCCCCTCCACTTCACCTGGCCAAGACTTCTCTTAGAAAGCCTTTCCTGAACTCCCCATGGCTAGGTGCCCTTCCTCTGGGTTAAGAGCCCCTCTTCTGTGCACCCAGGAAACCCTGTACACACTCAATCAGACATATAATTGTTGATGCATCTGCTTCCGCCAGGAGACCCTGAACTCCTTCCTTGGCTTCACCCACCTGTTAGACCCAAGTGGCTCCCAATCAGTTTCCCCAAAGAAAATGGTCCCAAAGAAGGGATAAAGTGACCAGTTAGGTGAGAGGGGCTCTCATGGGACCATTGGACGGGAAATAGAAGAAAGCAAAGAGGGCTGAAAAGAGGTGGTGACAGAGCACACTTTGCTCTCTTAAATTCAGCTGTTTTTCCTGGGTTGTTTTGTGTTTATAGCTTCCTTCGTTGTTGTTTTTTTTTATTTTTTATTTAAGTATAGTCGATTTACAATGTTGTGCTAGTTTCAGGTGTACAGCAAAGTGATTCAATTATACATACATATATATCTATGTTTTTTAGATTCTTTTCTCTTATAGGTTATTACAAAATACTGAGTATAGTTCCCTGTGCTATACAGCAGGTCCTTGTCAGCTTCCTTTAAACTAGACTATAAGCAACCTAAGGACAGAGACTTGGTCTTAAGTACATTTATACCCCAGCACCTTGCACATCATTAGAGCTCAAGAAATATGTACTGTCTGATTAATTGGAGGGAAATGCTGCAAGGGATAAGAGGAAAGCTAGAAAACTGATTGAGAAATTGTGTGGATCTCTTGGGAGAAAGAAGGTATCCATTGAAGAAATAACACCATTATAATAACAGGCAGGAAAGAATCTTTCATCAGCTGTGTCTTGGACTAGAGAAGAGAATGCCTACAGCAAGGAGGAGCTGGTGCCCAGGGCTTCTCCTGGATGCAAAGGGGAAAATATACATACATATTTGAGACAATGTTATAAAGGCAGGAGCAATATACTATTTCCTTCTGGTAACGTGGGAAAAACAAGGGGGTGGAAGTGGGAAGGAGGAGCCTGGCGTAGCTGAGCCTATCGAGCTACCCAAGTGGAGGAGTGAAGAAGTACAGGGTGGAGGTGGGGCAGGGAGATGGCTCACGAATTTGCTTGTCATCTTGGCTGGAGCGAGCTAGAATGGGAGAGCGAGACTGAGAATAATGGGAATTGGTAGATCAATCAATCAGCAAATATTTATTGAGCAGCTACCCCGGCTGGCAGCTGGAGAGAGCTCAGCTGGAGGAGAAGGCACATTAGAAAACTGTCTATAAAAAGGTGGTTGTGGAGGAGAGGGAGGGATGTTCTTCTGGAACAGGATGGAAGGAAAAGCGGGGCCGCTTTGCTGTAGGACTCTGGGGGTGTCATGCGCTTCGTAGCCTCTATGAAAAGCACCTCTGGAGTTGTGTCGTGCAAGGTCACGCACGCCAGACCCCGGGAGCAGAGGCCGAACCTGTGAAAGAGCTATGGTCCTGCGAGAGGAGCGGGGGAGCTGCTCTCTGGGCTCCCCGCCCCCCTCACCCCGCGCCGTGGTCCTGCTCAACTACCCTCCTTCCCTTCCTCCTCAGGGCTCCGGACGCTACTCCATCTACATCGCCAATTACGCCTACGGTAATGTGGGCCCTGACGCCCTCATTGAAATGGATCCGGAGGCCAGTGACCTCTCCCGGGGCATTCTGGCGCTCAGAGACGTCGCTGCTGAGGCTGGGGTCAGCAAATACACAGGTAGGCGGAGTGACACGGGGAGGTTGTGAGCTGGAGGGGCTGGGGGCTGGAACCCTGCAAGGCTGAGTCTAATACATCAGAGACCACCGGAGAGGGTGGGTTTGTGTCTCTGGGGAGGGAGGATGAAGGCTTTATTCCATCCCACCACCCATAGATGGCTTCTTCCCACGCGACCTCTCCAGATGATGAGACATCTGGCAGGGGTGGGCTTTTGGGGGGGGCCCAGTGGGTGACGTCAGACAGCCAAGAACATCACCACATCATCCTCTCCTTGGAACCTCTTGCCCCATTCCCTGCTGTAACCCAAATGATGGGTGAACAGGTTCTGTAGGAGAAAACTGACAAATCACAGAGGCCAAGATTTAAAGCATTCTTTATTGCCAAACAGCAGATGAAATTATTTACCTACACATAAGCGGCCAGGAATTGAGTGCTAAATCCCTAACCTTCAGCTGGGTCCCGTCTCAGATAACTGAGCTCAAAGAATTGTGTTCTTGTTCCAAAACCTCTCCAGCACTTTTTTTGAAGTCACGCTCCCTGCACATCTTTCTGGATGGGAGACCTATTGTCAGAGTCTCTGACAGGGAGATTGTTCTAGGGAAGGCTCTTTTTCTAATTCCAGCACGGCTGCTGACTAAACTCTGATAATCTGCCAATAGACTGCTGATGGCAGAGCAATCCAGTTCCTGTTTGGGGTGCCAAAAATCAGGAAGCCAGAGGTGTACACAGCTTCTCACGTGAACTCTGGCCTCACTCACACCCAACCTGCACTTTGGGTGTAGAAATTCCCTCAGTGGTTGACCTTCCCGATATATCCATCCCAATTTGCACTGCAGAATTCCAAGTGGCAGCTGGCCTGGATCCAAATTTGGGGGCTGGAAGGATCCTTGAAGGGTCATTTGGGCCATTCCCCCTGCCTCCAGACACCTGGGTGGTGGCATCATCTCAAAGTCCTACCCAGAAAGGGTTGTCACAGCCTCTCCCGAGTTTACCATGCCTTTCTCCAGCCAGCTCTCCGCCTCAGTGAGAGGGAAAGATTGATGTTGACCTGTCTGACAAAGTTTGTGGGAACAAACGGCTAGACAATAAAACAGTTTGCACAGCTCAGCTCCATCAGAATGCGCGAGAGCTCTGCCTGGGAACGTGCAGCAGAGAGGCTGAATGTCAGTAATAAACCATGTTTTCCTGGGAAAAGGAATAAACATGCAGGAGCTTCAGCCTCAACTTGTGCAGACAATTTTTCTGAACAGTTCTCAGTTCTATGCACTGGGCTGGTTTGGCAATTAAGTGCCTTGATCTGCAGGAGAAGGAGGGTAGACTGGGGAGATGAAGCCCTTGATAATGATGAGCTGGAAGGGAGGCAAGGTCTGGGAGCGAGGGTTATACACAGAATCAAAGAATTCAGAAGGCTGGGTGTGAGCATATAGGGGACACTGTTCACGCTGGTGGGGCTGGCAGAAGGGCTGGCAGGAACCAGGGACGGGGAAGGAGGGGACCAAGAGGAGACCGCTGAGGAGCACAGGGTGGGGATAGGGGTACCGGCCAACTGTGCCAGGCTGTGCTGGAAGGACGGGGCAGCTCAAGGAAGGGACAGCAGCTTTCGTGGAGCATGCAGGCAGGCCGGGGCAGCTGGCATGCCCAGAGGACATGTTAGAGCAGCTTTGCAGACTTCCAAAAGCCATTTGGCTGACAAGAACCTATTTGGCCCACCAAGTTACTATTCTGTCTGCCCGCCTTCCCAGCCCACCCTTTCCCTGCCCTCCAAGCCCCGCAACGCTACCGTGCAGCCCCCGTCGTCACTCTGTTCACAACACATGGACATCTGGCTGGAAAACTAGCCCAGAGCAACCTCCTGAGCCCCAGGAATGGACCCCAATGTAAGGGCCTGATTGCCGAGGCTCTGCCACGTGGCCAGTGCTCAGCTCCAGGCTGGTGCCCTGGGGCCTGGGGAGTGGGGAGAGACGCAGGCAGTGAGGGAAGCAAGCCATGGCCAGATGTGCAGTCAGGTCCCCGGAGCCAAGGCACACAACACCCATCTGCCAGACAGACCCTGGAGAACCTCCTGTTTGCAAAAGAACAAATCCAGGTCCAGAGAGGAGAAGAGACTTGCCCAAGGTCACACAGGAGGTTTGCAGAAAAACTAGCACTTAGAGCCCCGGCCCCTGATGCCTAAGCTGCCACAACCAGCTGACCTTTCTGATGACCTCCAGCTTGAGAATCCTGCTCCAGCCTGCAAGACAGAAGGGGTTGGTGAAAGAGGAAGGGGCCCGACCACCGAAAACTCAGCCCCCGGGACTGGCCCTCTGGACTTTAATTGCGGCTCCCGGTTTTTTGTTTTTGCTTTTGTTTTTTTGCCTGAAACAGCTGCCTGGCCTGGGCTGCTCAGGGTAGCAGTGGGTTGGCCCGGGCATACCGGTCTGCAGGCCGGGCAATGGCGAAGCCCGCACCGGGCTGTCCGTCTCCGCGGGAGGAGGAGGGGAGGCATGTCGTCCGGACTCGGGATTCTGCCTGGGGCCGCCGCTCTACTGGGTCTACAGTGCCATCTAGCGGCCAGCGCGCCCGCTCTCGGGGGACTCGAGGGCCCCTGGAGGGCGGCGCAGCCAGAGCTGCTGCTGGTGCAGAGTTGAGCAGAGGGAAGGCCACTCCCCCATGGTTCCTGGTTCTCCAAGACCCCCGCTGCCTGCAGCCTCTTGGAGCCTGAACTGCCCTGCATGGGAATCCTGAGAACTAGTTCTCCCCATGAGAGAGCCAGGCAGGAACTCAAGGTGGGGGAAGGTGGGAACCAAAAAGTTTGCACTGCCTCTCTGGCCCCGAATGATCTCAGGAACGTCCCATGGCCTCTCTGAGGACCTTGAACTAGCCGTCAAGTAGAGCTGCTAAGTGGACAGGGTCTGGAGCCAGAGTACTGGGTGCAGATCCTGCCTCCACCATGTCCTCCTTCCCAGGCAGCAGTGGGCAACTTATTAACCTCTCTGGGCCTCAGTTTTCTCACCTGAAAAATGGGGGGTATTAAAGGAGATAAACATAGAGCATGCCTGGCACAGGGCCTAGCACATGGGCGGTACCCACCGAGTGTAGCAGACATCAACACCCTCCTCTGAGGTTCTGAAGGAAGGATGCCAGGACCCTCTGCTGGGCATCTCCTGGGTGTAGGGAGCCCAGGGGGAAGCACAAAGCAAGCAGGGCTAACCCCTGCCCTGGAGGTATTCTGATGTGTCTCCTGGCATGTCCTCCAGTCCTGGGCACAGGCGTGGGCATCTTCAGCCCTGTTCCCACTGGAATCCATCTCTCTTCCCTTCTTCACTCTGGACCCTGTCTCGCCCTGGCCTCTACTCCCTCCCCAGGAGCTCTGCAATTTGGCCTCACCCTTTTAGGGAGCATCTGTCCAGGCTGCAAGGTGGTGATTAAAGAAGACTTAGAAGAAATTTGAAAAGAAAATGAAGGTGGATTTATGATATTGGGCGGGCAGTTTTGCTGTTGGCTGGGAGCAGCATAGAACAAAACAGAGGGCAGATCTGATTTACAGGAAGTAAATGGAGGAGACAGAGATGCCTACAGCCCAGCTGAGGCCTTCTGGAGGACCCCTACCAGCCGCTCCAGAGAGGTGACCTGGGGCGGCAGAGTGGGGGCCTCAGAGTCTCCCGGGTTCCCAGGCAGTGCTGGCCTTTCAGTGGGCATGCAGCCAGACCTGTCAGCTGGGGACAGGCAGGGCTAGGTCCTCAGCCAGGGCCCGGGACCCCCAGGGAGTAGAGCCACAGGCCCGCCAAAGCCCCAGGAAACACGGAGTGTCAGAAGCATAAGATGACTGACAGGGAGGGACATCATTTTTTATTCAAAGCAAACACAGATGTTATAGAATACAAATGCAATCTTGGTACACATTTTCTTCAGCTAAAACAAGAGAGTTGGGTTTTTTTTAATGTCAAGCCTATGGCTGGCCATTCTGGGCCTTACCAGGAGTACAGATCCCACTTCTGCTGAGAGGGAACTTGAGTAGAAATGTTTGAGAGCATGCTGTGGGGAGAGAGTGGCTCTGGGGTCACTCAGACGTGGGTTTCAACTGTGATCCATTGCCTGCTGGCTGCAGTTATGCCTCCCTGAGCCTCGGTTTCCTCACCTAGAAAATGATGAGGTGAGGTGAATCGTGCATGTTACCTAGTACACAGGACTGAACTGGAGCTATTCCTGCCCCTCCTTTTCCTGCCCTCCCTCGTGAAACAGCTACTTCCAGCCCCCTCCCTGCCTCGGGGGGTGGGCACACAGAGAGGAACGACTTCCCTCCTGTACCCACCAGGTGCCCAAGGTTTGAAAATCCCCACCAGTGGACAAATGATGGAGCCTGTCCTCCTGCCACCCCATCTCCCTCAATGTCCTGCAGGGACAGACCAGAGGGATTAGGGGTGAGTGGGAATGTCCTTGTCTAATACCCTCCACACCAGTACACTCGGAACCCTGCCCAGCATCTGGACCACTCTCAGAGGACCCGGGGGTAGCAACACCAGCCCTAACACAGTATGATTCTGTGTTAGAATTTCAGGAAGTTTAGGCTGTTATCATCCTGCCCTTCTCACACCTCCTTCTCCAACACACACACACACACACACACACACACACACACACACACACACACACACACTGTCCATTCCTCCACCCCTGCATGTTCCAGTGCTTTGCTATTCTTTTACAATATCTTGGATGTTCTCGGCAACCTGCAGGCCTTAGCATCCACTAGAATCATTAATCAGCAGAATAGTCCCACAGGTCCAGGTTCCTTGTCTGACAGCCTCGCCGCGGCGCCCCCATGGTGCAGACTGTAGAGGGGCCCAGGAGGATGCACTGAAAAGTAGAGCTGGAAGGAGTCTTGCAGACCTTCTCATTCCCGCCTCCACTTCACAGAGGGAGACCAAGGCCTGGAGGGCACACTTCCCAAGTTCCTGCCTCCAGAGAAGGTGCAGAGGCCGGGCAGCCCCTGGAGGCTTTTCCTTAGCACTGCGAATCCCCTGCCTCTTCATCCCAGGCCCTCTGCTGTACAGTTGCCGCAGCATGCAAGCGCCCTGCTCCCAGCAGCCTCTCTTTCCCTTCCCCACCTCCAAGCCCGAGGGCTGCCCTGATGCAGTCTAAGAGAAGAATTGGCTGCACCCAGATTGGACTTGTGTCTACATCTCCCAAGTGTAGGGGTGCAGTTCTTAAGGGTAAGCGGGGCTGCCCCGTGGGCTCAGGCCCACTGAGCGGATCAGAGGGGGTGTCAGAATGTGGCAGGAGGAAGAGGGGGCCGTAGGGAAGCATTTTCCCTTGTCACAACCTCTTCCACCCCGCCTGGTGGACAGAGTGAGAAGCCTTCAGGAAGGGATGGGCAGGGAGCAGCATTCACACCCAACAGCAGAACAAGGAGGCCTTTGAAGCTTGAAAGTGCTGGAAAAATAAAGGGACATTATTCACCCAACAGGTGGGAAATAGTCCCACTAATGACTCTGTGGCACCTGACGTTTTCCAAGGTACCTTCCAAAAACCAGCTCACTTAATATTTATGACAACCTGGGAAGGGGCTATTATTATTATCAGTCTCGTGTTATAGGTGAGAAAACAGATGGCCGGAAAGGTTCAGTGACATGCCCAAGGTCACACAGCTCGAATTTCCTGATCCCCAGTCTTTCCTACCAACCGGTGTGCCTCTCCAGCTTCACCTGGGGAACTGCTTGCCCCCAAGAGGATGTTCTTGCCTCAAGTATAAAAGAATTAATTGATGTGAAGTGGAGTTCAACTCCCTATTGGAACATCATTTTCCAGGGCTAAATAAAGATGTTCCTAACTGCCCCTGGTAGCCCCATAAGGTGTGTGCTAAACCTTAAGAGGCCAGGAGACAGGGTGGATGTAACAGAGAAGACAGGGAGACTTAGGGGGAAGAGCTAGGGGAGGAGGGGAAGGTCCAGGTAGAAGATACTTGCGGAATAAGGGGCCTCTGTCATTGACCGGGCAGGGAGTGGGAGAGTCAGGCTACACTTAAGATGGATGGATTTTATTAGTTTGAAGAGAGCTAACATGATGGACCTGGAAGTAGAGTTTCCCCTGCGGCCTCAGCGAGGGGTGCAGGCACCTGGCTGTCCCTGCCTCAGACCCCCATTTGGCTCTCCATCCTGAGGCTGCTGGGGCTCGTGCCCAAGAGGCTGGCTCCCCGGCTGCCGACTCACCTGCTCCCCAACTGTGCAGCAAACTTGCCAAGAAAGAGGTGTGGGTAACATCTCTGTTATGGTCCAGTTGCCATGGCAATAAATTGTCACTAATTAGTAGTGTGGTTACCATGGCAATTTTCTAGTAATTACAGGTTACAAATGGTGCAAGGCTTCAACCCAAGCCAATTAGTTAATTAGAAAGATTTAGAAATTTGTCCAAGAGGGAAATAACCTGCCTTGTAGAAAATGAAGGGAATGTGTCACAGCTTGGGAGCCAGAGGCAGAGAGGAAATTGGAGGATGCTGGAGCGGTGGAAGAAGGATGGAGTTGCATGGCAGCAAGTCCCGGAGCCCCACCTGGAATTGCTGGGGACCCAGACAAGACCGAGGGTTTCTCACCAAAGCCTGATCCTGGGCTGGAGTTTGGCAGAACCAGGGCAGGGACAGCTGCCAGCAGCCACTCAGCAGCACTCTTTGAATGGGCAGAAGAGGTGCCCAGGTTGTAGCCCAGCACCCTCCCTGCTGGCTTAGGAAAAGAAAGGTGTCTGAAAGCCTCCCGCCCTGCCCCACACCTGGGCTCTCCTAATGAAGGCTCTCCCTGGAGTATTGTGGATTCAGTGGCTCCATTTTCACAAGGCTTGAGCTCTCCTTGAGAGCTAATTAGATTACCTGGGAGAAATCCGGGGGCACAGGGCCCAGGATGTGTTAACGAGGAGCCCCACCAGGAGAACAATGACTGCGGCAATGCCATTTGCCCCACTCTGGCCCCAAAGCCGGCCCCTGGTGGGCAAGCTCCACCTGCACAGGTGAGAAAGGCCCCATGATTTCCTCCAGGGACAAATCTCAGAGGATGGGAGGAGCCTGGGGACCAAAAGAACCTTCATCCCAAATTAGCACAGTGGAAACCTCTGCCCTGTCCAGAAGCGGGCTGGTGAGGGCACCTGGCTTAGATCACTCAGGTCTGCCTGAGTGCTCATTAACTTTTTTAAAAAATCACATTCTGGTGCTCTAATAACTGCTTTCGTTGTACTGAACAGCCCTTCAGAGCAGCACTTTCCAAACTTTACTGCGCACATAAACCGCCCCAGGGGTCCTGTTTGAGTGGGTGGGGACCTGAGATTCTGCATTTCTAAGAAGCGCACAGGTGATACACCTTAGTAGCAAGGTTGTAGGATTCACAAAGACCTTTACCATCATTTGATCCTCTTATTTTTCTCACCTCATCTGATCCTCTCAAAAACCCTGAAATAGAAAAGGCAGGTCACACCATCTGCATTTTTCAGATGAGAAAAACCAAGGCTAAACGGGGAACGTGAATTGCCCAAGGTCACACAACCTGTGAAAACGCCAAGGTGGGACTAGAATGCATGTCCTGCTTCCGGTCAGGCTGTTTTCTGCACCATACCCGGGGTAGCAGTGAGGCTGAGGGGAGGCTTTCAGGGCTCTATTTGAAACTCACTGGTTGGGGGTGGTTTGTTCAAGACACCTTAAGATTAGACTTGGTGACATGTCCACATTGATCTTGGGCATTTCAAACCCTAACGTAGAGCTGGCTTGCTTGCTTTCTTTCTTAAAAAAAATATACACCTTATTGGATTTTTTCCTTTCAAACTACAGAAGCACTTCTTGTTACAATAAGCCAAACGATACAGACGTTCCCAAAAAAGGCCAACATACTGTCTCTCCTTCCCTCCCTAAATCCTACCCCATCAGGGCAGCCAATGCGAACAGCTCGGAGTGTGGCCTTCCCCACTCTTCCCCAAACTCAAAAACAAGTTTGCACAAACACGTATATTCAGAAGTATCATTTGTTTTCCTTTTTCTGAAAAATAAAAATAAGATCACACAATACCATTACCTGGCGAATTGCTTTTTCATTTAACAATATGTCATGGGCGTTCCTCCAAGTCAATACACGTGGATCTACACAGTCTCTTTAGTAGCTGCAGAATAGTCCGTCATGTGGATGCACCGTAATCCATTCTGCATCGCTGTTGAGGGACAGGCAGGTGCTCGCATTTGTCTCCTACATCAAGCAAAACAAAGTAAGCATCCCTGTACCTGTGGCTGGAACCTGTTTCTATAGGTCCTTAGAACAGGAACACACCCAGTATCTTGACCAGCATATGTGTGATCAGGGTAAGGCTGGGGGCTGTCAGGGAATCTGTGACTTGATCAAAATGTCGCAGGTCGAGATGGGTTTCGCATTAGTGCAATTCAGCTACCGAAGGGAAGAGAAGGCTGTGTGGTGGCCTCTGTGTTCCTCAGCTCACGGAATCATTCCTTCGGCACAAAGTAACTCCATCTTGCTCCTCACTTGCCTCATCATCAATGCGGTCACCCTCCACGTTGGTTTATGGAACCGTGAGCCCACATCTGGGCTCCAGGGAGCACCTGGAATGTCAGAATCCGCCCCTCCCCGCCCCCGACCCCTGCCTCTTCCGAGGCATCACCATAGCAGCGCGTCGTGGGCCTCCGAGGCGGCCCCCATCCTCCACGCGGGCCTGGGGCTTTGCTTCTGCCGCTCAGTGAGAGTCGCTGTGCCCTCCCAGGCGGCCGGGGCGTAAGCGTGGGCCCCATCCTCAGCAGCAGTGCCTCAGATATCTTCTGCGACAACGAGAACGGGCCCAACTTCCTCTTCCACAACCGGGGGGACGGCACTTTCGTGGATGCTGCGGCCAGTGCTGGTGAGTAAAACAGCCTCTGTCCTGTGACCCCCACCACCCTACAGGGGACTCTGGTCTGCCCTGCTCCCTCCAGGTCCCACCGGCCCCAGGGAGAGCGGGACAAGTCGTTGTCTGCACCGCACAGGGAAATGTTGCTTGTCACCTTTAATTCCACATCCCCCATGGTTCAGGACGCAGGGGATGTTTGTGGCTGGGGAGACAGCTTCTGGAACGCCTGACCGTTATCCATTCTCCAGCGACTGGGATTGGCCCGTGTCCCTCTGAGTCCTGCCTGTGTCTCTCAGCACTGGTTTCCACCCTAAGCTGCCTCTCTCCATTTCTTCTCCCCGCATCCATCTTAAACATGCAACTCAATCCAATAGCCGTTTATTGAACCCGTGCTAAGTGCCAGGCTGGTGCTCAGAGCTGGGGACGCTGACCTGAATAAGGCTAAGATCACCCTACCCCACTCCCCCCACCCGCCCATACAAGGCACTGACATTTTAGAGGAGGAAACAGACAAATGAACGAATAGCTATAATATGAAGCAGAATAAAATCGACACAAAAATAGTACTCCAGGCTCCCAGCTCTGCTCCCCTTCCTCCCTGTGTGCTCATCCATCATCTGCCTCAGGACCTTTGCACCTGCCACTCCTCCCCCTGAATTCTCTATCTGCAAAACTTCTGTTTATCCTTCAACACTCAGCCTAGGTGTTATCTGTGAAGCCTTTCCTGCCTCCTTCTGCGCCGCCTGGCAGAGATTGGCACTGCCTCCTCTGTATTCCCACTGCCTTTGCATGTGCTACTCACTCAGGCTCCTACATCACTATAGTAATCTGTCTGTGTCTGCAAAGACTGGGCCACATAATAAAAGTATGTGGATGTAATCAGTCTGCCCTTCAACCACTTCTCCCCACCTTGCCAAGGAATGGGAGGTTTGATTTCTCCTTCTTGGTGGCGTAGGGACGAGCTCCGGCCTCCGGAGGAAGAGGTGAGCGGGGATGTAGACACATAGATCCAAGGTCCTACAAGCGCCAGCTGGTGCTGACAGCTAGCATCCAATTCCTGAGCAGGTACTGATCCATATTCTCTGTGACTTACAAGTACCTGCCCTTCCAGCACTCTGCCCGGGAGTTCCCATTTTGAACACCCCACAAATGCACCCTTGCAGCCAGTCAGCTCCCCTGTTCTTCCCGGGCAAAGCTAAAGATGGAGGCAGCTCCCCGGGCCCGTCCTCCCATGCAGCTCACCTGTTAAACGCTCCAGCAGCAAATTTTCTCATTGCTGAAAAATCGTAAAATGAAGAGGAGGTGGTGGTGGAGAAAACCTAGAGGATTTGATAAGGTGTTAAAGAGACGGAAGCAGAGGTGAGCGAGCAAGTTGGAGTAGGAGAAGGTATCAGACGGGAGGAGAGAGGAAAGGTGCTATGCCCGTAATTGAAAGTCAGAGTGATCGCAGGGGTTTAACAAGACATGTCAAGAGGGCATTCATCACCCAAACAGATGCTGCTGTGAAGTGCAGCCTCGCACCGATTATTCTCGTGAAAGGGAACCAGCTCCTTGTCAAGGTGCCTCATAGATAGGAGAGAAATGGGCCAACACAGAAGGCCACCGACATTCGGGCTGGGGAGTTTTGCAGAGAAGTAATGGGGTATTTCATCCTAGAGGTTGGAGGCTGCCCCCACGCCTTTGCAAACCCTCTTTCTCCAGCCTGGGTCTCCCTGCCTCTTCTCCCCCACCCCCACCCATCCTCGCCTCCCCCAAGGGGATGCCCAGCCCCCAAGGTTCTCGGGGGGCCCCACCTTGCTTTCTGCTGGCCCCTATCCTCAGGATCTCCGTATCTGCAGCTGGCAAGAGCTCGCTGTGTCCTGGGTCTGTGATCCCCAT
The DNA here is from genome assembly GCF_005190385.1 of Monodon monoceros. Classification (NCBI taxonomy): domain Eukaryota; kingdom Metazoa; phylum Chordata; class Mammalia; order Artiodactyla; family Monodontidae; genus Monodon; species Monodon monoceros. Next base: position 52,592,990 of record NW_021703781.1, on the reverse strand, counting down.
CCCCCATCATATTGTCCTATCACCTGCCATCTCTGAGGGCCTGATGACCAACGGCAGTTTGTCCTCCAGAAGACTCAGCATGGGTGTTTAGAGCCGGCCTCCACTGCCTGTCAGCTCTGCACTCGACCTGAAGGATCATGTCTGCCTTGGGCAACCAGGAGGTCAGGCCATCCCTCTGGGCAAAGCCACCCTCCATCCTCCCCCAGGATCAGCTCAGTCCCACTGACCACTGGTAGATGCAGGGACAGCACAAACAGGTGACACTGGACCCACAAGCTTTCTTCCCAGATCTCACAAGGCACACTGTGCGTTTCTCAGTCATGGTGCTGTATTTTCTCTGCTGTCACCGAAGTCCCTGGTCGCCTTCTGTCAAATTATTTATGTCTCTTCATTCATTCAGCAAGTGTTTACAGAAAAATACCCGGTCACCACAAGCACTGAGATAGACTCTGTGGGAACACAGGTGAACAAGAAGACAGACCCTCACCTCATGGAGTGTAAGGTCTAGTAGGAAAACTGGACCCCACAAAGGAACATAACTGCACGTGTGATCAGCTCAATGGAGGAGAATGGGAGGCTGTCAGGATGAATAGCAGCGTGGGTGGGAGGGGCTTATTTTCATGGGAGTGGTCAGGGAAGGCTTCCTTGAGGAGGTGACATTACAGCTGGGAGCAGAAGAAAAACAAGTAACCAAGAGCCTTGGCAAGAGCGTTCCAGAAGGAGAGACCAGCTTGAGCAAAAGCCCAGAAGCTGGAAAGAGCTTGGGTCATTTGAGAAATGAAAGGAACCCCGGGTGGCCGGTGCATATGCGGAAGGGGGAAGAGTGGTACCAGTTAAAGACCAGATAAGGTAGGCAGGGGCCTTGTGCTCCCCGGGCAGGAATTTGAACTTGACCCAAGAGTACTGGGGAAGCACTGAAATTTGAGCAAAAGAGTGATGATCAACTTAATGTATCCCAGTGTCAGCGGTGGCTGGGGAGGGCTTTAGTCCTCCAGAATCTCCACAAGTCTCCTTCCCCCAGCCCATGCTGCCCCAAAAACGAGTAAAAATAGTACTTTCTGGGCAAGTGCAGCTTGAAGGCAAGTCTCTGGTTCTCTCTGCAACCAGGTGGCTGCCCACCTTCTGCCCCTGTGGAGAGATCGGGACAGGATGAGGCTCACCCTCCCTTGCTGCTCTTCACGGGGCCCTGGCAAGGTGAGTGTTTGTGGAGCCTGCAGGGGGCGCTGCCCTGAGGGCGCCTGCCTTTCCTCCCCAGGTGTGGATGACCCCCACCAGCACGGGCGAGGTGTCGCCCTGGCCGACTTCAACCGTGATGGCAAAGTGGACATCGTCTATGGCAACTGGAATGGCCCCCACCGCCTCTATCTGCAGATGACCGCCCATGGGAAGGTGCACTTTCGGGTAAGAAGGAGCCTCTGCCTCGCTCCCCTGCTTTGTCATCTTGGGGTTGCAGCCCCGCCTGTGCCTCCCACCAGGCTGAGTAGGGGCTTGTGGCTCTGCAGAGCCTGGGGGCGGGATGGCCACAAGGAAGGTAACATCTGGGGGACGATGGGCTCCTGCCTGGGCTGCTGTGATGTCCGTAGTGCCCAGCGCACGGTCATTGGCAGAGGAGAGAGAGCAGCCTCGCAAGGTGCGCAGCGGCAGGGCAAAGGCCCAGTGAGGTGGGCTTCACTCTCTGGCTCGGGAGCATTTTTCCCATAGCCTGGGCCTGAGCTTTTCAAATTGAGGCTCAGGCCAAGGGCACAGTGGGGCTGGCGGGACAGGGGAGGTTGAGGCCACAGAGCTCCCAACAGTTGCCCCTTCTGGACAAATGACAGGTGGGGGACAAGGTAACCTTGAACCCCTCTCTGTGCCCCCTCCCTGAGCTACCGACAGTCTGTGACACCAAGAATTCTTCAGAAAGACTGTTTGGTGACAGTAAGGGATGTACCACCAGCCTAGTGAGCTTGAGTCTGGGCCTTTCTCAGGAGGGTGATGGAGAGCATGGGGTGGTGGGAGTCAGGATGCTTCTGGAGGTACCTGGTCTTGCCAGAAGCCCCCGAGGAAGCAAGAAAGTGGCGGCATTTGCCAGAAGCTTGATGGTCCCAGGGGAGCCACCAGGGCCCTTATGTCTGGGGCACTGCCACAGGCCCCTCCCCTGTAGGCAGCCACCTTGGGGTGCTCAGGGCCAGCCACTCATTCCCTGCAGAGGCTTGAGACCCAGGCCCTCTGGGTGAAAAAGAGGTACGTCCTGACCACAGAGCAGCTGCTCCTGGGATCCTGAATGATTTCCATCTTTATTCAGCTTTTTCTTCTAACCCAGGTTCTCAACCAGGGGTGATTTTGTCCCTACCCCAGGACATTTGACAGTATCTGGGGACATTCTTGGTTGTCACAAATGGGATAGAAGGTGCTACTGGCATCCAGCGTGCAGAGGACAGACGTGCTGCTAAACGTCCTACAATGCACCGGCTGGAATAATCCAGCCCCAAATGTCAACTGACTCTTCTGATAGCCCAGTCCCAGAGCGCACAGGAGCAATAATAAGAATAAGAATAATAGTGCCTTCTGTGTGCCAGGAGCTGTGCCAAGCATCTTACATACATTATCTTGGAAGCCCAGGCATCCAGTGGGGCAACCCCAAGGGGCCTATGTAGGTTTCCGTTAGAATAATAACAACTTCGAGATCCTGAGGTCTCTTTGTTACCAGCTCTCAAGGCCCTCTTCAGCCCACCCTGGACAGCGGGCCGGGCTCCCAATCGGCTTCATCACTGCGTTGCTGGCGGCAGCCTATTCCCCTGGGCAACCCAGAGTGGGCAGCTCATTCCTGTGGCCAGGGGAGAGGGCCTGAAGTAGGAGGCCCAGTGGCAGGGCCAGGGCAGAGGACCACTCCCAGAAACCCCAACTGTGTCCTTCCCAGTTCTCCCCACGTGGACCCTGGGACTTAAGACAGGCTCCTGCGTCTTTAAGGGACAAACCCACCCAGAATGGATATTCTGCTGAGAAACAAAAGGTCGCCCTCCACAGCTCTTCTATTTCAAAGGCAAGTTCCATAGGTGGGACACTTTGCCGGGTCCACCGAGGCCCTCTCAGCACTTTGAAGTCCCTGCTGGGCTGTCCTGGGTCTGGGGTCTCCTCGTGAGCCCTGCGCAGAGGTATCTGATACTGCAACCCCCCAAGGCAAATATCTCAAAAAAAAAATCAAAAGACTCCCAAGAGACAAAGTAAGGTAATAAAGGCAGGAAAAACACAGCTAAAGGCCGCCTCTGCCACCTTTCATGAGGCTGATATGGGCAGGGCCAGGACAGACTGCCAGGGATCACCTGGTGCCCACCCTGTGCCAAGCGCTTTACATGCGGTGCTCACAACCTGGACAGCTATTACTCATCCCCATGTTACCAATGAGGAAGGCGAGATCTGAGCGGTTAAGTAACCTGCCTGAGGCCACACAGCTAGTCTGCAGAGAAGCCTGGATTTAAATGCACAGCACTGCCCAGTGCCCTCCCAGCCTCCGCCTCTCACTGCGGAGGACGAAGGGCACGTACTAGGAAGGGCATAGCGTCTGGAATCAGAGCCCTGGTGACGGCCCCCACTCATTAGCTATGACAGTGGGCAATTCCCCTTCCTCTCCAGGACTCAGTTACCTCACCTGTAAAATGGGAGTGCTCACATCAGCCCTGCCTCGAGTGACTGATGGGAGGGCCCCATGTGGTCCGGACCAGGGAACAGCAAGGTGCTTCACCGGTGTGAATTAGGACTGTTCCTCTCACCTCCTTGTTCTCCTACAAGCAGCCTGAAGTTTATGTGATCCTAAACACAGCATACCTAGGGCCCTTACAGGGAAGGTGATAGAGGACGTGCTAGGTCAGGCTTTTATCTTTGCGCGCACGCGCACACACGGGGTTGGGGAGAGTTGGCCTCTAGGCCGCCCCCATTGCCCCACGCATCTGTCCGCTGACCTGCAGCCCTCTCTCCTCCCAGGACATCGCCTCACCCAAGTTCTCCATGCCCTCGCCTGTCCGCACAGTCATCGCTGCCGACTTTGACAATGACCAGGAGCTGGAGATCTTCTTCAACAACTTTGCCCACCGCAGCTCCTCAGCCAACCGCCTCTTCCGGTAGATGCTTCAGCCTGGCTCGTGGCTGCTCAGCCTTCGTGGGTGGGGGTCAGGGAGGAAGGCTTAGGACTCAAAAGAGGAGCTCCAAGGGGAGGAAGGAGGAAGGTCCCCTGATGAAGGAGCATTAGAAGCTGGAAGGACAGGGATTGAGCAAGAGGCTGAGAGAATGGGGGTGGAAAGGTGAGGCGGGGAATCCTGGGCCTCCTGCTGTTGGGGAGGAAATGGTCAGGGGGACATGCACAAAGTGTGCCTAGAAGCCAGGCTCCACTCTACCACCCAAAGGGGTTCCAGAGCCAAATCTGTTTGGGTGCATCTGGATGAAGCAAAGACAGGCAGGTGTATTGACTACAGGACTTCTCAGAGCCTTTAGCATGACCATGAGTATTTTTACTTTCCAAGAGGTGAATGGAGTATTCCAAATAGATTTCAGTACAAGATGCTTCTTTCAGAGATTTTTCTCCTGGGATTGGTGCTCTGCTAAACATCCTTTGGGAAATGCTGAATGAGACAATTAATGGTAGATGAGGGAATGGTAGACAAGAATGGAGGCAACTGAGCACTGCATGCAGGGAGGAAAGGTTCGATTTTTCTCTAATTGGGGTCCAGAGACCACTGGCGTCAGAACCACCCAGAGTGTTTATTTAAAGTACAGAACCCCTGGGCCCGCCCTGGATCTCCTGAATCAGAACCTCAGGGGCTGAGGCCCAGGAATCTGTCTTTTTAACGCGTGCACTAGGCATCAGGTGATTCTTATCACACCAACGTTTGAGAACTGCTGTTGGGGAACAAACCTCAGGACACATGCGGCCCTGGTTCCTGGCCTAAAACATGCTAACGGGCCTCAGCACCAGGTGGCAAGAGGAAGGTGGGCCAGGGACCTTGGATGCAGGAAATGGGCCAGATCACCTGCTCAGTTCCCCAAGGCCCCCATCCCCTCCCCCAGAAGGGCCCTCAACTATTACTAAAAGGCGAGAGCTGTGACTAAGCGTGTTTTAAAATATAATTATTAACAAAGCATCAATCCCGACCAGCTGTAATCACCCCCTGAAGGCACCAGATTTGCTAATTAGGTGCCTTGCAAAAAGCTTTTTCACAACTTCCAGATTAATTGCGGAAGATCAGTTGCTCCTTAACAGAGACACTGCTTTCCTCCTCTGGCTGATAAAGTGTCACTCGCCAGGGCCCGGAGCACCAAGGAGTCTCTGTGGCCCGAGCACCCAGGCACCTCCTCTGCCTGTCTGGCCTCTGTCAAACCTCCCAGCTTCCCTCCCACCACCCCAAGGGCAGGCTGGCCCCGGGCTGTCTGCGGACAGGGTCAGCACATGGTCACCCTATGGGTTAGTGTGTTTGTTTCCACACAGCTCAGTGGAAGCCACTTCCCAGTCCGTGGCTGTGCCCCGAGTCCCTGTGGTAGATGCTGGGTCTGGAGCTCGCAGCAGAGACTGGGTCCACCACGCAGCTGGCAACTCTAGAAGTTGAGCCCCTACCTGCCCCATACCGAGTGGGCTTGTCACGTGTCACCGAAGGAAACATGGTGGGCTCCTTGTAGGAGTCACCAGGGATGCAAAGCCTCGGTGTGTGTGAGTCTGCCGGCCCTTCAGTGATGCCCGGGAAACCAGGGAACTCATCACCCACTCCAGGTGCTTAAGAAGAGTGCAGAGGCCCTGTTAACAATGGCGGGATGACAGGCGTGAGCAGGGACTGTCCCAGGCCAGGCAGGATGTGCGTTGATCTGGTCCCATGGCTCCACCTTGCGCACTCCCTCTTCTCTATTTGCCGCCCTGTGTCCAGTCCTGCAGAGCAAGCTGTTGAAAATGCGAATCTGACCACACCCCTCTTCCACTTAAACCCCTTAGAAGCTCCCCACTACCTTCTCTTTGATACATCCCACAGGCTGGCTTTGTCCCCAGCCTTGTCACTCTCCACTCCCCAGTTTACACCTAAGCACCAGACACCCCAAGCTTTCAGTTCTGGGCTGTACCAGGCCTGGACCCCTCAGGCTGCCCACACCATCTGCCTCTCTCTCACTTCTGAGTGACACAGACTCACTCATCATTCTGGTTTCAGCTTTGTTGACCCTTCCTCCGAGAAGCCTGCCCTGGTTGCCCAAATCTGGGTGAGTTTGCCCAGCTCTGCCCTGGAACTTCTGGGCTTTAGCCTTAGAAACCCCTAACTCCATTGTCACCTGAACCCAGGGATGGCTCTGCCCAGCTGTGACAGAGGTTGCAGGACACGAATGGTTGAAGGGACTGTGTATGCTAGCAGGCTGAGGCAGACACACACCTCCGGCAGGTGTGCACACACACAAAAGCACTTCCGGGCATGCTGCTCACTGCCCAGACTGCACACATGGATGTGCTCAGCACAGACGCCCCGCGCGGACAGAGGACACCTCCCAGGACATGTGCTCAACCCTGCAGACACCTTGCAGTTCTGCCAGCACCCTCTGCCATCCAGCCACCAGAAGCTCCAGCTCAGGGGACCCTGGCTCCCTCCTGAAAGAAAGCATTGGCCACAGCACAGCCCTCTGGTGACTGTGATTTAAGTGACAGCCCCACCTGCAACGTAAGGGGAGAGCGATACAGATCCTTCCTGGTCCTTTCTCCCCACCCCAGCCCCAAGATTGCTCCACACAGCCAGGACAGAGCGCCCAAGGCTGCGAGAATCTACCCAGTGAGAAAAATTAGAGAGGAAAGCTCAAAGCCACCATCAGCGTTCAGCTCAATGTGCAGAAAGAACAGGACTTTCACAGTGGACTTTTCTACAGCAAATATTATCATGATTCAGAGTTCAAAACAGACAAAACCCTAGCAACCCAAAGGGACCCTTTCTTCCCTTTTGTCTCTGGATTCCTCCATGCACCCCACGGACATGTCTGGAGCTTCCTGAGAGCCAGGCACTGTGTTAGATGCTGTGGGAGATGCAAAGAAGAGTAATAATACATGGTCCCAGGCTGCAAAGAGTTCGCAGTCTAACTGAGGAGATAAGATGCATTCATATAGAGCTTCAACACAAGGCAGAAAGCAATAAAGGCCAGGAAAGTGACAGAGGCAGAGCAGGAAGGCATTGCTTCTAGTAGGACGATCAGGGAGGGCTTAGAGGAGGTGGCCCCGGAGTAGGGGTGGAACCCTGCGTAGCATTCAGAACTCAGAAACCCAGGGCCGCTAGAAGGAAAGTGAAGGTCAGTTGAAGGTAGTTGCATCCCTGCCCCTTCTCCATCCGTCAGCTGCCCTTCCCCAGGCTGTCTATAATTCATCCATTAGAGAAGGAAAAATCAATATTTACCAACGTGAATTAAACCCCAAGAAAGGCGCAGGCAGGGTCTGTGAGCAGAGTGGCTCTGTCGGCATGCAGGAGGCAGCCCACGTGCAGCAGGGTCTCAGGGTGCTCAGGGGCTGGAGAATGGAGCTAGTGGGCCTCGAGGTCCAGGGAGCCCACTGGGGCTTTGCCAGCACACTGTCGTCCATGAGCAGCCTGTCTCCTGTCCCGCAGCACCATCCGCAGGGAACACGGCGACCCCCTCATCGAGGAGCTCAATCCTGGCGACGCCCTGGAGCCCGAGGGCCGGGGCACAGGTGAGGGCCCCTGAGGGCTCTGGCCTGCTCTCCCCTGTCTCAGTGCTGCCCTTAGCTTGGGGGGAGGGCGGGAGGGGTGGTGCAGCCAGTCCCACAGCAGGGCTTATCCTATCCCTGCCACTCTGAGGGCTGAGATCCTGGGGCAGGGGTGAGAGTGGGGGAGGAGGCCCTGGGAGTGCCAGGCGGGAAGCAGAGGAGGGGACGGTCCATTCTCCCAGTCCCAGGGCCGCGGGGTCAGAGGCGTGGGATTCCATGGGCAGTAGCATCTCTGGCGATGCTCTGCCAGGAGGAGAGGCAAAGGCGAGGCTGGGCGTCCTGTCGTCTCACCCCTCCTGGCACTCAGCCTGGTGTCAGCGAGCGAGCACTGGATCAGGAGTCCCAAGACTTGGCCCTGCCATTGCCTCACCTGTGGCCTTGGAAAAGGCACTTCATCTTCTGGATCTTGTTCGCCACACCCATAAGATGGGGATAATCGCATCCACCCTCCTCACGTCTCTGGGTTGTAGTGAGGACCAAAAGGAGGCCAGGTATACGCAAACCCCCGATAGACTGGCAAAAACAGTGCAAATATAAAGGGCGTGTATAAAAGACCAGAAAGCAGCCCTCATAGTCTGAATTATTTGCACCCGTGCTTTCCTTCAAAAGTCCAGGGGGAGGAAATGGACCCCCTCTTCCATGAATGAGCGGCCACTGGAAAGGAGAGGAGCTTCAAGCTCCAGTCTTCAATGCCCAGGGCTGTGCTCTTTCCTCCCACACTCAGGGCGTGGACCTGGCCCTGGTCAGGAGCCCCCCTCCCCTGTGGGTCTCCTGGCCGACAGAGTGAAATCTGTGCTGTTGCAGGCGGTGTAGTGACAGACTTCGATGGAGACGGGATGCTGGACCTCATCTTGTCCCACGGAGAGTCCATGGCTCAGCCGCTGTCCGTCTTCCGGGGGAATCAGGTGTGCCTGGACCCGGGGACCCACAGAGCCCAGCCCAACGTGCTGAGCCTGGGCTGGATGAGGGCCAAGGAGCCCGGGATGCTTGCTTGACCAGAGTGGCAGGAAATGGACACCTGGGCCCTGGAGGAAGCAAATTCCCAGCAGCACAGTGAACTCCAAGAACAGCTGCCTCCCAGAAGCCCTTTGCCCCTCAGCCTTCTGCTGGCACTCCTCCAAACACTGTTTTCCCCGAGTCTATTGGCTTTCCCTCCTCTCTTCCAGGGCTGCTCTTTGCAAACTTCAGCCAGTCTGTCTCCCTGCCCGGCTCCCTCCTCCTCTCTTTCCTCTGCCCCTTTTCTTGTCCCCTTCTTTCTCCTTCTGTCCCTCTCTTACCCTCCCTCCCTGTTCCTTCTGCCCAGCCCGCTGATGCCCGGGCCTACCTTCCTCCCTCCCTGCAGGGCTTCAGCAACAGCTGGCTGCGGGTGGTGCCGCGAACCCAGTTTGGGGCCTTCGCCAGGGGCGCTAAGGTTGTGCTCTACACCAAGAAGAGTGGGGCCCACCTGAGGATCATCGACGGGGGCTCAGGCTACCTGTGCGAGATGGAGCCCGTGGCACACTTTGGCTTGGGTGAGTCAGAGCTCGGGGCGGGGGGCGGTGGTGGGAATGCGCAAGTGAGCTATTGGCGGGACAGTGGGTGTTGAAACTGCATCCCGAATCCCGGCGAGATGCAGGGCTCACAGCCTGAGCATCTTCTAGATACCACGTCACTGTGACACCAGTTACTGGAGGCAACCCTGCTTTGAAGTGAACCTGAGCTCAGGAGGGAGGTTTTCATGCCCCACTCCTTGCTGGGGTCCATCCTGGTGCCTCTGTTGAATTAGTTCACGTTGGGGTCAGAGTATTTAATCCTCCATTTGTCTGAGGCCATGGCCTTGTCCTTCAAACAATGGCCTGCAGCAAACCTACCCAAACCAGCTGCTTCCCTGGCCGCGTGGGTGTCGGTTCAGTGATTAAAATGTCTCACCAAACCCCTGATGCCTTCTCTTGGCTAGAAGGCTTGGGGAAAGCATGCATGATCAGTGGGAGTGATATCACCCCCGAGACGGTGAAAATTGGTTCTTGGCTGGGGGTGGTATTAAAAAAAATGCTAGTCTTTTGTGTGTGTGTGTGTGTGTGTGTGTGTGTGTGTGTGTGTGTGTGTGTATACACACATAAAAGACTAGCATTTGATATATATATACACACATACGTATGTATATATATGCACATATATATGTATGTATGTTACATATATGTGTGTGCATACATATATATAACATAACCAGATATACAGTATACCTGTGGTGTTAATAAAATATCACTATACACCTATTAGAACAGCTAAAGTAAAAAAGAGTGACGAAACCAAGTGCTGGCAAGGACGTGGAAAAGCCGGGTCTCTCGTTCGTTCCTGGAACAGCTGCTCCAGAAGGTGGTTTGGCAGTTCCTTTTAAGACAAAAACTAAACTACACAACCATTATAGGGCCCAGCAATCACACTCCTGGACATTTATCCCAGATGAGTGGAAACTCATGTCCACACAAAAATCTATACGTGATTGTTCATAGTAGCGTTATCTGTAACAGCCCAAACTGGAAACGACCTTGATGTCCTTCAGTAGGTTAACGGTTCAACAAGCTGTGGTCCATCCACACCATGGAATATTACTCAGCAATCAAAAGGAATAAACTGTTGATACACACAGCAACTTGGATAGCTCTCATGGGCATTATGATGAGTGAAAAAAAAAAGGCCAACCTCAGAAAGTTACATGCTGTTGATTCCATTTATATAATATTCTCAAAATGACAAAATTATAGAGATGGAAAGTAGATCAGTAGTTGCTGGGGGCTAGAAATGGTGAAAAGGAGAGGGGTGGGTGCGACTTTAAAGGGATAGCCCCAAGGAGGTCTTTGTGGTGACAGAGCAGTTCTGTGTTTTGATTGTGGTGGCAGTTGCACGAATCTACAGGTGCTCTGCATAAGATACCTTATTCCATTCTCACCACAACAAGATGAATTAAGAACCATAACCCCCATTTTACAGGTCAGGAAACTGAGGCTGAGGTTAAGTAACCTGCTCTAAATCACACCCCCAGAAAGTAGGGAGATCTGGATTTGGACCCCACCTCCTTGGACGCCACAGTCTGAGGTCTTAACCACTGTGACTTGACTGCCAGACCTCCCATAGCTGCTCTGTGCACAGCCAGCCAATGTCCTTCTGCTCTGCCCCTTTCTTACTGGACATCCATGACCCCTCAGTTACTAGATGACCCAAGTGAGGCCATCCACGCCAAGGTGACTGCCATGGTCTCATAGGTAGGATGTTTATCCAGTTATCTGGCTTGGATATCAACCCACACCCCATTGTACAGATAAGGAAATTGAGGCTCACAAAGAAAATCAATGGTGAGGCCAGGACTGGGGCTGGTTTCTCCTTCCACACATCCCATGAGCTGCCTCTGCTATTTTGAGACGTGTATTATAGGTCTTATTGGGTCTCTTCTCTGGCCAGTATCTGTCCCCGCCAAGAGAACAGATCTGCTTCTTCAGCTGGGCAGCCTCAGCCGGGTCATCTGGTGGGATCACAGGGGCCCAAGAGCCTCCGTGCCTCTTCACAACAGTCTGCCTCCCCTGCTTAGGGATACGGATCCTGCTCCTGCTTGGGAGTCCCTGACTGCCAATCCTTGCTGTTTTGCAAGGCTGTGGGATTTGTTCTGGGTCTGAGCTCTGGTTCAAACTGCTCCACGGGTCCCATGCAGCCTCCCCTGTTGCCGGATCCACTCCCAGAGAGGCGCAGAAGGAAGGCTGCTCTTGGAGACCGGCCCCAGTGGGTCAGCCTTGGGCCTGGCAGTGAGATTCCCTGAGGCCACTCAGCAGGCAGCAGGGCCAGCAGCCGGGGACACAGCGAGGGGCAGGTGGCTCCATCCCTGCAGCTCCAAGGCCCCCACGTCCGGAAAGAACTTCATGGATCTAGCACAGCACAGGCCTTCCTGATTGATGGAGGGCCAGCAGTGGGGCAGGAAGAGAGGGAGCTGATGGGAAGGCCGGATGGAAGGAAGGATTGAGGAAAGAGAGAGAACAGCAGGGAGACAGACAGAGACGGGGACCAGGGGAGACCAAGAGACGCAGAGAGACATGGCAAAGAGACAGATGAAATAAAGAAATGCTCCCTGCCCTCCAGGCTCACGGTTGTGAAAGAGGCAGAGGACACAGGAGCTCTCGTTGCAAGCAGACTTGGATGCCCCGTCATACTGACCCAGTGGCTGTGAGGACTGAGATGGGAGAAATTCTCTCTGCTCTGGGCAGTTTTCCCAAGGAAGTGGGCCTTGAACTAGGTCTAGACGGATGGTGGGAATTTGGAAGGTGTGGATGGGAGCTGAGGAGAGCATCCAGGGGCTGGGCTGGTTTGAAAAAAGGCCAGAGGTGGGAGTGTTCACTGTGTCCACAGAGTAGGAAAGGTCTGGTAGGAGCGGAGTCTGGAAAGGGAGGTCAGAGCCAAACTGTCAGGAGCACGCAGAGCCAGGTGGAGAGGGCGGGCGAAACAGAGGGAGCTGCGGAGCCAGGAAAGCCAAAGCCAGGCTTTGCTGTGGGAGGGCAGGGCCGCGAAGGAGCCCAGGAGCCGCTCGCAGGGCATAGTTATCTATAAATGTGCTCCTGTGTATTTTGCATGTAATAAAGTCAAATTAGAAGGCTTTCATTTTTTTCTGACTGCAGGAATAATGCATATTGGTTATAGGAAAATTAGAAAATATAACATCATTAAAAACGGAAAGTAAAAATAACCCATAATCTCGCCACTATGTTTGGAATATTAAGCAAAAAGGAAACATTCCCTCTTCACCCTCCGCCAGTGTCATTTGATTCATTTAGTCTCTACTCACTTACTGAGCACCTACTCTGTGCCAAAAACTAACTAGACGAAGAGCCTTACCATGGCTAACCCTACATTCTAGTGGAAGGAGGAGTAGCATATGACACCTAATAAACGCAACAACCAGGTAAATATATAAAACGTTAGATGTTAAGTGCTATGAAAAAAGAAAATGCAGAACAGGGTGAGGGGATTACGAATGCAGAGGGGAAGGGGCAGGGAGCAGATTCAAATATAGTGTTCCAGGGTGGCCTTTTCCCAGTTCCATACTTTTGATATGATTTTATTGCATGCAAAATACACAGGAGCACATTTATAGATAAACATGCCTTGGAATCTTTTTTAACAGAAATTATTATACTCTCCCTATTATTCCCAGACTTGCTTTTTTGTCTCTCTCTCTTAGCGGTGTATCCTGGACACCACCCCAAGTCTGTGCATATCTCCTTGGTTTTCCTTCAGTGCTGCACAGCATTTTATTGTGTGGCCACATTCACAATTTGTTTAGCAAGTCCCCTACTGATGGACAGCTTGCTGGTTTCCAATCCTGAACAGTTTGTTTTGTGGTATTTGGGCTGAGAAGGGGCAGGTCCAGAACAGGAATGCAGAAAGGGCTGCCTTGATGTCTGCATGACTAAGAAGGAGATGCGGGCCTGAGGCTGTGAGGGAAGGGCCGAGGGCTGCGGGAAGCCCCCCCTTCCAGCACCCGCGACGCCCGTGCTCACCACCTCTGACCCTGCTCCTTCCTCCCTCCAAAACCACCCCTGCCTCCTGACTTTGCAGCAAGGTGCGGTGAGCGGCTTGTCCGTGGACTTGTGTGTGGGTGCACACGTGTGCCTCTCAGCAGCCACCTCCTGGGCCCTTCTCTTCCCCACGTGCCTGGCCAGCTCACCTCTCGGTGGCTGGAGAAGGAACGCCTCCCAGCTCTGCAGGCCTTTGCTTGGTCAGCACTGAACTGTGGTTAGAGGACTCAGCTTCTCAGACCCTCACTGTGCACCCCGAGGATCCAGACTGCATCGCATCACACAATGAAAACTCAGGGACCTTGCTGTGTTGCATTCTTCCGGGGGGTTTCCAGCAGGCCCACTCCGTTGTGCAGAGGGCTCTCAGCTTCATCCTATAGAACCATTCCACGCGCCCCCGCTCGGGGGAGCCCCTGGCCTCGTTCGCTGCGCCCTCCACCCTGCCCTGGCCTCCCCCTGCTCCCCCCGGTGCAGATGGCCCGCCAGGCTCATAAATCAGCGTTTCTGCTCACAGCCCTTGTTGAGTGCCCCACTGGACCCCAGTTGCTCTGAACCGACATCCCAGCCCTGCACACCCACTGCACGTATCCCATACCAAGGCTCTCTGGCTGCGAGCGAGCACAGAGCTGAGGCAGCTCTACCAAACCCCGTAAGTGAAAACAAGCGCCAGTAATCTCCTTGCCCCACCAGCCCCCGCGTCGGGGGCTCACCCCCTGGGCCAGCCCACCCCAGGCTTTGATGGCACCCCCAACCCCTGCACACACACCCCTCCTTCCTTTCAGCTGATGGTTTGCAAGTGACTCAGAGCTGCCTCCAAGCTGGTTGGTGCTCATTTAGGGAAGGAAAATTCAGTGGCCCACATAAAAATCGCTTTATTAAAGTGCAAAAATCTTCCCCCAACTGTATTCCCATCATCTGTTTTGCTTGTAATGCTTCTGAAAAGCGCGATTCTCTGTGCCTCTTTGGCCTTTGTCCTTTAAAAGCTGCCAGAGGCGACTCCCTGCTGCTCTTAATGGGCCCTCCTCTGCTCACCAGCTCCCTGACACACTGGCCCCGCAGTCTGGCCAGCTTAAAGGCCCCCTTGCCTGTGCAGCTGCGTGAAGACTTGAGATTTCTGGGGCAGAGGGAACAGCGGGACCTGGGGGCAGGAGCCTGGGTTCCAGTCCTAGCTCAGACACCTGCAGGTCACTGCATCTTGCCAAGCCTCAGTGTCTACATCCAGGAAGTGGGGATAAACTCTCCCTCTCAGAGTAATTGGGAGGATTCAAGCCAGCCACACCTGTGAGGGCTCCAAAGTCCCTCCCCACACCACCCCCCGCCCTGTTTCCTCTCCCACCCACCCCACCTAACATACATGCTCACACCCTGCTTCTTCCACTTTGAGCTTCTCCCTGATCTTCAACACACATGCCCTTTTCATACCTCTATACCTTTGCCAGTGCTGTGCCCTCTGCCTGGAATGCCCCTTCCTTCCCTTCTCTGCCTCACAAGCTCTTGTTCCTCCTGAATCCTCCAACGAAATGACTTTTAACACCCACCTCTCTCACCAAGTGGTACCAATACTATGGGTGCACTTTCCCAGTTTATTATAACATAATCACTGTGTTCATTGCCCTCATGGGGCTCAGCTCCTCCAGGATGGGGCCTGGGTCTGTGTCCTTCCTGCTAAATCCCAGATCCCTGCATGATGCTTGGCCCATGGTGGGCTGGTCATTGGGGTGGGGTGGGCAGTAGAACAAGTGTTTAGCAGGTACGGGCTTTGGGATCAGATACTCCCTCTCTGGGTAACTGTGAGCAATTCCCTTCTCCTCTCCAAGTTTCATCCCCCTTGACTCTAAAATAGAAATTATAAAACTAGTACCTTCTCATGGGACTGCCGTGAGGATCCAGTGCCCTAACACTGAGAATCACCCGGTACAGTTTGGGGTGCATACTCTCTAGCAGTATCGCCAACAAGCAAAAGCCCTTTGGGAACTGCAGGCCCCCCCCCCATGCCTAAGAGACGATGAGGATGGGGCTGCTGAGGGTCCAAATCGGCCGGGGCAGGGCTGACATCCAAGCAAGAGCTGTCCTTCCTGGATGGGGTAGAGCTCCCTTCTTACAGATGAGGAAACCAGGGACCCAAGTCGGCAAAGTAATCAGTGACGAAGGAGGGAGTCCTACTGAGATGTGCTCTCCCCGAGGCCGACTTATCTCCTAGTCCTGCCCCTCCCTGGGTCTGGAGGAAGGGAAGAAGCAAGATTCAGAGGCAGGATGTAAATTCATGATTGTCTATGAATATTCGGCAACTCTTTTGAGTTATTTGTGGCACTTCTGTCAGGCTGGAAAATGTATTCATGTAGCTGTTCTGTTGGCTTAGGTGAGAAACATTTGCTCTTCTTTGTCTCCTTTTTATTTTAGTAGAAAATTGTTTATTTATTTATTTTTTGCGGTACGCGGGCCTCTCACTGTTGTGGCCTCTCCGGTTGCGGAGCAGGCGCGCAGGCTCAGCGGCCATGGCTCACGGGCCCAGCCGCTCCGTGGAATGTGGGATCTTCCCAGACCGGGGCACGAACCCGTGTCCCCTGCATCGGCAGGCGGACTCTCAACCACTGCGCCACCAGGGAAGCCCAAGTGTTTACTTTTTACGTCTGCCATTTAATTTGGGTGCTGAACACCCTAAAAATGCCACATCTCTTGAACCTCAAGAGACTGCTTCAAAACAGTAAAAGAGGGGCTTCCCTGGTCGCGCAGTGGTTGGGAGTCCACCTGCTGATACAGGGGACACGGGTTCGTGCCCTGGTCCGGGAAGATCCCACATGCCGCGGAGCGGTTGGGCCCATGAGCCATGGCCACTGAGCCTGCGCGTCCGGAGCCTGTGCTCCACAACGGGAGAGGCCACAACAGTGAGAGGCCCGTGTACTGCAAAAAAAAAAAAAAAAAAAAAAAAACAGTAGAAGAGGGGGCAGTTGATACCTCCCCAATCCTATTTTCACCCCCTTCCCCCAAAATGAATTATTGTGGAAGGAGGGAGCGGGGCAGTAGGAGTTTATGAGAAATGTTTTCTGGCTTAATAAAGCCAACCCCAGAACCAGCAAGACCAGGCCTGGAAGGGGAGAGTCTCCGCAGGAAGGGAAGCTGCACCGCGTCTTCCGGTCTCTGCACTGTGTACGAGTCTCTGCTCCAGCGGCCTCTCTCTGGTGCTGCTGCCCCATCGCGGGCACAGGGGCAGGGGCTACTCACCTTTGACACTTCCGGACGGTAGCAGCTGGTCCCTGCCCTCGATAATTCACGGCGGCCCGAGACTGGAACGCTACAAAGAGACTTCTCTGGAGGCCTTGGGTTGGAGGCAGCAAAAGAGAACCGAACGCAGGGAGGCTCAGGAAGTGGGTGATGTGGCTGTCAAGGTGCACCTTCTTCTGGAAGCCCCGGACTGACGCACCGGGACTTGGGGAGAAAGATGCAGCTGAGTCCTTCCACGCCGTCCTGTCTTAGCTCCCACCCCAGAGCAGACCTCTGCACAGAGGCGTCTGTACATAGATTCCCCACAAAGTCTAGACGTAGCCTCAACCCTTTTCTAAAATATGGGAACCCCTTTCATACGTGAAAATGTTTCACAGACCACCCTCGACCCCCATAGCAGCGATCATTGTAAAATCCACTGGTTGACAGCAGTGACCAAAAGCTGCTATAAATTTGACAGCACTCTTCAGTTTCACTTGTTTTCTAACAGTGTCTATATGCATTAAGGGGAAAGTAGCACACACATGTGGGTGACATCATTTTTTCAGCCTATGAATGATGCTTGGGGGAGTGTATGGATTGGTGGACCCCCGAGCACCAAGCCCACGTCTGGTCAGCCCTGGTGGGTGACTACCGACGAGGGGGCTGCAGCCTCCCTCCTACATGTGCTGAGCACTGCCCTCTTCCCCAGGTGACTGATTGGAGAAAGGCGCCTCCCAGCAGGTGAGGCCCACCCCCCAACTCCTCTCCACCCCAGTCCATCACCATTAGCATGACCTTGCCTCGGTGACGGGCCTGTTGCCTTAAACAGGGAGCTGGGGCCGGCTTTGACGATGCCTAAACACCTGACAAATCTTTCCAACCTGCTTCCTGCCAGTGATGTAACACGTCGCTTTAAGGATGTGTGCAGATGGATTCACCATGAATGTTCTCTGAGCTCCACCACCGTTCATTTTTGTAAACATCTCAGCTTTGTAGGACTGTCTTTCTCGGCCTTTTGGTTCTTTGTCACCTCAGCTTTTATTTAGAGCTCGGCTCAAATGCTTTCTCCCCAGGAGCCTATCCCTCACCACCCTGACTAGAAAAGCCCCCAGCCTACTCTTACTTCCTTTTTATCCCATCACCCTATTTTTGTTTTCCTCACAGAGCTTGTCAATATCTGGCATTATTTGTTCATCTGTGTGCCTGTCTATCCCCACTAGAGTGGAAGCTCCCTAAAAAGAGGGTTATTCCCAGTGACGGCCCCTAGCAGACTATAAACATCCAATATAAATACAAATACGAATAAATGCGACACGCCTGAGATTACACAGCAAGTCAAATGTAAAGCTGAGATTTGTCCCCAGGTCTCCCAGATGCCCACCCCCCGCCATGTCCTTCCCAGCATGCTCGGTAAGTGGTACAGCCAAGATCTGAACCCAGGACTCCTAAGTCAACAAGTTTACCACCAGGCTTTACTCTCTTCCCTCCAAAATCCACTAGAATATAAGTTCTAGAAATGTGCTGTCCAATATGGTAGCCACTAGCCATGTGTGGCCGTTTCAAGTCAGTCAGTTAAAATTAAATTGAATTTAAAATTCAGTTCCTTATCACGCCACTTCAAGTGCTTAGCAGCCATGGCTAGCAGCTACCATAGCTGACAGAGCAGATAGAGAACATCGCCATCACTGCTGAAGTTGTCCTGGACGGCATTGTTCTAAAAGAGCAGGACCTCATCTGCCTTGTTCACTGTTTCCCCAGCACTTAGAACAGTGTTCAATTCATATTTTTTATTAGGTGAGTGAATAAATGAATGATACTTTTGTGGAGAATCCCTCCCCGCCCCCTGCTCTGCAGCTGATCCTTTCATCCCATAGGGAAGGATGAGGCCAGCAGCGTGGAGGTGACATGGCCCGATGGCAAGATGGCCAGCCGGAATGTGGCCAGCACGGAGATGAACTCGGTGCTGGAGATTCCCTACCCGCGGGATGAGGACAGACTTCGGGACCAGGCCCCCCTGGAGGTGAGCAAAGGCATCTGGGCCTCAGAGCCAGAAAAGCAAGCCCCACCCATGGGCTGAAGCTGGATTCCCAGGAATCTGCAGACTTTGTTTCTAGAATGATGGAAATCATCTTAGCAAAGGGCAGGCTTCATAGTGACCCCTCCATGCGTAGTTTGCACACCAGTGTCACACCCACATCTCTTCTGCTCCTCGCAGAAATCCTGGCGTATTGGAAGGGCAAGCATTTTTCACCCATTTTATAGAGAAGGAAAACCAAGACCAAGAAAGAGAACCCACCAAAACCGCACAGCCATTTGTGAGCAGAGTTAACAGTTGGCCCCAGGTCTCCTGCTTCACTTCTGGTTCTTTCCAAAGCTTCTGACAAAGCTGTTGCTTCTGAGGGTGGGGCAGAGCCTCTGGGGGCTCCTCAGGGAAGAGCTCTGGACCACTCTCTGGAGAGGATCACGCCATTGTAGATAACAGGGGCCCACTTAAACTCACACAGAAGAGGGGGCTTACAGGGAGGGTTCTAGAGGAGCTCACAAAATGCAAGGGATGCTCAGGGTGAGAGCCATGGCAGCTCAGTGGCCCCAGGAGCTCAAAGACCTTTGCCATTAGTGCACTGGCTCTGGGGGGAGAATTATCCTTCCCCAGGAAGCCGCACCAGCACCCCATCATTTGTCTTTTCCAACAGTCAACATTTCTGTCTTGTGTAAAGTATTCTGTTTCGAGTCCCCAGCCACCCCACCTCCAGCCACCAGCCTGCTGTCTCTGAGACCTCCACATAGACACAGCAAAGCCTCCACAGCCCGGCGTGACCAGGCGCCAAAATCTGTCTCAGCCTCACTTAGTTCAGCTTTTAGCCGCGAAGCCTTTGAGTCCCTCCTCCTGCTGGGATGTCCACCTCTTGTCCAGCCAGCCCTACCCAGAGGTGGGGGACGGCCTGGCTTGCAGGCACCCACCCCTTGTGAGTGGGGAAGGTTCTCAGAGAAGGCAGTGCGGGGAGTGAGCAGACACCTCTAAAAGCTTCTCCACCCCTCTCTACACTTTGCCTTCCTGAGACCCAGCCTGTCTCAGGGTGATGCCACAGGAGGGACAGACTCTGTTAGGTGTCCCGGTGCAGGCGTGTGGATCCCATGCAAGGGGAGTGAGCAGGAGTTTGCACGGATCTGTTCGTGGCCTCCCCGCCCAGTTTCCTATTCTCAGTGCAAGGGAAGGGGCCTGGCGGGAAGGGGATCTCCCAGGCGCAGAGCTAAGAGCAGCCCTCATGGTGGGGTCAGGGTGACAGCTGCTCTGCGGCTGTAACTAGGAGGGGACCTGAGATGGGATCTTCTCAACTCACTAGTGTCTCTGCTTCTGCCTACCTTGCAGTGCGGCCAAGGATTCTCCCAGCAGGAAAATGGCCATTGCATGGGTGAGTTGCCTGCCGGTACCAGGGGACAAGGCAGAGGCCAGACTGTCACTGGGGAATGTCAGCCTGGGCCCTGGCAAGGCTCAGGTTGCAGACAAGGGGCGGAAGGGTGAGGAGGCGAATGTGTTGTTTGTCCCTGAGGCTTCAGATGCCAAGACAGCCGCCAGGTGACTCGGCAAGGTGGGAGTGATGGTAGTGACCAGCAGGCTGAATCACTGCAGCTCTGGGAATTGGCAGTGCTTCCCTGCCATGCATACAGAGAGAATGAGCATGGGGAACAGACGCACAACCATCTGGACAGAGCTCACAGGGAGGCCTGGCTCCCAGGGGGCCGTG
Source organism: Monodon monoceros (assembly GCF_005190385.1). NCBI lineage: Eukaryota > Metazoa > Chordata > Mammalia > Artiodactyla > Monodontidae > Monodon > Monodon monoceros. The sequence goes on along the minus strand of NW_021703781.1, from coordinate 52,572,792 downwards.
GTGGCTAGGGCGGGCGTGCATCCTCCTTCCAACAGAACAGCAAGCAAGGGGGCCGGTGAGCAAGGGTGGGCATGGCTGGGGGGCACTGGAGCAAACCAGAGCGCAGCATGTGGTCACAGTACAGAAGGGAAATTACAGCCTTGTGCAGTGCTGGCGGGCAGGTAACTACAGCATGGCCAGGCTCCATGAGGCAGCTCTGTGAGGGTCCAGGGACCTTCTAAAAGTCCCCCGAGGGTCTGGAATGGGCAAGGGGCAGCCTAGAGGCTCAGCACCCAGAAGGTCTTCAACCCAATGTCTTCCATCCCAGTGACCAGCAACGAGGGGTCAGGCCAAGGATTCCACCTGCCCTTTAGATGCTCAGGCAGCTTTCTTCCCAAGTCCCCTCTGCAGATACTCATCAGCCCCAGGTGAATGCGTTTGCTGCTGAGATGCAAGAGTAAACAAGAAGGACGCAGTCCCTGCCCTTTTGGAGCTTAGAGCCAGTGGGAGGGGCACACAAGTAAACAGCGATGACCACACAGCCTGAGCAGGGCTGGGGTGGGGGGAGGGGAGGGGACTGTGGGAGCACAAAGGTGGGATCTTAAACCAGTCTAGGGAGGGTCCAAGAAGGTGTCCCAGAAAAAGTAAGGTGTGAGTTGAGACCTGAAGGGTGATGAGGGGTTCGCCCAGCAGAGGGAAGAAAGTGTTCCAGTGGAGGGCGCTGCATGGGCAAAGGACCACAAGTGAGAAGTGGAGGAGGATGGCTCGAAGGGGGGCTTGAGGAGGAAATTAGTCCCTTCTGCTCTTCATGTCCCCACAGACAGTGCATGTACACAGAAATTCCAGCTCCTTCCCCATGTGCTGGGCAGAGCCCATGACACCCCCAGTGCAGCCGCCGCTTCCTTTCACCATCCAGCAGACATCTGTGTGCGTCCTACATAGCACCCCGCTCGGGGAGCTGGGGGTGCAGGCCAAGCACCTGCCCTGGAGGGGCGTCCGCTCTAGTCTGGGAGACAGGCCACAAACATGTTACCTGAACGCTGGAAGAGATGAGTTAAGAAACCTTCAAGCAAGGTGCTCTCTGAAGACTCTTCTAGATGGCGTGGACAGGGAGAGGACTTTTGAGCTGAGACCTGAAGGATGAGAAGGGTCCAGGCACAGAAAGACTGGAGGGAGGAGCTTTCCTGGCAGAGGGAAGGGTGGGAGCAAAGACCAGGATACAGGTAAAAGGCTTGGTGTGTCAAAGGGACAGGAAGAAGGCCAGTGTGCCAGGAGAGGATGGACGAGCCAAATGCCAAGTTAAGGAGGGTCTTGAGGCCCTAGAAAGGTGTCTGGACTTTGCTCTCAGGGCCCTTTGCAGTTAAGCAGGAGAGTATAGGCCAAACCAGCAGACATGGGACACATAATCAACTGAGCAAGGAACCGTCTGGGAGTCATCTTTGTTAAGGGCAAAATAAGCCGCTCATGACACTGGAGGATACAGAAAAGACAGGACTATCTTGATTCTTCCGAAGGAGTGAGGGAGGCTGGATGGGGTAAAAAGCATGTGGTTCACATTTTCAAATGATCACCTGGTTGCTGAATTGCAGATAGAATTGGAGGGAGGGGGGAAGCCAGGAGGCCGGGAGGGAGGCAGCTGCAGAAATCCAGGCAAGAGCTGCTGGTGGTTGGGGACAGGCTGGTGGCAGAGGAGTGAGAAGGAGGTGGCCAAATGGGAGAGGTACTGTGGGGGCAGAACTGACAGGATCTGTTGTTAAATCGCCGGCAGAGGTCAGGCAACCAGAGGAATCGGGGATCACTCTGATGTCTGCTTGAGCAGCCAAGTGACTGACAGTGGCGTTGATTGAGTTGGGGAAGATGGGAACAGGGGGCAGAAGATGCTTGAGGGCCAGGGGGGATCTAGAGTTCCATTTGGACCCAGTAAGTTTGAGATGCACGGTAGACAGATTTACAAGTCTGGAGCCCCAGGGAGTGGTCGTGGCTGGAGTTGGAAGCTCTGGAATCATCCATATATGAAGGGACCACCTAGAGAAAGTGTGGTAGATAGAAGAGAAGACCCCGGACCAAGCCTGAATGCCCCCCACGTGTAGAGGTAAGTACAGGAGGAGCCAGCCAAGGGGACTGAAGCGAGGAACTTGAGGCCCAGAGAGAAGAAAGGACATGCCCAAGGTCACGGTGGGGGAGGGGTGGGTAGCAGAGCCTGAGCAAGGATCCACTGCCCACAGCCCCCAGTGAGTGGCTCCCCTTGCCTTTCAGACACCAACGAATGCATCCAGTTCCCATTCGTGTGCCCTCGAGACAAGCCCGTGTGTGTTAACACGTACGGAAGCTACAGGTGCCGGACCAACAAGAGATGCAGTCGGGGCTACGAGCCCAACGAGGACGGCACAGCCTGTGTGGGTGAGTGGAGCCCCTGCCATAGTCCAGTAGCAAAGGGAACTTGCCTTCCACTGGGGAGCTCTGGGAGGCCCCAGATCCAGGTCCCCAGCCCCTGCCTTCCCCTGGCTGGAGGGAGTCTCCCTAGACCCTCGTGGGGTCTCCAAGGAAGACCATAACAGAGGCTTGGAGAAGCCCTACCACTACTGCCATCATCTGAAGGGCCCCTGGGGCGCTGTGTCCTGGCCAGAGGCTATTGCTCTTCTTGTTTCTCCCCTTCTCACATTTCCTAAAACTAATGCTCCTACCTTAAGCTCAGCCCACCTTTTCCTACCTGGGATATAGACTAACCCCTACTACTCACCGTTGTCTGAATTTCTGAACTGCTGTTTGTCTTCTTCCTCCCAAACGCTTCCCCACACCCACCCCTCACCCCCCCCCCCTTTCTCTTTTTCCCATTTTCTATCTCTCTGCCCCATGCTTTTTGCAGCTCAAGTGGCCTTTTTAGGTGGGTATCCTTCTGCCGCCTTTAGAATCTCTGAGCCTCTCTCTCGGGCCTCATCTCTTTCTCTAGGCCTTGGACTTTGCCTTCAGTTATATGCACTTTAAATTCCATCAATAAAGGAAAAAACAAAAACAAAACTAACAACCTTTGTGGCAAACTAAATCTCTCCCACTGCCTGTCTCTCTCTCCATGCCCAGTAGATTCTGCTGCGCGCTCCCTCTGAAAGGACCGCGGGGGTGGCCATCTTTGAAAAGGGAAGTTTGGGAGATATTTGTGTCACCTTAGCTGTTTGTGAAGCTTTCTTTGCACGCTTTCTGAGAACGTGTTTTTTACCCCATCCAGCCTCCCTCACTCCTTCAGAAGAATCAAGATAGTCCTGTCTTTTCTGTATCCTCCAGTGTCATGAGCGGCTTATTTTGCCCTTAACAAAGATGGCTCCCAGACGGTTCCTTGCTCAGTTGATTATGTGCCGCATGTCTGCTGGTTTGGCCTATGCTGTTTCTGCTCTGTGGGCCCTGACTGCCTGTGGTAGAGAAAGCCATATTGGGGTTGGTGGTCATAATGGGAGAGGGAAAGGGTGGCCCTTTGGGACTCTTGATAAAAATGTTAAAATTTGAACTTGCGAAGTCTTCCAGCCTCTTTCTGGAGAAATCATGCCAATAAACTCTCTGCTGGGTGTTAGTGTCTAGCTAGTGAAAAAAAAAAATGTGTCTGAGGCAAGTAGAGCTGGTTGGAATGCTGAATTAGCAGCAGCCCTCCCATCACATGGCCCTTGGAAAGCAACTCATGAGATAGAGTGTCTGCCCCAGGCATAAGCAGTGGTTGGGTCTGTGCATCAGCGTTCACGTGTCAGGACTGGGGTTTGGGCCAGGTAAGGGATGTGGGATGAGCAAGGGACAGACATGGAGTGCTCTGAGGAAGTCACTTCTCCACTCTGGGCCTCAGTTTCCCTCATCTAAATGACAAGAGAGTTGAGCCTAAGGGCCCTTTCCTTTCTAAGACCCCCTTAATATGTGGCTGGACATAGGCATGGCTAGTGTCAGGTTACCCTGCTTTCTAGAAAGAACCTTGCAGTTTGGTCTCCCCTGAAATATTCTTGGAAACGTGGAAGCTCCTGGAAGCTTCACCTGTGGGAATGATGTAACACCTTAGAATACTTTCAGGACAAGCTTCAGTAGTGAAGGTGTGTTATAAATCACAGATCTATTCTTTATGGGGAGAAAAGGCACCCCAAGATATAATAAAATCACACTTAAGAATGCACCAAGCCTTTAAAAAATATATTTAACAAAAAAACTACCATTTTCTGATATAATAATAATATGCCCATAAATCACAAACTATTAATTCCTCATAGCTAGGGCTGTTTTTACACTCGGAATAGGAGCTTAAATGAAAAGTTTTAAAATAACAACAGCTACAGTTTCACAGAAAAGGTACACCCACTTCAAAATCGCTCCACTTCTGGGAAGCCCACTCCTGTGTGTTGACATGGAATTAAAGATCTGAAAGGGCCCCAGAGATGAGGCTCCAGAGAGATGAAGTGATCTGCCCAAGGTCACGAGCCAGCTGGTCCCCGAGCCAAAGCTGGAGCCCTCTGCCACCACCGCATCTTGTCAGGGGGGTAACAGACAGCGCTGTCCCCATTCACACTATTCCCTCGTCATTCTGGAAGATGCTGCCTTTTTAGAAAAGAACAAGTGGATCTAAGATAGTGAGATAAGTAAAACCCAAAGCCCACAGAGGTTATGGTTCCAAATGCAATGGTAAATAACAAGATAACAGTGTCCACTGATTGGCTGCACACACAACACGAGAAATAAGGGCTAAGACAGCTAGTGTGACAGCCTGACAAGGACATCAGGAGATCCGAGGTGACAGCAAACTTCAGAAGATGCCTTATAAGTAATAACCGTGAATTCCTGCACACTGAGTTTCTTATAACTGGGTATATTTGTGTGGTTTTACCCTACTTGGTGGGTGGGGCCAGATGAGTTAAAAGAGGAGTTCGGAATCCCTCCAGCTGCTAAGAGCACAACTGCAGTATCCTGACTCCAGGGTAAGAAGGCTTTCCGTTAGATTCATTCTTTCATTCATTCAGTCTTTCAACAAATATTGGTTGAGCACCTATTATGTGCCAGGTACTGAGCTAGGCTCTGGGCATGCAATGGTAAGTGAAGGTGACATGGTTGCTGTCCCAATATTGCCGTCCTCCAGCCAGATGGAAGAGCCCAGGGCACGGGATGGGAATGGGACTCAGAGAGGCTTTCTAAAAAGTCTAGCTAAATTCTTGGATTGCTGTACCAGAAAGCTAGCTCTCTGCATTCGTTCATATATTTATTCAACAAGCATTTATTGAGAACCTCCCTCCCGTGTGACAAGCACTGGGTCCCTCCCATGAGGACTGTGACAATGAGGGCGTCAAGTTCCCTGACCCAAAGATGCTTGTGTTGGAAGAAATACGAGGCTGAAGATACAGAGCACAGGCAGGTACTGAACCAACTCAGCATCACCTGCCCCCAAAGAACAGACCTCCCCAGTGGGCCAGGAGCCCAGGCTTTCCAAGCCCAATGCCTCAGTCCAGTGTGTTTACTGGCCTGTGCTGAAGAGCCGCACCCAAGCTAGCCAGGCTCAACGTCACTTTTTCTTCTAATTCGTCTTGCCCTGAGGCCCCTGGGCGCCCAAAGCCTTGCCTTTCCCTTCTGAGCACAGACAATACAGTCTTTTCTTTGTCTGCTAGCCCCACTCAGGCTCCTGAAATCTTTGTTGGCTTCTGCTGGACCTGAGTTTGTAACAGAAATAGCAAATGCCTTCAGGGGCTGACAAGTAATAGAATGGGCTAGAAGGGATTATGCAAATGGAGAGCTGGAGCCGCTGAAGGGGGAGCCTTTACTCCTGCAGAGCAGGAAGATGGGCCAGCATGGCCAGAACTTCCCATTTTTCAAGAAAAGCCACGTAATAATAATACCATTTTTACTCTGCCCAAGAATGCTCCTCTTCCCAGGAATGTACCCCTTAAAATGACGATAATAGCTTCCATTTAGTGAGCTCAGCATGTCTGGGTCAGCTCTAAACTAGATAAGAATCAACTTGTTGAATCCTCACAACAATCCCCGGAGGAAAGTGCTGTAATCATCCCAGTTTTACCGAGACACATGCTGCTGGAAGGGGACGGAGGAAGGACTCTGTCAGGGCAGTCTGTCCCCAGCCTGTGCTCTCCCTTCTCCATTCGGGCTGGCTGGCTGGTTACACAAAAGCACCGTCTCTCACGCTGCCCAGGGTCAAGGGGTGGGTTGGGTAGAAGAAATGGAGTCCCTGGAGGCCCAGGATCTGAGACAGTCTCCCCACAGTGACATTCAAGCTGCGAGAAGAAATGGCAGTACAGAATTGTGAATCACCCACGTGACCTCTTCAGGCATCTACTCAGCTGCCAGCCCTGTTCTGGGGAGGTGCCATTCTGAGGGCCAGGAGTTTGATTTTGTGTCACTCTGGCTGCTATGGCCCCCTCCCAGGGTCTGGGCATCGCACCCTGACCGGCGCCTGCCACTGGACTGCAGCTCAAGCAGGGGTTCCGCTCCCGCCTCTGAACAGGACCCTTGGTCATCATTCCAGAGTCACATGGAGACAGGAGGACGAATGCTTCTTTTTCTCAGGGAGCCAGCTGGGTTTTTCCAGCAGATTCCAGAATGATACCCCTCGTCAGACTCTCAGCCCAGGAGGCAAGCCTAGTCCCTCCCCTTCTCTCCCTCCCCGGGGTCAGCCATCATCTCTCTCCTCTGGTGTGGACCAGACCCCAGCCACGTCCTGTCAGGGGCTGATGTTGCATCTCCTTAACAACAGGCACATCCTAGGAGGAGGAGGAAGGAGGGCGAGAGAACACAGGCTGGTTAACTCCACAGATAATGCCAACCCCCTCCTTCAGCGCTTGTTGTCTGAAGTGGCCGAAGGGTAGGCCATCAGAGAGCAGTGAGAAGCAAGAAGAAAAAACCCTCCTCGGGGAAGGGAGCTAACATTTACAGAATGCCTGCCGTGTGCCAAAACTGTACATCTCCATTAATCCCCAAGCCCATCCTACGGGATAAATGCTATTATTCTACTTTATGACCAGAGAAACTGAGGCTTAGAAACAATGAGTTACCCAAGGTCACACGGCTAGTTAAGTAACTGACACCTGGGCAGATTACTTAACCAGGTATCACTCGGCATACGCTGGACACCAACTATGTGCCAGGCATGGTTCTAGTGGCTTGGAATGTACATCTGTGAACATCACCGGCAAAGATTCCTGAAAGCCCTGGTGACATATGGCAGGCACTAAACAACATAATAAGTAAAGTATATAGTATGTTACAAGTTAGGTGGGAAGGAGGAAGCAGCATTAAGGCAAATCAGGAGCGCTGAGATAGGCAGAATGCCATTCTAAATAGGGTGGCTCAGGGTAGGCCTTGCTGAGAAAGAGGTATTTGAGGTAGGTGAGCTGTTTTGAGCCTCAGTTTTCTTATCTGTAAAATGGGGATAATACCTACCACATAAAGTTTTTACATTAAACAAGATGATATAAGATACTTGACATAGGGCCGGCCTGGCACCTAGTAAGCCCTCAATAAATCAGAAATGTTATCAATATTACTAAGTAGCAAAGTTCAGGATGGAGCCTAGATCTATTCAGTGCCAAATCTCATGAGGCTCCCAGCACAGCCTGCCATGGCCCAGGTCACTGGGGGCCCGCAGTGTGGGAGATTTGGAGGACATTGGCCACCCACAGGGAGCTGAAGCAATCTCAGGACCGAAAATGGCCATGAGGGAGCAGACCAAACCTTCCCGGGGCCTGGGCTGTGCTGAAGTGTTCAACTTAGTTCTCACGAGGTGCCATTTCCCAAGAAAATACTCATAAAATGTGGTAAACCCAGCAGGGAGGGCATGGCACTGACTGAGCTGCACAGAGCAGGAGTCACCAGGAGCTAGTGAACTGGCCCAGGGATTCGCCCCCGACCAGCACAGAATCCTAGATCATTAAACACAGAGGCACCTGAGACGTCATCTAGTTCTGCCCCATCCTTCTCAGATGTGGAAACGGAGGCCCCAAAATGAGCAGTGACTTTCCTGAGGGCCACAGCCTAATTGGGAATCTGACTCCTGCCTGGGACTCCTTGCCTCACTCTGCCTCCTTCTCCAGAAAACTCAAAGTATTTCAGAAGCACAGCTGCATCAAGCATTTTAGAAATATGAGGGCCAGTGCTTGTCCTTTCTATCCTGCTGACACAGAATCAAAGTCAGGGGAAGTGCCCACCAAGTGAATCCAGGCACCGTGCTTGGACCGTGGAACACAGCCAGGACGAGAGAGCCAGGGGGAGGTACCAGGTGCCGAGAGGGTCCCGATCAGCTGAGAGAGGGGAGGCTGCAGACAGGGTCAGGAGCACAGGGGATGAGGCTGGGGACAGAAGGAGAATCTGTGTCACCCCTTCCCAGGAAGTCCTGCCCAGAATCTCATGACCTCAGCATGCCTGCCCACCTGCCTTCCAGAAGGGGCCCAGAATAATTCCCGTAAAGGTAACTCATTGTCCTTCTTCAAGGCCAGACCCAGAGAAGTCACGAAGGATTTATCCCCCAGAATCATTTAACACCCCCCGCAAAAAGATCTAAGGGCTGACTCTCCTCGCCCAGCCCAGCCCTGCGTGCGGAGTTCTGGGGGAGGGACAAAAGCACAGTCACGTTCCCAGACTGCTGGTGGGGACAAGCAGAGGGACACGCTTAGGCCGAAGGGAGGAAAGCAAATCCCACATATACCTTCTCTGCACTTTCCAGTCCCCAAGCTCAAGATGTATAGGCCTTGAAGACAGACACAAAGAGGACAGAGGGAGAAGGAAGCCGGGAGCTCGCAAAGCTTCACCCAGGGCAGAAGGTGTCTCGTGTGTCAAAGACCACATTCTTTCTTACAGAGCTGATCCCCAAACCCTGCAGCCCTCCCTCCCTCCTTCTTTCCTTCCATCTCTCCTTAAAATTCTCTCTTCACCCTGAGACTATGGGATCAGATGGACTCAGGCTTGAATCCCAGGCACCCCACCAACGCACTCCGCAGTGGCCTTAAACAAGCGGCTTCACCTCTCCGAGACTCGTTTCTTCATCCACTGCAAATGGAGGCATAACCTCGTAGAGCTTTTGTGAGGCTTCGTCGAGATAGAGCGTATAAGGTGCTCAGTACACTGCCCAGATCGTTAAAATGCAGATATTATTATGAAATCTGTTCCAGGCCCTTTAACCTCCTGCTTTCACTTCTAGCAGTGCCTGATTTTACAACAATCCATAAGTCATTAACTGGGGCGATGTTAGACCTATAAGAATCTTTCCCAACAAGACACAGCCATCACTCACAGTTATAAATGTGGAGTTCATTTGGGGACCGGCCTACACAGCATCTTCCCTTTGAAGAGCTCCAGTCCCGTGTTTAGACCTGCACTGGGGAGCACAGGGCCAACCAGTATCCATCCATTCACCTGCTTCTCCACGGTCTGCGAGCATCCGTCTCAAGCCAGGCAGCCCTCTCCCTCACCTCTGATCCATCAGTCATCTCCCTATACACATCTTCTCTGTATCCAACTACTTATCCGTCCGTCCATCCACCTATCCATCCACCCATGGTACTTCACCCTCTAGGACCCCAGGGCCAGACTTTCTGGGCCAAGCACTCAGCCCCACAAGGATTTACCACCTCAAAGTAATGGTGCCCAGGCAGGGGCTGAGTAGGGTCAGGATGTACACTTCCTCCCCTTCCCTCCCCTCCCAGGTGGAGATCATGAGCAGAGCCACAAGATCACGGCCAGGGCAACATTATTAAAGCTGCCTAGTGCAGGGGATGGCCTGGGGTCACCATTTAATTCAGTTACTCGGTGACCACTTACCTGTCTGTGTCTGCGTCTGCCTAAGCTGCTTCTCAGTGGCACGTTGCCCCAGGGGCCTGAGGACCTCATGTCTGTATGTTCTTGTCTCTTCCTGCCAGCCTGTGATGGGCTGCACTTCTCGTTCACCTGCCAAGGGTGAGGCACTGCACCAGGCACTTGGGGTGGGGGAGGGAGGTGGTAGAAATAAGTAAGACAAGATCCCCGCCCCCCCCCCCAGAGTTCAAGGGGAACTGGGACAGGAGGAAGGCCATCCCCACCACAAGGTCTTGTAAGCTGTGTATAACATTTCCCCTTCCAGGGCCTTGCTCAGCACAGCTCTCAGGTGGTAGCTGGTCCGCAATCACTTTTCCATTACAGAAATCGATAACTTGAATTACTCCAAAATAACCAGCCCCTTCGTGCCCCTGCAAATCTAATTTTTCTGCGTCTGCATTTGCCCACATGCTTCTCTCTGAGCCTGAAATCTGTCTTCATGAGTCAATCCAGGCAGAACGGAACCTTTTGTCTAACTGTGACACACAGTAACAGAATAAGAGACGGATTTGGGATCGGAGACTTAGGTTCAAGCTTTCGCTCCGACACTAACTAGCTGTGGGCGCTCGTGAAGCCACTTAACCATCTAATTTCCTCATCTATAAAATGAGAATTCAAATATAACCACCCACAAGAGCGTTAAAGAGCACAATGGGATAATACTGTACAGGAGCTCCTCGCATATATTAGGGGATCAGTGAACCCTCGGATTTTGCTTGTTCTATGCAAGAACCTGGAACCTGGCTATAAATCTACATCATGAGGCCACAGTATAATGAGATCCTAGTGTAACTCCAGCAATAACAATACCTTACATTGGAGAAACAGATTATCATTTACAAAGATGCCTTCTCACAACGCTTGTCATTCTGCAAATGACAAGCTAAGACTCAGTGTGGTTAAGCAATTGACCAGGGGTCTGCGGACCCGTGCAGCTTTCTGACCCCCTCCATACCCTTCCACCTCCTCCATCATCCCTGTCAAAACCACGAGTCCCTGTGCAGCTCTGGGACGCTAAGTTCTGCTGTCCAGCAGATGCTGAGGTGACAGCCCTTTAAATAGCCTCTTAGAGGAAGAGCTGTGCTCACAGCACAATCTGCTCTCAGTGCCGCCGGGAGAATAAATCCTCCCAAAGTCGCCTGAGAAGCGTTCTGTGGAAACCTCGGAAGGACTTTGAAAGGAGGGAAAGAACACCTATTTCATGCCAGGCACATTCGTGGCCAGCTTCTCACCGGCTCCTCAAAACCAGTTGTTCTTAACCTTTTGGGGGGGTCACATACCCCTTTAAGAATCTGCTGAAAGCTGTGGATTCTCTTCCCCAGTTAAAGGTACATCGTTCTGCGTACAAGGGCAAGGGGTCAAGATTAAGAGCTCCTGGCATAAACCTGGGCTGTTCTAAGATTTCCTTAGGTACCAGGGACCTTCTTTTTTAAGTGCCCCACCCCTCATCATATCAAACATTTCCGTATACATCCGCAACTCGCACTAAATCACACACTCACACACACACACACACACACACACACACCTCGAGTTAAATTGCAGTTGACTGTTTGACAATGTTACATTTTGTAGATATGTAATAAAACATTAATTTCAGTTTTGTGCTTTTCCTATTTTGAAGCCAATGAACTTTCTTGGTAAATTTCATTGAAATGTATCATACTTGTAGAAAATATGCAAATCTTAAGTGTACAGCTCCATGAATGCTCTGAACGTGAGCACACCTATGTAACTGCTGGAGAAACAGCTCATCAGGAGTCCCCAGAAGCTCCCAGGCCCCCTTCCACTCGCTGCCCCCCACCCCAGGGCAGCCGCTATCCTGACTGCTAACACCATAGATTAGTTCTGCCTGTATTAGAACGTGTTATACGTGCAATCATAGAGTTCATACTCATTTTGTGTCTGGCTGAATTCATGGAACCGATCAACTTTTCCATTCAGGTCTCAGATATCTTCAGAGACCTGTGAAAAGCTCATAGGCTCTAGGTACCGTCGAAACCAGGGGTTCTCAACCTTGCCTTCGCTCTAGAATCTCTAGGGGAAATTTTAAAACTCCTGATGCCCAGGCTGCACCCCAGAACAATGAAATCAGAATCCCTGGGGACAGGACCAGGCATCAGTGGTTTTTCTTGCTCCCCAGGTAACTTTGATTACGACCAAGGATGAGAAGCACTTGTCTAGGCAATTCTGTAAAGTACTAGTATCCCGATTTTACAGCTGGGGAAACTAAAGCTCCAGGTCTTTCCACCATATGCAACTGTCATGAAGCCGGAGCTCCAATTTAGGTCTGACTTGGGGCGCTCTTTGCATTGCCTTCACCCATGGTGAACAGTAAAGCCAAAACCAGGTGTGGGTGCCTCCTGCCAGACACCTCGTCACTGTAAGTCCTTCCAGAGCTATGGAGAAGGGAGGTCATGTTTCCCAGGCTGCAAGACCCCCAGGAGAAAGGCGGCACCCCGGTGGCTGGCCATAGGGAGAAAGAGTCACCACAGACTGGACTCCATCTTTGCCCCACGCCACTCTGGAAGTCCCAGAAAAGTCCTTGCAGGTGGGAGCAGCTGCTTGTTTGGGGGTCGCGGAGAAGTTTCCCAGCCGCTGAGATGCTCTGGCCCGATCTGCTTTGATTTGGGGGTGCAGTGCAAGATGCCACCACTCGGTGGCACCATGAGCTTCTGTAAACCCTTTGGTTTTCACACACACCCCTGCCTTTGGCCAAAGGAAGCCAGAAAGCGGAGTCAGGGTACAGTGATGGGGGAGCAGCAGCCCAGAGCTGCCTGAGGGTTCCTCTGCTCCTGGGGCCTGATGGGGCCTGTCTCTGGCTGGCAAGGAGGTTGCAGGGATATGGCTGCCACTTCCCCCATAACTAAGCCAGCAGAGGAAAGCCAGGCAGAGAAGCCACGCCTCAGCCGGCTTCTCCCCTCACTGCCCTTCACCAAGCTGCCCCTGTGGGCCCCGCACGCCCATGAGGAGCCCAACCACCCACACTCCCGTGATGCCCTGGGCTTGAAGGTACCAGACCTCCCTTGGAGCCGAGGCACACCTCCAAGTCCTTCCCTGGGTTATCTGCCAAATCCTCACCCTAGGATGGCTGAGAGGGTCTCTGAAGCTGGTATACTCTTCCCCACAGTTTGGAGTCAGACTGTCTGGATTCAAAGCCAAGCTCTGCCACTTTCTAGTTGTATAGTTTTGGGCAAGTTACTTAACTTCTGTGAGCCTCAGTCTTTTCATCTGTAAAGTGGGAATAATAGTCCACACCACAGAGGGTCGTTGTGAGGATTGAATGATGAATTATGTAGAGTCTTAGCCTAGTGCCTGGCACATAGTCAGTGCTAAATAAATGTTAGCTACTATTGTTTGTTTATTATTACTAATAATAATAATGTTGCAAACAGGACAGACAAAATGAACCTACCTGCATGTTAAAGAACAGCCTCCATTGTGACAACCCACCCACACCCCAGGTTTCAGCAGAGTCAGCAAGTCCAGCTGCCCCTTAGAAGCAGAAAGTACAAACAGGGAAGAAACGTAGGGTCCTGTTCAGAGAGGGCCCCCCCCCAGACCCCCACCCAGAGGTGGAGCCATTGTTCCCATGGTCTGGTGGGATCCTTTCTTGTCCCACAGACCTGAATGTGTGACCCCGGCCATCCTACAGCCTCGGGCAACTTCCATTAGGGTGTCATCCCCAAAGTGTCAGAGTGAGCACTGGGTCAGGAGACAACCTTGGTTCTAAACCTGGCACTATCATCAACCAGCTGTGTGACCTAGGTCAAGAAACTCACCCTCTCTGGGCCTCCATTCTGCCTCACTTAGATGATCTTTAAATGTCCTCCCACATCTGTGCCACATGGTTTTAGCAAAGTATCTGGCACACAGTAGGTGCTCATTAAATGTTGTTTATTTTTATAAAAGCCAAGACACAGGGCTTCCCTGGTGGCGCAGTGGTTGAGAGTCTGCCTGCCGATGCAGGGGACACAGGTTCGTGCCCCGGTCCGAGAGGATCCCACATGCCGCGGAGCAGCTGGGCCCGTGAGTCGTGGCCGCTGAGCCTGCGCGTCTGGAGCCTAAGCTAAGACACAACTCTACTAGGTTCCAACACCCACATACTTTTCTTCAGAACTGAGTGACCTGTGTGATCCAACCCCGAACAGATATGAGCTCAAGAAATGGGTATTTATCTAATTAATCCATGACTTGATTTTTTTTTTTTGCGGTACGCGGGCCTCTCACTGCTGTGGCCTCTCCCGTTGCGGAGCACAGGCTCCGGACGCGCAGGCTCAGCGGCCATGGCTCACGGGCCCAGCCGCTCCGCGGCATGTGGGATCCTCCCTGACCGGGGCACGAACCTGTGTCCCCTGCATGGGCAGGCGGACTCTCAACCACTGCACCACCAGGGAAGCCCCGTGACTTGATTTTGACCTGGCTTTCAGTCTAACCTGTTCCCCCCACGTAAGGATCCCAGGGCCTCATAAAGCCTCCAGATTAGGGATGCAGAGTGTCTGCCTCCCACAAGACTGCAAGCTCCAAGACAGGGACCGTCCTGCCCATGTCAGGGCACTGCCTCTTCAGGAGCACACTCAGCCCTGCCTCCTCGCCATGGTCCTGGGGCACAGATCTGGCCTCCCACCACCGTGGGGGAGAGAAGCAGCACAGAGCCTCAAGCTAGGCAAGGCCTTTTATTGGAAAAAGAAATAATAAAGCAAAAGGCCACCACATCGCCTACGCCCAGCCCTCCCACAGGAGACGCACAGGTCAGCCCCAGCCATACGGTGGGCCAGGGTGGGTATAGGGGTAGGGGCTGTGCTGGAGCCCACTGGGCTGCAAGCTCACCCGGGGCATCCTTGGACCGGCACCCACTTAGGTTCAGGGGCTGGGCTGCCCTCTCCAGCTCTCTGGAACTTTCCTACACGCTGCTCCTGCATCCAAAAGAAAACCAGACCCCTCTTTGGTTCCAGAAAGCTACCTGGCTAGCTGGTCTTTCATATCCACTCTAGCACCTCCTGCCAGCTGAGGCAGGCAGTCTCCTTCTGTCCATCTTCAGGCACCAGGATGGGGCTGCTGGGTGTCGGCAGCCAGGGCCTCATTGGCTGGACACCCCTCTTTCCTTTCAAGAAAGGAATTTGCCTTTTCCCCTGCGGGTTAGCAGCTCCTTTGACCTTCCAAAGAAGCCTCACTTAAACAGCCTTAGGGAGCCCCGGAGCCTGGGCGGGCTGAATATGCAGTGTCCATGGCCCCGTTGCCTTGTCATGAGGGACTGAGAGGGGGACACGGAAGGCCCTGGAAGGTTGGCTCTGTTCTTCTAGAGCCCCAACTTCTTTTTTGTCAGAATGTACACAGTCAGAAGGTGGGGAGAACATTGCAGGTAGGGGAGAGGCCAGGAAGAAGAGCCACCTGGCAGCCCAGGCAAGGGGCAAGGGACATTAGGACATTTATTTACAGGGGGACAGGCTGGACCCACACAGAGAAGCAGCCAGACCGTGGTGCACGAAGATAAGACAGGATGCAGAGGGGGTCATTGGCCCAGCAGCCAAGGGGAACGTACAAGTGCACTCACATACATGCACACACGCATGTGTACACACACTCACACAAGTGCACTCACCATGCACACACCTGCCCTCACACACAGTACACACAGGTGCATTCATGCACATAGTGCACTCACATATGTGCACTTACACATGTGCCTGCGTGCACACACACTCATTCTCACACACGTGCAGGTTCTAATCTCAGGAAGTTGGCTCCAGTTCTGGCGGTTAAACCCCCCAAGGCTACATCTCTCTATGAGGCATTTCTCTAGACCCCCATATAACCTCCCAGAGCCCCAGGCCATGTGCCCCACCACCTGCACCTGGTGGCCTGCGAAGTCGCAGGACTTGGACGCTTCTTGGCAAGGCTAAGATGACCTCCAGGCTCTGGGTGGAGGACAGGGACACCATGAGTCTAGAAGAGGTCAGGAGGGGGCTGAAGAGCTCCCCACTGCAGCGCCCATAGGCTGACCACTCCTGTCTCCCCAGACCTTGAATTCGGTGGAGGCAGGGTCACAGACAGGCAGAGGCCCCGTGGTGGCATCAGAAAGAGCAGACACTGGGAGACGGCCATGGGGAGCAGGGCCCTGATGGAGGGAGTCCTGGTGGATGCGGGATTTGGGGTGAGGAATCGTGCAGGATGGGAATTCTCTACGTGACAGACCTGGATCCTCTTCTGGGGTGTTGGGAGGGGAGCTGCAGAAGAGAGGGGCTGTCCAAATTGTGTTGTCCTCACCCCAGCCTCCCCCTGGAAAACCTGCCTCTGTGTGACCCAGACCAGCCCCATCGGGTAAGAGCCAGGTCAGGAAGTGGACCGTCCTGCCAGGGGGCGAGGGGCAGGGGGCGCCGTTGATGGCCCGCAGGCAACACTGGGCGGGTCACCCTCCCTCCTGCCCTGGGCAGCAGGGTGGGCCCAGAGAACGACTCAGAAGCGGGTGCTCTGGTAGCGTAGCCGCCACAGGTCTGCAGGGCCCTCAGTCCAGTCGTACACCTCCCTGCAGGGACTCTCGGCCAGTCACCGGCCACCCGCCCCGCCGCTGCTGCTGCCGCTGCCACTGCTACTGCCACTGCTGGAGCTGCCACTGCTGCACCGGTCCTCGTAGATGGAGATCTCGATCTGGGGCGGTGTTAAGGAGGGATGCAAGCGGACAGGAACTGGCTGATGGAGGCCAGCAGGGAAGCGGGAGGCAGAGCTGGTGCTGGTTCCCAGACAGGAAGGACTCAGAGGCCCGGGGAGCCAGACCCGAGCCCCTCCTCGCACCTGCGCTCACTCAGTTCAGATGCTCCTGCCCGCAGCCAAGACCAGGAGCTTGCATTCTAGTGCGTCTAATCGCTGTGTCCCAGGCTGGGGATGTGCCCAAGAGGGGGTGGTACTGCACAGGAAGTGTGAGGACTTGGGTGTCCTGAGTTCAGATCTCAGCTCACCCATCTCATCTGTAAAATGGGGATAATAATAGAATCTTGGGGTTACTGCAAGGATTAAATGAAATAAAACATGTAATGCACAATGCCTGGCACATAGTAAAGTCGCAAAGACGAGAAGAGGCTGTCCCTGGGCTTTGTAAGCATGAGATTCTGGGATTTGCATTTTCTTTATTCTTTTCCTGTCAGTTTTCCAGTAAAAGTTATTTTTAAACAATTCTACCCTCTGCTGCTGACTGGGGGGCAGGATGTATGTACACCTTGACCAGGTGGAGTGAGCAGACCTATAACCCTCTGGAACGCCAGCCTCCCACCGAGACCTCACTTTTCTCATCTGCGAAAGGGCAACAACAGGACCTGCTCATTGAACGGGCTTCAATGAGGGTTACATGCAAGAGCATTGACGAGTGGGCCTGAGCTCAGATCCTGGCTCTGGTGGTCACCAGCTGGGCGGCCCTGAGCCAGGGTCAGCTACAAAGGCAATAAGAAGAGTTAGCCACTTTATAGGGGTCTTATGAGAAGTACATGGATTCATATTTTCACAGCACTTACTATGATATCTGGCATGTATTAAGCACTGATTAAATGCAGCTCAATAAAAGCGAAGCCTAAAATGCACAAACAGCACTAACTTGGGGTGGAGGCAGGGGCCGATGACCAGGGGTGTGGGGAACCCTGGGAACTCCCTGAACAGAGGCCCCGAAGGTGGTCCCATCTCCCAGCAGCCTCACCAGGGGCCCACTGGCCGGCAGCTCTGTGCCCTCGCACGGAACAGCTGGAAAGGATACAACCCTCATCCCACGCTCCACGGGGTCTGTGAGCAGGAGACCTCGGGGGGCAAAGACCTTCTCGTTTTGCTCCTGGATGTATCGGGAGATCTTCTTGAGGACCTGCAAGGACAGGGACCAGTTGAGGATGAGGGTGGAGCACAGGAGCCCTGGGGGAAGGGATGCGGGGCTGTGGGGGAAGGAACCACCTTCTCATAGTGGGTCTCCATGCAGAGGAAGATGAAGTAGGCCGTGGCACAGGCCAGGCAGCCCTCGAGGTAAGAGCTGCCCCCAATCTTCTCCGCCTCTGCGTAGAAGCTGTTGAGGGTCTTCACAGTCTCCTCAAAGAGCTGCCGCTCGATCTGGAGGGAGAGAGGGACAGGGAGCCAGGCCCAGGTCAGCCTCCCTGGAGGTGGCAGTGGTGGGCCCGCACCAGCGTTGGGGTTGGCGGCACACAGGGAAGACCGGTGAGGCTGCAGGAGCGCATGGAGCGCCACACAGGGAGTCAGGAAACCTGGGGTCCAGTCCAGACTTGGCCATCAGCTAGCTGTGTGACCTTGGACTGATGACTTAACCACTCTCACCTCAGTTTCCACATCTGTAAAATGGGAGTAAGAATGACTACTTGACCTCCCTTGGAAACAGAAAATTCCCATGAAATCCAAGATGTGAACATTTTCTGCAGCGGATCAGGCAGGAATTCCAGTGACTTTGCCACACACACACACACACACACACACACACACACACACACACACCATTGTGATGGCTGTGAGAGGGCTCAGGACCTGATTAGTAGGGGCTCTCCACGTTTGGAGAGCATGAGACTGATTGGGTAAGACCTCAGGAGTGTCTTTCCAGGAGGAGGCACTTCCTCCCAGTTAAGAGGTCACCCAGGGGACTTCCCTCTTGGTGCAGTGGTTGAGAATCCGCCTGCCAATGCAGGGGACACGGGTTCGAGCCCTGGTCCGGGAAGATCCCACATGCCACGGAGCAACTGAGCCCATGCGCTATGACTACTGAGCCTGCACTCTACAGCCCATGAGCCACAACTACTGAGCCCATGTGCCAGAACTACTGAAGCCCTCGCGCCTAGAGCCCGTGCTCCGCAACAAGAGAAGCCACCACAATGAGAAGCCCGGGCACCACAACGAAGAGTAGCCCCCACTCGCTGCAACTAGAGAAAGCCCACACGCATCAACAAAGATCCAACGCAGCCAAAAATTAATTAATTAATTACTTAAAAAAGAAAACAACAGGTCACCCAGAACAGGACAGCCCCATGCATTTGGACAACTGAGAAGCTATCCTGCCTGCATCCATAACCATAATAGCTAATATTCATTAGGCACGTTCTCTGTGCCAGGCACTTTTTATGTATTCTTTCATTTAACCCTCATAACAATCCTATCAGAGAAGTACGACTCCCACCCCCATTTTACAGGGGAAGCCTGATGGAAGCTCTGCTCTGTCGTCCAGACCACCATCATCTCTGACCTCTTTAAGTGGTCTCCCTGCCCCCAGCCCTGTCAAGGGAGACTGTTAAAGTCAGATCATGTCATAACTCTGATCAAGAGCTTCCCAAGTCCCCATCTCTCTCCAAGTAAAATCCAAGGAGTCCTTACATGCCTGTGAGGCCCTCCAGGGCCCGGCCCTGTAACTCCTCTGATCCCATCTCTTATTCTCTTGACTCCAGCCACACCGACTGCCCACTGCTTCCTGAAAAGGCCGCAGGTCCTTTGGGCCTGTGCCCTCAGCTGCAGTACTTTTCCCCAGACACCCCCTGCCCTGGCTCTTCCCTTACTTCCGCTTAGGTCTCGCCTTATCTGACAGCACCCCGCGTCCTCTGCCCAGCTCCCCATTTGTACTTGACCTCCTCTCTTATATTTCCAGTATTTGTTACCACCTACATATTTTCTTGTTGTTTTTTAAATTTTTTTGTATCCTCTAATAGAAAATAAGGTCCATGTGTTCACTCCTACATCTCCAGTGCCCAATACATTGCAGGCGCCTAATAAATACTTGCTGAATGCTGCATGAACTTGGCCAAGTTTACACAGCTCTGACCCGAGTCTGTGCCCTTCACCATGCAGCCCTCCACTGGAGCCTGGAGTGGAAGGTCATGCTCCAAACTCAGTAGGTATCAGAGTGTCTCTCATCCCATTTTTTACATTCTTTAAGCACCCCCCTCCCCCTCTCACCCCCACAGGACCAGAACTGCCCATCACATAAGATTAGGGACCTCCCATTCCTGTCTAGAACAAAAGCTCTCCCCCCAAATAGTCAGAAGCTTTGGGGTTCCCAGCCACTACTTCTATAAAGATCTGGAGTGAACATATAGAGAAAATTATGTCCATCCTGTCTGGGACCCAAGCCCTGCTGCTGTATCTCAGGGATCACCCCCGCCCCAAAGGACAGGCATGCTAAGATGAGGAGATCTACATGGCTCCCCAAAAGCTGTTTAGGGGTCAGATCAGCAAAGGCCACCCCTGCCCCACCCTCCCAAACTCATTCAAATCTGCCTGGACTGCTGAATGAAAGGTCATGGTCCTTCTTCTGCCCTCCCCCAACCCCAGGCCAGTTCTAAGGGGGCCTGGGGTGAGGGCTACATACACCCAGGACCAGGAGCAAAACTCAGCAGAACAAGCTGATGCCTTGCAAGGGGCCAGTGGTCCATGAAACAACCAAGTAGCTGAGGTGGAGCGGGAGGCTGTGGGCAGAGCCCTTGGTTGACGGCCTCTGATGCCACCAGCAGACCCTGTGATGGAGCATCAGGCTCTCCCCTCCGTCCGAGGTGGGGAGAAGGAGGGAAAAGCACCCTCCAGCCCTTCCTCCAGGTCTCTAAGCTTTCCCTGCCAAGACTCTGATCACCCAGGCACCAAGGAAACAGGAGTCCTGTGAAAAAGCAGAGAGTCGGACACCAAGGCCCTTTCGGCCCTCAGTCAGCTTGGCACGTCACTTCCTCTTCCTGGCCCTGAGTTTCCTCTCTTAAATGAGAGGATGAACTAATGCAATGCTTCCCAAACATTTATGCACATATGAATAACTTCAGGATCTGGTTAAAATGCAAATTCTGACTCAGTAGATCCAGGGTGGAGCCTGAGATTCTGTGTTTCCAGGGGACGTTGACGTTGCCTGTTTTGGTTCAAGGGCTTAGTTGTTCTCAATTGTGGTACACACTAAAATCACCTGAGCAGCTTTTGAAACATAGGCATACTCAGGTCTCACCTCCAGGAGATTCTGATTCAAATGGTCTGAGAAGCGAGAGGGTGGTTCCAAGCAGCAAGGACTACCACTGTCCTATTCTACCCAAGCTGACGCCCTGCAAGGTTTTCTCAAAAGCTCCCAGGTGATTCTAACGGGCAGCCCAGCATGAGACTCATTGTACTAGGAGACCAGAGATTCTCAAAGTGGGATCTGTGAATCACCCAGTTCCACATCACCTGGGGATTCCTCATTAAAAATTAAGATCCTCAGCCCCGGACGCACAGTGGAACCACCCAGGGAAATTTAAAGCAATGCTGATGCCTGGGCCCCAGTCCCAGACACTCTGATTTAATTGATCTTGGGTGTGGGCTGGGCATTGGGATTTTTTTAAGCTCCCCAGGAAATTCTAATGTGCAGCTGGGGTTGAGAAGTGTTTCTAAAAAGAGATTCCTGAACCCAGTCCTGCAACTGAGTCAGCATCTCTGACGACACCTAGTATCATCCAATAAGCAAATTCCAATAAGACCCAGGAATTTGCATTTGTTTGACAAGCTCTCTAGGTGATTCTCTGAAATTTGAGAGCCACTGAACTAGAAAATCTCTGAGGTGTTTCAGCTCTAACTTTCTAGAAGGTGACAGCAAGACAGTGTTAAGGACATTATTTAGTTCTTCCACCTGAAGTGGCTGAGCAAGTTGTTTCCTATAGTATTTTTTTCTTGGAAAAATATACCTATTCTAATAAGCCCCTCAGTTCCATCATAGTCTATGATCCAACTTTAGGAAAAGACATCCTTACCCGGCTGTCCAGCTCTGGGGGGAATTTGGTCTGGAACTGACAGATGGTCCCATCGCTGTAGTCTCTCTGGATAAAGACCTTGGTGGCCAGCGAGGCACTTCGCCGGAGCTCCTGCAGATTGTGGACCTGGGGAGACGTTCAGGAGACACGCACTCAAGGTGATCATCCTTCTAGGTTTGTCCAAGACTGAGGGGTTTATTGGGGTGTGGGCCTTTCATTGCTAAAGTCAGGAAAGTTCCCAGCAAACCAGGACAACTTGTCCACCCCACAAATGTTCAAGGAAGGTTGCGGGAAACAGGCTTGTTGAGTTTACTCCAGAAGATGCCTCTAGCTATCCCAGAAAGATCTAGAAAAATCCTTAAGCAGAGCCAAAGCTGAGCCAAAGTGAGAGTTTCTGGAACCACCAACAGAGCCAGGAACAAATTTTAACGAGAGGAAAACACTTCCTGGTGGCTAGCCCAGATCCTCTCTCTCTCTCTCTCTCTCTCTCTCTCTCTTGCTCTCTCACTCTCTCGCTCTCTCTCTCTCTCTCTCTCTCTCTCACACACACACACACACACACACACACACACACACATGCATGGTGGGGTCTTTCACTCTTTCATTCATTCAGCAAGTATCAAATGTTCACAGCTTGTCAGGCTGTGGCTTGGGGACCCCAGCACTGGACAAGACTGATGCCTCGGACCCATCCCGCCTAGTAGAGCTGACAGGGTTGCTTGTGGGGC
The DNA here is from genome assembly GCF_005190385.1 of Monodon monoceros. Taxonomy (NCBI): domain Eukaryota; kingdom Metazoa; phylum Chordata; class Mammalia; order Artiodactyla; family Monodontidae; genus Monodon; species Monodon monoceros. The sequence continues at coordinate 52,550,549 of NW_021703781.1, read as the reverse complement.
AGAGGAAGATGTGATGCGCCCATGAACTCAGAGGGAGACGGGTTCAGGCCAGGTTATGGCTTAAGTCAGAGACACCACAGATTGTTTCCACGTCCAGCACGTCTCATCACAGGAAAGAAGGGGCCCATAGACGTCCAAATTTCCCAGAGAAAATTGTGGATAAAGTGGGCTGAGGCCAGAAAATGAAGAAATCTCCTGCCCTTGTAGGAAGGAGTGGGGTGACTTCTGTTCCTTGTCCACACCTGCAAACTTGACATTGACACAGACTCTAGCATTTCAGAGAAGTGGGCTCAATTCCACGGAAGAACTGGGCCTCTTTCTTCCACTTCCAGCCTCCATCACCCACATTTGAGACAAGCTTCCCACTGGGTGAAATATTCCAGACATTGGAACCACGTGGAGCCCAAGCCCCAAAGGCAGAGTGAACACAGCCAGTTCATCCCGTGTAATTAAGGTGAATCCATTCAGTCACTCAGCTTTCATTTATTGAGTCCCTACTATTGCCAGGCTCTGGGGATGCTGAGCAAAAGACAGTCTGTGAGCTCCAGGGAGGAAGACAAGTAAAATACAATGAATCAGACTGATAAATGCTGCGGAGAAGTAGCATCTCCCCCAGAAACGCTTACTCAGAAAAGGCTCCCTGAAGTCTGTGTGGAGTCATAAAGGAGTTACCAGCGGTGGGGGGGGTGTGGGGGGGGGCGGGGAGGAGGGTGAGGGAGGGAAGAAAAGGCAACCCAGAGGGAGGAGCTTGTGCAAAATTAACGGAGACAGCAGAGAACAAGGTCTACTCCAATGACTGGAGGCAGATTTCAGCAAGACTGAGGTTGGTTTGCAGAGCAGATAAGAGCAGTAGACGATGAGAGTGTAGAGAAGGCAAGGGTTAGATCACAAAGAGCTTGACAAGTTCCTACTGGAGCGGAGGGTTTAAGATGGAAGATACTTAAATTGCTTAAGAGCTGGGGGAAGAATAAGTAAAGAGAGAAAGGTTTTCAGTGTGGTAGTAGGATCAGATGACAGGTAGATCAAGGTCCTGGGATGGTGCTAACAAGACTTTCCTAAATCCCAGTGAATTTTGCTCTATGTAAGGGTGTGATCCTATATTGTAAATGGATGAAATACTGGATAAGGGCTCCTATAGTCCTTGATTCCCCTAATCAAGGTTTTAATTGAAGGAGTCCCCTTGACATTTAGTAGGATCCTATGATAGCTTTGAAAAATAAAAAATGCTTTGGTAATATAAAAATGTTATTCATCAGTGTGTCTGCTCTGTCTGGTTAAGGTTTCATACAGCTGTATTTTCAAAGGAAAAGGAAGGGGCTGTGACCTTCCTCTGACCTTCTAAACCAACCTACATGAGCCTGTCAATCTTGAGGATGGACTACCCTAGCCCCAGAAGGATCATTCTGGTAGCTTCGTGAGTGGTGCATGGGAAGTGGGCATGACTGGGGTAGGGGGCCAGGTGGAGGGATGACTATCTTTGTAGTAGTCCAGGGGAAAATTAAAGTGGGTCTAACTTAAGAAAAATAATGGTGAGAATGGAAAGAAAAGGAAAGAACAGTGCTTCAGCCATTCTGAAATGGGCTCAGCTTCTTCCCCTCCAATATCCTCCTTTGTCTGTGACGGATGCACACATACTGTGTGCTACCATGAAGGTATACGTCTCTAGTGACTGCCTAGCTGTTGACTACAGCCACTTCTTCCTCTTGGTCACACAGCTAGATTAATTCCCAGCCTCCCTTTCAATTAGGTGTGGCCATATGACTGAACAGAATGCGAATGGAAGTGATGAATGTCACGTATAGGCTTGGCTCATAAAGACCACCACTCCTCTGTGATTTTTCTCCCCTCCCACAGAAACCAAGAGAGCCATGTGTTGAAGACAGTGGAACCACAAGCTGAAGAGAGCCTGGGTCCCTGGATCACTGCCTAGAGGAGAGCCACCTACTGATCAGGAACGCCGGGCTGGGACTTTACTGAGCAGGAAATAAACCTCTATTTTATTACACCATTAAGATTTCAGGGGGCTACCTTACAGAGTACAGTCCCATTTCCTTTTGGCTTTTATCAGTGTGTTCTCAAGTAGCCAGAGTGGGAAGGGTCAACATGCTTTCCAAACCCAACCATATCCTGAGCCTTAGAATACTGTCCTGGCTCTAGATGACTAGGGATCTTCTTCCCTCCCTGGAGAGTGTCTGTGGGGTCTCGAGGAGGTGCTAGAGGATGGTAGCAGACACATTTTGTATACCAGAGCCCTAGTTTCCCAGATCTACTTAGAGCACACAGACTCTAAGACTCTAACGCACCTGTAGTTAGTAGGATCTAAGGCAAGGCAGGGTCTCCTGCCTCTTACTTCTCACCTTCCTCAACCCTCCCCTCTCTGCCATCACCATCCCCCAGCTGCTGGCAGCTGAGTCAGGACAGGACCAAGAGGCCCTGCATGAGGAAGAAAGAGAAAATCAGTGGTGAGATCTGCTGACACCAATTTTTGAACTGCATGGCAGGGAAAAGGAGGCTGCCAGGAGAGTGGGCATCCCAGGTCTCACATTTAGGGTCTGTACACTTGACAGAGTCAACTTGGCAGAGGCGGGGAGCAGCGAGCACTGGAGGGCAGATGAGCACCCCCAGGCAGGTCGGACCAAGACAAACAGGAGGCCCCATCTGGCCCACATCTCCATGCTCATTAAAAACCAACGAATTCCAGAGGACGTTTTTGAGACTCAACTCAAGAATCAGAAGGTTCCGCTGATGAGCCGACACCATCCTCCCTGGCTGGGGAGTGAGGATCCTGAGTCACAGGCAGCCGAGCCGGGCTCAGGATGGAAACCCAGGCGCAGGGCCTCCTCCTCAGGCTGCACCAGAGCCCCAGCCCAGCGCATTGTCTGCTGCTTGTTAATTTCATGCCTCAGAGATCAAACCTCCAATGCCTTTCTTGGCTAACGCTACTTGGGTGCATTTAAAAATCTCTGAGGGGCCAAACTCCACCACTTGGACAAGCCCCTCCCAGCCAAGCATTTCCCAGTTGTCCTTGGCCATCTGGACTGATTTCCAGGGCAGACCCTGCTCCCATGACACACATTCGCAGAGGTTTGTCACGCAGGAAATGGGCTCATTACAGTTTTCCAAATGAGGTCAGTGTATGGCTCAGGAGGCTTCATCCCTCCTCTGAGGTCCTCACACACACCCCTCCCCTAATGCTAACTCCTAAACAGAAAGTAAGGAGTAGAAAATATCCAGTTTCCATGCCTTCCATCCAGGGATATCCAATCTTTCTCAGTTCTCTCCCTCTGTCTCTTCTTCCCTCCCTCTCTCCCCTCTCCTCCTCTCAAAACACTTTCTGCTGGAGCTGAGGACCTCCCATTCAAAATCCTAAGAGAATGGCCACAGGAGCTTGGCATGAGGTTTTCCTTCTCCCAACAGGTTTTTCCTGGTAATTTTAACACAGTCCTAACAGTAAAAACAGCCTGGGGAAAATGACTCGCTCTGCAGCCCAGATAACGTGAACGTCCTGTGCCTTGGCAGAGCTAAGGCTTCCTCCCTCTGTGCTGCCATCAGAGTCCACCCAAGGCCAAATTGGGAAATGGGCAATATTTGTCCTCAGCCCCTCAACCCTGTGGGCACTCCTCCATCCCTCTGCCCTCAAGCTGAACCAGCCAGGCCAGTCAGGGTACCTGCGTCCCCATACTCCAGCCCTTCCAGAACTCCTTTGCATCCTTCCCCCATCAAAGTCTTATATCAGGACTCCTAGTCCTCTACTCTCTACTGGGCAACACAGTTGGCTAATTGGATACACCTGGATGCAGCAAACAAAGCACTGGCCAGGGAGGCAGAAGACTCAAGTTCTAGCCCTGGCCCTGCCACTTTTTAGCCGTATTTTCTTGGATAAGTCTAAGCACTCCGGTTGCATCATCTGTAAAATGGGATAATGATGCCTTCCTTGACTCCTTCACAGGGATTAGGCAAGCTTCTGAGCCTCGGTTGTCTCATCTGTTAATTGGGGATAATGACACTATCCTCGCCTACTTCACAGGGTTGCTCTAAGGCTCAAAGGAGATCACTCATGTGATAGTGCTTTGTATACAGGAAAATGCTATATTCACAGAAGCATTATGAGCAGAGCTAACAGCAGGCTAACAGCAGCCTCCTGGAAACACTGCCTCGACCTAGAGATGTAAGCCTGCTGGTTAGAATCTGTGAACCATAGCAGACCTGAGAGGGAGATTTGCCGGGACAAATGGGCCTCATCACAGATGTGGCCACCTTTTCTGCCCACACTGCTGGCCCAACTGTCCCCACGTGGCTGAAGTCTCCCCTTCCTGTCCAACACCAGCAGCCTCTCTGCTGCAGTCTGCCAGCCCTGTCTGGAACATGACCAGCTCCTTGGCCATTTCTCCTTTGTTCTTCCTCCTCTTCTCAGTATCTCTGGCACTTTCTGAGCACTCTGCCTTCCTCCACCCTAGAAACCAAGCTCCATGGGTCTGCGCAGGGCTTGTCCCCTCACAGGGTCCTGAGGGACGAGCTATCCTAGCTAACCCTGTGCCTTGTCAGAAAGCCGAGTGATGCCAAGCAACTGCACCTCGTTCTGTGGTGGCGAGGACAGCAGAATAACAACAGTAACACTTGGTACTGATGTCACGCTGCTCAGCAGGATGCCCAGAGGCACTGCATAGGATCATTCAAAAGCCTTTGCTGTCCCCCTGGCTTGTGTTCCAGCTGGGTTGGAAATGGGGAAACACCACAAAAAAGTCAACATTAGAACTGGGGAAATCTGGTGTCCTGGGTTCCACTCCAAAATTCAAAGAAGAAACTTTCAGCTCTGCTGCTGACACACTGTGTGAGTGTTAAATAGGTCCTCCCCTTCATGTATTAGCTTTACCACTTATGAAGTGGGAATATTAAGAGCTCCATTTCCCTTGTGAAATGAGGGGGTAGAGGAGGTAATTCCTGATCTCTTAAGCAATGCACATAGATCCTGCCCTCAGTCAATAGGTCCCTGGTTCAACTTTCAAGTCCCTTGAAGGTGACACAGGTATAGGCACACCCTGAAGAAGGCAGCTCCTCCCATCAGACACAAGGGAAATGCAGTCTTCTGGTACAGGAAACTCAAAAGGGGTGAAGAAGCAAGAAAGGGTAATATGCAAAATTGAACTGGTGCAGGCAGCTCACTAAAACCAGCCATTTGGGGTTTTGACCTGAGGATTCTTTGTCCCCTCCTGTCCCCCTGCCCCCGGGGAGGAAATGCAGATGTGAAGGCAGGTCTGTCATCTCTTAGCCAGGCTTTTGGGCTCAGAAGCTGGATGGCTGCACCACGTAGCAACAGCAGCCAGCCGCCTTCTCTCCCCTAAAACTGGCTCAGGCTCGTCTCCAAGCCTCTAGGGAAGTGGTTTCAGGACTTTCAGTCCATGGGAAGGGGAAACCCCAGCTGAGGCCCCGGGAGCAACCCTGGCACTAGTGCCAACAAGTGGTGCGGACAGCTTCGGGACTCCGATGGGGAAGATTGACACGCCAGGGGTGAAATGAGCTCCAGTGAGGAGCCCCTCTCTTCCCCCCGGCCACTTCGCCCCTCCCCCACGCCTTCCCTGCGGACCCGATCCGGGAAACCACCCCATCCCATCCTACCCCACCCTCCGTCTTCCTTCCCCGCCCCTAGCTGGGATCTCTTCCCACAGCAGCCGGGCACTGCCTGCGGGCCGGTGCTCGCTCCCTACCTCAGTGGCCATGTTCCGGGGGCGCTGACAGCTCCGAGCAGCTGCGGGGCCCGTCGAGGGGGGTTGTCCGCCGTGCTGACTCGGGGAGCAGGTGGGCTGGCGGCAAAGAGATGGGGCCCGGGGCGCTGTCCACGGTGCTGATGCGGACGCCGCAGACCCGTGCGCCCGTGGGCTGCTGGGCGGGCGGGCGCCTAGGTCCTGGAGACGGTCACTGTGCTCTCCGCGGTGCTGATAAGGGCGCCGTGCCGGAGAGGCGAAGCCTCAGCCGAGGCTCTTCCGGGCCCGATCGCTGGTTGCCGCTGCTCCTGCAGGCAGCGTCCCGGTTTATCTTTAACAGGGGCGGCGGGCGTGGGGGCGGCGGGCGTGGGGGCGGCGGGGGGTGGGGGGTGGCGGGGAGGAGGGGCCAGGCGCCTCGGCAGATCGGGTGGGAGAAGCGGCGGCCCCGGACTCCGGCGCCCGCCCGCCGGAGAGGAGCCCCGCCCGCAGCCAGAAGCTCCGCTCCTGCCCGGCCCGGAGGCCCCGCCTCTCCTGCCTGCCCCTCCCCCTAGTAAGAGAGCCGGGACCTCGGCGCTCGCTACCGAGGCCTCCAGGGACTTGCAGACTCGGAGGAGAGAGAGGCAGGACCGTTATGGGGCAAGACACTCTAGCCTGCCATGGCTGAGGGTCCTCGACTCGTTCGCAGGCCCCCAGGTGCGGGCTCTTTACCTTTCCAACGCCCTTCTTCCCAACCCCTCCCCCATCGTGGCCCAGGCTGCCTCGTCTGCGTTTTTTTCCTCTTCTTTCTCTTCTGTTTCTTTGTGGCCCCCTCTCGAGGCTTGCATGGACGTTCCCTCCTCTCCCCTCTCTCCTTTTCACTGCCTTGAACCCTATTAGCTAGAGGAGGCTGCTGCAGACCGCAGAGAATCATCTCCTTTCTTTAAATATGTACCCTTGTTTCATCCCCAGAGATACCCTGGGGTCCCTTCTTTCAGGGAGCTCCAGAACTGAAGCCAGCCTCTCCTTGCTGCTTTTCCTGGCCCTGCCCCCAACCCTTACTCTTCCCTCTCTCCTCTGAAATCCCAGAGTTGACATACACACCACCATCACCAATTAAAAACCACAAGCAGATGGTGTCAAATGGGTATGCCCACTCTCTAAGGATGGCAGGTCTGGCTCTGGTGCCTCTTTCACATTTTCGACATCACACCTTTCTACCAGATGACCTGTCTATATGCTTAATAAACAAAAAGGAAGTACCAACACAGGTGCCCTTTCACACACCCGTACACCCCTTGGTCTCTGAGGGGAAGCTGGGTATGTTCCTCTGCAGCTCACAGCTGCCTAAGGGTCAACAGCGGCAACCCACACACAGGGAGCCATGGGCAGCCAGCAGACCTGGGTCCTGCCTCAGGCAGCGTGACCTTAGGTAAATACTTCACACCTGACCTTCTTTCTGTAAAATGAGTGTTGGACTTCACTAGACTATTTCTAGGGTTCTTTCTTTTCCTCAACCTTTTATTTTGAAATTTTCAAACATACAGAAACATTGAAAGAATAGTACAATAAACTATACTATCCACCTAGCTTCAACAGTTGTTAACATTTTGTCACATTTGCTTGATAGATAGATAGACACAGAAACATAGAGATATATTTGGCTAGATTATTAGAAAGTAAGTGACAGACATTGTGAGGGTTTATTCTTAAGTACTTCACCATGTATCTCCTAAGAATAACGGCATTCTTCTACCTAATCACAATACTATTATCACATTTTTTTCATTATTGCAAACACAAGATTTACTGGAAATTATCAGTGTTACCGAAGATAGCCACAAAGATGATACTCATACTAGCCACAGCATGTTGAAAGACTTTTCTTTAGTGTTGCACGTCTTCTCATATGTATGGTCCACAGAAGCAGAAAAGTCCGTATTTTATCTATAAACCTATAGATATGTATTTTCAAATTTTATCTATAGCTTTAAAGGGAGAGAAGTTTCTATTTTGATGCCACCATTTTGTTTCACATGATCAAAACTGTTGACAGGAAAGCTCCCACTGTCATGCTTAATATCCTGGTCCTGACTTACCTACAGTCTTCCAAGTTTTCTCACTCAGAGACATCAACTTGCTGGTCTTATGGAAATATTGTTTTCCAGCACAAAATACAGCCACCCTGGTCTCTGATAGGCTTGATATGCTCATTATTTCTCCAACCTGCTCTTGGGGGAATCTCCACAGAGCTGGCTTTTATACGATTCTTCAGATTTCTTATAAGCAGTATTTACATTCATGTATAGTGGTATTCCTCAGGTTTTCCTTCCACGTGACTTTTGCTCAATGCTCTTCATTTTCTTGATATAGATATATTTGGTCATACCAAATTTTTCACAGCTTCCCTTAAGTGTCTTTTTCACTATCAGCATCATGGGCTACCAAATCCAGCATTCGTTTTGCAACCTTCAAATATTTTTCCTCAGGGTGGAAATTTCTCATGCTTGATCACAACCCAAAGATAGTTTGGTCCCTCTTTTAGGGTTTCATAGCCAGAGCTACACACAATGCAGAGTAGAGAGCCAGGAATGTATGTTCCCTTTTCCTCCAAGCCAATGACCCACATACATCTTAGCAAAACCTATTATCACACTTTTAAAGATTCCATATCATCTGATATTCTAGGATAGCTTATTGCCCTTAAAACACATTAATAGCAATGACCCCTCAGAACTTCCCCCAGAACATCTCATTTTTAATAGCTAACATTTATTGAGCACCTGTGTACCAGACCATATCCTACATGCTCTACATGTATTATCTTATATAAGACTCACAATTACTCTTTGAACTAAATGCTATTATTATCCTTTTATTATTCCCACTTTACAAATGAGGAAACTGAGTGAGTTACCTAAGGTCGTGCGGCCCGTGAGGAACAGAGGCAGGATTCAGGCACCGGCAGTCAAGCTCCAGAGCGTGTGTGGTTCATCCTCCCAGCTGAACCACCTCCCTCCAGCACACTGTAGACTATAAATTGGCAGAATATACCCACGTCTCCAGCTGCCCATTTCACAGATGAACACACTGAGTCCCCAAGGATAATGACATGCCAAAGAAGTTAAAGGCAGATTTTCATTTCACCTTATAGTTCAGCAAATGATTTGGCACCAAGGAGCAACCTGAAAATATCTGTGGATCCCATGGTGGTCTCTGGTAATAAATAAATGCACATCTGATGATCTCCATGTACACCTCTCCCAGTTCCTCACACGTGGTTTTGATCATATTAATTAGACAACCATCTGGAAACCACTCTTCACTTGAAGCCAAGACATCTGGATGAGTGCATTCAACCAATCCGTTCATTCTATGTATATTTGTTAAACACCTACTATGTATCAGGCACTTTTCTAGGAGCTTGGGATACAGCAACGACTAAATGCACAAAGACTTTGTTCTTATTGAACGTATATTAGTGGGGTAACAATCAATAACAGATTAGCAAATAGTATAAAATATGTCAAGTTGTAATCATCACTAAGAAGTAAAGTAAAGCGTGGCAATGAGAGAGAGAGACAGGGGGAGGGGGTATTTCAGAAAAAAATAGTCAGGGCAAGTTTTTTTGTTAAGGTGAAATTTGGGCAGAGGCCTGAAGGAAGTGGGAGAATTTAACATGCAGGTATCTGAGGGAAGAGTGACGAAGCTTAGAGGACAGACTACAAGGGCTCCGAGAAAGGAGCGGGCTTGGCGTGTTCAAAGAATAGCAGGGAGGCCAGTTTAGCTAGACTGGAGAGGGCCAGGGGAAGAGAGATGGGAGCTGAAATCAGAAAGGTAGCAGGAGCCAGGTTTTATATGACGTGTAGGCCCTCATAAGGATTTTGGATTCCACTAAGAAAGTGAGATGGCAAGCCTTACAAGATTTAGAGTAGAGGCGTGGTATTATCTAATTGCAGTTTTTAGAAGATTACTCTGGATGCGAGGGTTGGCAGGGGGGCAAGGATAGAAGCAGTGAAGCCAGTTAGGAGGCTGTCAGAGTTGTCCAGGCAAGATACGGTGGTGGCTTAGATTAGGGTAGGAGCAGTGGGGTGAGAAGTGGCCAGACTCTAGATACAACTTGGAGGTAACGCTGAAAGGACCTGTAGATAGATTGAGGTTGCAGCATGAAAGAGAGTTAAAGATGATTCCGAGTTTTGAAGTCTCAGCCACTGGAAGAAAGGAGTTGCTATTTACTGAGGGAGGAAGACTAAGGGCTGAGTAGGAATGGGGAATACAGAGTTTGCCTGTGCTTAGTTGATTTAAGTTGGAAGTTTGATATGCACGTTATACACCTTAGTAGAGTAGGAAGTTGGGGTTCAGGGGAGAGGTAGAGGGCTGGAAATATAACTTCAGGAGTCATCAGTATGTGAATGGTATTTAAAACCATGGGTCTAGATGAAATTATCTAGGAAGTGACTATAGCTAGAAAAAAATGTTTAAGAACTGATCCTGATGCAAATTGATACAGCCACTATGGAGAACAGTATGGAAGTTCCTTAAAAAACTAAAAATAGTATTACCATATGACCCAGCAATCCCACTACTGGGCATATATATATACCCTGAGAAAACCATAATTCAAAAAGAGACATGTACCACAATGTTCATTGCAGCTCTATTTACAATAGCCGGGACATGGAAGCAACTTAGATGTCCATCAACAGATGAATGGATAAAGAAGATGTGGCACATATATACAATGGAATATTACTCAGCCATAAAAAGGAACGAAACTGAGTTATTTGTAATGAGGCGGATGGACCTAGAGTCTGTCATACAGAGTGAAGTAAGTCAGAAAGAGAAAAACAAATACTGTATGCTAACGCATATATATGGAATCTTTTAAAAAAATGGTTCTCATGAACTAGGGGCAGGACAGGAATAAAGATGCAGACGTAGAGAATGGACCTGAGGACACGGAGAGGGGGAAGGGTAAGCTGGGACGAAGTGAGAGAGTAGCATTGACATATATACACTAACAAATGTAAAATAAATAGCTAGTGGGAAGCAGCTGCATAGCACAGGGAGATCAGCTCAGTGCTTTGTGACCACCTAGAGGGACATGTCCCTCTAGGGACAAATTTTTAGAAAGGTATAACCTTCCAAGACTGAACCAGGAAGAAATAGAAAATATGAACAGACCAATCACAAGTAATGAAACTGAAACTGTGATTAAAAATCTTCCAACAAACAAAAGCCCAGGACCAGATGGCTTCACAGGTGAATTCTATCAAATATTTAGAGAAGAGCTAACCCCCATCCTTCTCAAACTCTTCCAAAAATTGCAGAGGAAGGAACACTCTCAAACTCATTCTATGAGGCCACCATCACCCTGATACCAGACAAAGATACTACAAAAAAAGAAAATTACAGACCAATATCACTGATGAATATAGATGCAAAAAACCTCCACAAAATACTAGCAAACAGAATCCAAGAACACATTAAAAGGATCAAACACCATGATCAAGTGGGATTTATCCCAGGATTGCAAGGATTCTTCAATATACGCAAATCAATTAATGTGATACACCATATTAACAAATTGAAGAAGAAAAACCATATGATCATCTCAATAGATGCAGAAAAAGCTTTTGACAAAATTCAACACCCATTTACGATAAAAAAAACTCTCCAGAAAATGGGCATAGAGGGAACCTACCTCAACATAATAAAGGCCATATACGACAAACCCACAGCAAACATCATTCTCAATGGTGAAAAACTGAAAGCATTTCCTCTAAGATCAGGAACAAGACAAGGATGTCCACTCTCACCACTATTATTCAACATAGTTTTGGAAGTCCTAGCCTTGGCAATCAGAGAAGAAAAAGAAAGAAAAGGAATACAAATTGGAAAAGAAGAAGTAAAACTGTCACTGTTTGCAGATGACATGATACTATACATAGAGAATCCTAAAGATGCCACCAGAAAACTACTAGAGCTAATTAATGAATTTGGTAAAGTTGCAGGGTACAAAATTAATGCACAGAAATCTCTTGCATTCCTATACACTAATGATGAAAAGTCTGAAAGAGGAATTAAGGAAACACTCCCATTTACCATTGCAACAAAAAGAATAAAATACCTAGGAATAAACCTACCTAAGGAGGTAAAAGACCTGTACTCAGAAAACTATAAGACACTGATGAAAGAATTAAAGATGATACCAACAGATGGAGAGATATACCATGTTCTTGGATTGGAAGAATCAATATTGTGAAATGACTATACTACAAAAAGCAATCTACAGATTCAATGCTATCCCTATCAAATTACCAATGGCATTTTTTACAGAACTGGAACAAAAAATCTTAAAATTTATATGGAGACACAAAAGACCCTGAATAGCCAAAGCAGTCTTGAGGGAAAAAACAGAGCTGGAGGAATCAGACTCCCTGGCTTCAGACCATACTACAAAGCTACAGTAATCAAGAAAATATGGTACTGGCACAAAAACAGAAACATAGATCAATGGAACAAGATAGAAAGCCCAGAGACAAACCCACGCACCTATGGTCAACTAATCTATGACAAAGGAGGCAAGGATATACAATGGAGAAAAGGAAGTCTCTTCAATAAGTGGTGCTGGGAAAACTGGACAACTACATGTAAAAGAATGAAATTAGAACACTCCCTCACACCATACACAAAAATAAACTCAAAATGGATTAAAGACCTAAATGTAAGACCGGACACTATAAAACTCTTAGAGGAAAACATAGGAAGAACACTCTTTGACATAAATCACAGCAAGATCTTTTTTGATCCACCTCCTAGAGTAATGGAAATAAAAACAAAATTAAACAAATGGGACCTACTGAAACTTAAAAGCTTTTGCACAGCAAAGGAGACTACAAACAAGACGAAAAGACAACCCTCAGAATGGGAGAAAATATTTACAAACGAAATAACGGACAAAGGATTAATCTCCAAAATATATAAACAGCTCATGCAGCTCAATATTAAAAAAATAAACAACCCAATCCAAAAATGGGCAGAAGACCTAAATAGACATTTCTCGAAAGGAGACATACAGACTGCCAACAAACACATGAAAGAATGCTCAACATCACTAATTATTAGAGAAGTGCAAATCAAAACTACAATGAGGTATCACCTCACACCGGTTAGAATGGGCATCATCAGAAAATCTACAAACAACAAATGCTGGAGAGGGTGTGGAGAAAAGGGAACCCTCTTGCTCTGTTGGTGGGAATGTAAATTGATACAGCCACTATGGAGAACAGTACGGAGGTTCCTTAAAAAAACTAAAAATTGAATTACCATATGACCCAGCAATCCCACTACTGGACATATACCCTGAGAAAACCATAACTCAAGAAGACACATGCACCCCAAAGTTCATTGCAGCACTATTTACAATAGCCAGGTCATGGAAGCAGCCTAAATGCTCATCGACAGACAAATGGATAAATAAGATGTGGTACATATATACAATGGAATATTACTCAGCCATAGAAAGGAATGAAATTGGGTCATTTGTAGAGATGTGGATGAATCTAGAGACTGTTATACAGAGTGAAGTAAGTCAGAAAGAGAAAAACAAATATTGTATATTAATGCATATATGTGGAAACTAGAAAAATGGTACAGATGAACCAGTTTGCAGGGCAGAAATAGAGACACTGATGTAGAGAACAAACATATGGACACCAAGGGGGGAAAGTGGTGGCGGTGGTGGTGGTGTGATGAATTGGGAGATTGGGATTGACATGTATACACTAATATGTATAAAATAGATAACTAATAAGAACCTGCTGTACAGCACAGGGAACTCCACTGTACAGTAGAAACTAACACAACATTGTAAAACAACTCTACCCCAATTTAAAAAAATATATATCTACAGTGTCGTTCCATGTATATATAGTTCCAAAACATGCAAAAACTAAAACAACATTACTTAGGTCTATAAACATAAGCAGCAAACCATTAAGAAAAGAAAAAAAAAAGATATACACAAAACTCCAGAAGGTGGTTTAGCTCCAGGGCAGGGAAGGGAGACTGCATATGGGAAGGCAGCGTTCTTATCCTTAAATTGAGTGGTGGGTACACAGGTGTTCGCTGTACTCTTATTCTTTATACTTTACACATATTCCAGAAATATTCTTGTTGTGCCTGCTGACTAATTAATTAAAACAATTTAAAGATCAGAAAGAACAGAGAATCAAGGGGAGATGAAGGGATGTGAGCCAGCCCACAATGAGGGCAGAAGCCCCTCCCCTCCCATCAGCATTTAGAACATGCAGAGCTCAGACAAGTGGGCTTGTTAAGGCTGAAGTCTGATCAGTTCTGTCTGAGTGTCTGCTGGAATGGGGAGAGTCCCACAGTTGAGAGGAGAAGGGATTGAGGACAGAGGTAGGATGGGAAAAGAGCCAAGGGGTTGAGATGTTTTTCCTTGAGGAACTAGGGGTGAAAATAAGAATAAGAATTGCTCCCCATATGGAGAACCAGTGCCAGTACCAGGCACTGCTGTTTTCCATGGATTTCATCAAAGCCTCCTAGAAGTTTGTACAGGGAGAGTTACTAGTTCCATCCCACCAAAGAGAAGGCATAGGCTTAACTAAGTTAAGCTACATGCTCAGGTCACACAGTGAGTCCGTGGGAAAGGCAGGTACTTGCAATAATGCGTAAAGCCCTCCAGGTCTCGGTTGCCTCACCCCTCCAACCTCAGCTCATGCCACGCTGGCCATCCGTCCATCTCTCCCCTTCGCTGGGTCTTTCCTGCGTGGAACTTTGCACATCCTGTCCTTTCTTCCAGAAACCCACATCTTTCCTTTGCAGGGTCCTTCCCACCTTCAGGTCTCAGCTTCAGTGCTCCCGCTCAGAGGCCCTCCTGGACCATCCACTCCAGGTGGCCCCTCTTACTCTCCTTCCCTGGACTCTGCACTTGGCCTCCTTGCACTTCACCTGTTCACATCTATCTGTCGCTTTGCTTATTTATTGTCACTCCAATGCACTAGAACATAAGCTTCTTGAGGGTAGGGATGACGTGCCTCTTGTTTACCATAGTATCCCCAGTGCCTAGCCCTAGGCCTGGCATGTAGCAGGTGCTTAATAAATGTCTGGTGAATGAATAAAAAGCTGGACCAGGGTGGTGAGAGGAGGCTGAGAGAGGAGACATGGAGACGGATTCAAACCTATGTCCCTGCTCAGAGAGGGCTCCATCCATCCTCTGTGCCCAGGAGGGCATTTGGGAAGCCCCCTCTGCCTTCAGACTGGTATCTGGGCAGCCCTGGGTGTCCAGGAAGGGAGGAGGGAAGACCTTCCAGATGGTCCTGTTACTGGCAGCCTGGGTCCCACTCTTGCCCAGTGGGGACGCCCCTTCCTCTGTCTGTTTCTAATGAGATCTTTCCCGATTGTGGAATTAGGTTCTTGGCATTGGGTTCTTGGCATCCACTGTTCCAGAAAGATACTCTGAAATTGGAGGATATTCAGAGATGAAATATCTGAAACAATGCAGGAACAGGGGAAATGGATTAATTATAACAGATGAAAAGACCCACATTCTGGACTTTGCCAAGCTAAGTGGAATAGGTTCATTACATGCAAGACCTTAAGGGGGTGAAGGCCTACAAGGGAGGCACTGCCGGTGACACGAGAGAGTGTGATTATGTGAAACGGAATCAAAGGAATCCCTGGGGATTTTAGGCTCAGTGGCAGGAACCCCTTCCTCCCAGTGAAAGCTCTGCAGTTGGGCAGCATTTTTCTAATGAGAGGAGTGGGGTGCCACCCTAACAGCATAAGCCCATCTTAAGCCAAGCCCAGGAGCCTCTACAAGCATGATGGCCTCATTATAGAAGGCTGGGGTCAGGTGTTAGAGGGGAAGAGGCCATCTGATGGCAGTGTGGAGTGATGGCTGCTTGCACAGGCTCTGTGGTCAGAGACTGGATTCCAGTCCCAGTGTCCTGGCTGGTGGAAAGAGCACTGGATGAGGAGTCAGGAAGCCCAGCTTTGAGTCCCAGCTCAGTGTCCTCCAGCTGTGTGACATTTGACAGCTCACAGTCCTTCTAGGGACCTCGGGCTCTTCGTCATTTAAAAGAGGAGGGAGGGCCTCATGACCCTAAGGGCTCTCCTAGGCCTGACACCTGAGATATGTAAATTCTCCTGCCTTACAGCTACTCATATATGTCTAGATTTCTCTCCCTCATTAGAGTCATTTTACACACAAAGCCAAGGGAAATTGGAATCTGGAAGAGGTTTCTGTGAAACTGAAGTCACTGTCAGAAGAATACCCCCAACACAATGAGCAGGGATTCCCTCGGGGGTACCTCATCAGGGGCCCTGTGGTCGGGCAGAAAGAGAAAGCTGGAAGGACCAGGGGAGGTGGCCCCCTCTGCCCCTGTGACCCCAGTTCTGCACTGAGATCCACAGCCAGACAGAAGCCTGGCCCAGTGGAGTGACCAAGTGACCATGGTACCTTCCTCCCAGGCTTGGACTCAGCCCAGTAATATAGAAGGAGTGGGGATGCACAAAGGGCAGGAGGTTTTGCAAACTCCTCAGAATGGGGTTCCAGCTGGATGTGAGGAATGCAGCTGGAGCCCTGCTCCCAGGATCTAAATCAGGCCATGCAGGCTCCTGGGCTCCCAGGCACTGGGCTGCTTGCGGAACCAGGGAAATTCCTCTGAAATGAGCCATCCACCCGCCCCCATGCTCACTGAGTTTCCTGGAAGAGAGGAAGCCCCAGAGCAAATGGAGGGGGCTGTGTTTTGAAATAAGTGGGGAAGCCTGCAGAGAGGGATGAGGCTGTCAGCTAGACGTCTACAGCTTCTGGGCTCCTGTTGAAGAGACAGAAAGGACTGGAGGAAATGTCTTTCCAAAGAAGCAAGGCAAGCTCGGAGGCCCCAGTCATGGGCTGGCCATACCCAGCAGGGGAAGGTTACCCCAACCCACCCTCCATGCTCCAGAGATGATAATATAAAAATGACATGTATTAACGGGCACCAGTTGTGAGCTAGATGCTGGGATACAGCAGGGCACAAAACAGACAAAAAGCCCTGCCCTCATGAGGCGTATATTCTAATGGATGACAAACAATAAAAATACATAGTATGTTAGAAGGTGATAAATACAGAGAAGGGATATAAAGGAGGGAAGGGAGATGAGGAGTGCTGGCGTGGGTGAGGGGAGACAGACAGTCTGTGATTTCAGACAGCTTAGCCAAAGACCTCACTGAGGAGGTGACACTTGAGTAAAGGAGGCTAGGGAGTGAGCCCTGTGGAAACCTGAGGAGAAGCATTCCAGTAAAAAGAAGTAGCAAGTGCAAAGGCCCTGGGGCCGGAGTAACTTGATACATTCAAGGCATAGCAAAGAGGCCAGTTTGGCTCAAGCAGAGTGACGGACATTTGTGGAGACAGGTTAGGGGAAGGTCAGGTCGTGTAGGGGCTGGAAAACTAGTACAAGGGCTGTGGCTTTGGGGGAGTCCCTGAGTCTTGTGAGTAGAGGAGGGACATGATCTGCCAAGTTTTAACAGCATTACTCTTGCTGCTGTGTTAAGAATAGACCAAAGGCGAACTAGGAAGCCCAGTTATTATTATTACCATCATCGTCATCAACAACAACCACCACAAGAGTAACACCAGTTACTGAACCTGTGTCAGGCCCAGTACCACCCATTTTATTTTCATTATCTAGTTAAAATCTCACAACAACCCTGTACCAAGAGAAGGCCTTAATTTTCCCATTTTACATCTGAGGAGACAGGCTCAGCCAAAGTCAGAAAGTCACACAGACACATGCCCTCCCCAGTCTGGCCCCGCTCACCTGTCCAGCCCTGTCTCTCAGAGCCCCACTTATTACCTACCCCCGTCTCCAGCCCCATAGAGCTGCTCCCAGTTTCCCCAATTCCACACACCCTTCCAGGCCTCTGAGCCTCTTGCCTATGCTCTTCTAGCTGCCTAGAACTCTCTCTTTTTTTTTTTATAAATGTATTTATTTTTGGCTGTGTTGGGTCTTCGTTGCTGAGCACAGGCTTTCTCTAGTTGCGGCGAGCAGGGGCTATTCTTTGTTGTGGTGCGCGGGCTTCTCTTGCTGCAGAGCATGGGCTCTAGGAGCATGGGCTTCAGTAGTTGTGGCACGCGGGCTCAGTAGTTGTGGGTCTCAGGCTCTAGAGTGCAGGCTCAGTAGTTGGGGCGCACAGGCTTAGTTGCTCCACAGCATGTATATGGGATCTTCCCGGACCAGGGCTCGAACCCATGTCCCCTGCATTGGTCAGGCAGATTCTTAACCACTGCGCCACCAGAACTCTCTTTTCCCACTCCTAACAGCCACGCAAATTCCACCTCATGCTCTGAGAGACAGCTGCAGCACCACCTCCCTGATTGCCTCCAGCACAGAGGTCATGCCCTCCTCCCCAGAAATACCAGGTGTTGCAAAAATCCTGCAGCTGGCCTCCCAGGCACCGTGTGAGCTCAAGGCCAGGGACCAACGCGCCTTCGCCTCCATTTCCCCAGCAATCAGTCCTGCAACGAAGCAGGCCTCAGTTTCAAACCCTGCAGACATTGTATTGGGTTATCCTAGGATATTTCGAATTTATCTAGGGAAGTTTTATTCTAAATCACATTTCCTTCATGCATGTTAACTTACATGCTCGTACCCTGACCTTGGGTAGATACTGGCAGAATCTTGGGCTGATGGGTGCATCACGCTTTAGGAGAATGACGCTCCCTCAGAAGAGGAGGCGCACGATGTGTGCTTTAGAATCAGCGGGACCCGAGTTCAAATCCTTCTCTGCCTCTCACCAGCTGTGTACCCGTGAGCACATCATTTAATCTGGGCCTTGCTATCGTCATCTGCAAACTGTGGCAAAGAGTATCTTCTTGTATGGGTTGCGTGAGAGCTGGAAACAGCGCAATGCAATGCCTGGCCCTAGGCGTGCCCTCTGGAGATGAATGAATGCCTCCTTGCCACCCCATCCCTAATCCAGGTCTGTCTTCAGGAGCGTCCTGCACATTAATACTTGGCCACTGTGCTCTTGGGAGGCCTCATACTCTTTGGGACTTTCACAGTAATTAACTGGGAATCCCTCTTCTGGCCGTAGGTCGAGCTCTGAGGTGCAGCCTATGGCTTCCCCAGCCCTGGTCCCTCATCTCAGAGCCCCTACCAGGCATGGCCCCCAAGTCTGTGCCCACTGCCTGAGCACACCTACATATTCACCCCTTCCCTCCCCACCAACTGTCCTGACTCTGTTCCTGCAAGACCTTCCTGCCTGATCGGCCGAGGCAGTCACACTTCCAGCAGACCCTGGGAAATTAAAAAGGGGGGGCAGGAATCCTTTGGGAAGTAAGAAGGAGGAGAGACTCCACAGCAACAAAACATGTCAGAACAACGTTTGATGCCAGAAACTAGACAAATACCCAGCTCCTGGTCTTTTGAGGTATTACAACACATCAGATCAGGGAGGACTTGAAAGTCCACCCCCCTCACTTTACAAATGAGAGACCCAGAGAGGATAAGGGACAAGCTCAAAGTCACACAGCAAGTGACGGGGTGTAAGGAGTCTGATCAGGGCTGTGGACTTGCCTGTAGCCACGTTCTTCCTAATGCACCAGGCTCCCCCTTGTCAGGGGCTGGGTTTGCACTGGACTAGCCTAGCTGACAGAGCAAAGTGTCTTGTTGAAGGCCCTCTGTTCTGTTTCCCTCAATAGATCCCAAAACCTTTTTGGCACTTTAATCCCCAAAAGCATGATGCCTGACATTTGTTTCTTCAATGGCCTCCAAGGGGGCCGAGTCCATCGATTAAGACCACATTCACTGTCTCCTGAGGTTGCTGCTTGACCTTCCTCTACTGTCACTGTGTCAGTAGTTGCAAAGTGCTCAAAACCTACACGGCACGATACATTTAGGGTAAGGGGGCTGGGATATATTTAGCCCCAACCTTCTGAGGTCAGCACCATAGCATCACAGAACTGTAGGGCCCACATGGGGACGACATAGCTCAGAGACTCCTAGCCGCCACCCCTGGGAGTCCCACTCAGTAGGGGCGACGGTGGGAGGGGGGACTGGGGATCTGTATTATTAACAAACTCCTTCAGGGATCCAGATTCCCTGCCACACTGGGAACTACTGAACTACAGCCCTTCACTCCGTGGGGAATCCGTCCCTCCACACCCTTACATTAGAGCATTCATTCGGGGACAAGGAGCTCACTACCTCACAAGTTAGAAAGGTTCTTGCAGTAAGAGCACAGGATACGCCGAGCTGACATTAGCCTTCCAGGTCCTAGCTGGCCTTCTGTGGTGACACAAGTCAAATGTCTCTTCTCCCTCAGGGACAATAATCAGGCTCTATCTGAGCACACCCTTCAGACCCTGCTTCCCCCCAACCCAGGTGGCTGTCCTTGGGTTGAAGGCTCCCAGTGTCCACCTGCCCTGACTAGCGAGAGATTCTCCTTGTCCAGCACACGGGGCTCCAGGTGTGGGTCGCTGCCCCCCTCTTGCCCCCCAGTCCCCCTCACACTCATCTTGTGATGCAGGCATGTCTAGCCACTCATCCGCACCTACAATGTGCCAGACACAGAATCAAAAACGGAACTGCTGGACAGGACCTTAGCACTCACATAGCCCAACCCTCTCATTTTACCAGACTCAGAGAGGGGGAGTGACCTGTCCTGGGTCACCCAGCGAGTTTAGCCCATACTGGCTCAATTTGTCCTTCCAGAAATTCCCCAGTGCACCTCACAGAAGGCAGGGGTGCTAACCACATCATAGCTGAGCAGAAGACTCCTTGGGGCCTCAGAATCGCTGCAGGGCCGATCTCCAGAAGTTGACAATCCCCTCCCCCAGCATCCTTGGCCCTGGCTCCCGACCAGAGTGGGGCTGCTCTACCCTGACATCTAGGAAGCCCTGGGGCCCTCAGTGCCTGCCACCTGCTCACAGAGTGTTGGGGGCACAGGGGCGGACAGCCCACATCCCTCCTCCCCACCAGGTTATTTATAAAGTGTTCTGGGATGAGTCAGGCACACAGCTGCCCAGCACCGGCAGAGACCGTTCCCTCAGAAATGCTATAAACGAACCTGGGCTCTGGAATCCCACGCCGACCCTTAATAGCGCCTCACAGGAACGTTGAGGCAGGAAGCTGGGACCAGCAGGGGTCTGTGGGGCTGTCGTGATGCCCCCATTAGTGGTCTGAGCCTCGAGCAGGAACGTGAGCCCTGGCAGGCTAGTCTTGTGGGAACAGATGGAGGAACCCCAGGCAGGGGAAGAAGGGCCTTGGCCAGACACCCTCCCTGCACAGATCACATGCCCCTTTCCAGCCAGTGAGCCCCCCTGCACCTTCCCAAACCAGACTGACAGACAGACAAGCCCAAGAAGACTGCTCCCACCCCCGTGCCCCCCAGGCACTGGCTCTCCCACCTCCATTCCTGTGTGTAAGGCTCTCCACCTCCGCCAACAGACCAGCTATTTTTAACTCTGGAAAGGGAGCCGGAGCCTCCAACACCCTCCTTGCTTCCTGCTCCTGGCAGCACTCTAATTACTTCCTCAGCGGGGTGCTGCCTGCCATGGGCACCCTGGCCGGGGCACCATAAATAATTGCCCCTGCCTTACACCCAGCTCCCCACGAGGCCGACCCAGGTGCCCACGCAGGGAGCGTGACCAGCCAGGGCCTGACCCCCGAGCAGATGCACGTCCTTTTATGAGCCTGAGCTGAGGGCACAGGGGGTCTTTGGAACCCACCCTCTTCTCTGCAGCCTCAGCCACAGCCCTGGAGGGGCCGCTTGTGTGTCTGGCACACTCCGAGCGAGTAGGGACGGCAACAGATGAATAAGCGCTGTCCATCCTCGAGGGAGGCAAACCCTTAAACAACTTATTATGCAAGAGAGAGGAATGAAATAAGTGCTAAATTAAGATACAAGCTGTGCCCAGGGCCTTCAGGCCCTCAATCCTTCTTCCCTACTTTATTTTTCTATTATAAAGCAATTCACATTCCTTTTTAAAAAAAAAAATTGTAAATGCAGATAACAAAAGGAAATTTATAATACATTCATTATCCTGCCACCCAAGGACACAGCCTTGTGCACACCTGAGGGCCAGACTTTTTTTAAACAGGGCAAGGTCAGACCTCAGATCTGAGGGTCCCAGGGACCCTCAGCCTGGCTCCAAGACAGTCACTGGAACAATCAAAATTTACAAGAAATGAACAGAAAGATTTCAAAGCAAGATAATACAGAGAGTAGTACATGTTTATGTAAAAAAGAAAATTCAAAAACTACATAAATGTCTTGAAAACTTTTGGAAGGATACAAACCAAAGGGTTAACACTGGTCAGCCACAGGGACAGGAGTAGGATAGGGGCTGGGGAACAGATTAAAAAACTTTTTTCTTCTAGAAATGTCTTTATTTGAATTGTTATAATAATCACATATTTTTATTAAAAATTTTTTTATAATTTTAACTCCTTGAAAACTTTTTTAAATTGCTCAATAAATAATTTCCAAATGTTCTATAGTGTTGTATCATCTCTGCACTTAGAATAACATAATCTTAACACCAAAGGGAGGTGCAACTGCTGTGGAAAACAGTCTGGCAGTTTCTCAAAAGTTAAACATAGAGTTTCCATGTGACCCAGCAATTCCACTCCTAGGCATGTGCTCAGAATAATTTAGAACAGGTATTCAAGCAGATACTCATTCACGAATGTTCATAACAGTACAATCCCCAACAGCCAAAATGTGGAAACAACCCAAACGTCATTAACGGACAAACTGGTCTACCAGTACAATGGAATATTATTCAGCCATAAAAGGGATTAAGTACTGATTCACTCGAAGACTTTATGTTGTAATGTTAAAACATTATGTTAAGTGAAAGGAGCCAGACATAAAAAGGTCACATATTGTATGATTCCTTTTGTATGAAATAACTAGGACAGGCAAATCCACAGAGAGGGAGAGCAGATTTGTGGTTGCCAGGGGATGTGGAGAGGAAGGGGATGGGAAGTGATAACTGAAGGTACAGGGGTGCTTCCAGGGTGATGAAAAAGTTGTGAAACAGAAAAGTGGCAGCTGCACAACACTAAATGCGCTAAATGCCACTGAACCGTGTGCTTTGAATTGGTTGATCGTGTTATGAATTTCTCCTCGATTAAAAAAAAAAAAGACTGGGCTTCCCTGGTGGCGCAGTGGTTGAGAGTCCGCCTGCCGATGCAGGGGACACGGGTTCGTGCCCCGGTCCGGGAGGATCCCACACGCCGAGGCCGTGGCTCACGGGCCCAGCCGCTCCGCGGCATGTGGGATCTTCCTGGAC
>NW_021703781.1:52155195-52527162 GCF_005190385.1 Monodon monoceros | reverse complement strand
CCCGTGCATCGGCAGGCGGACTCTCAACCACTGCGCCACCAGGGAAGCCCCTTACTTTTCTTTTTAGCCAAGCATCTGCTGGGGTTACCAAAGCTTCTGGGGTCCGTGGAACTAAGACTCAGTCCGGGTCTGTCTCTCCTGCAGCTGAGGAAAGCCCCTTGTTAACATAGATTCCAGTAGCTACCGTAGATTCAGGTCTAAGAAGTGCTGGTCCAGGCACCTTTTTTTAAAAAATTAATTAATTTATTTTATTTATTTATTTTTGGCTGCGTTGGGTCTTCATTGCTGAGCACGGGCTTTCTCTAGTTGCAGTGAGCGGGAGCCACTCTTCATTGCAGTGCGCGGGCTTCTCATTGCGGTGGCTTCTCTTGTTGCGGAGCACGGGCTCTAGGCATGCGGGCTCAGTAGTTGTGGCGCACGGGCTTAGTTGCTCCGCAGCATGTGGGATCTTCCCGGACCAGAGCTCGAACCCGTGTCCCCTGCATTGGCAGGTGGATTCTTAACCACTGCGCCACCAGGGAAGCCCTCCAGGCACCACTGCACTGATGTTTCTGGGCCCCAGCTACTCCTGCCTGCCCTGCACTGCCCACCTCGGAGCTGCTGTGTGGTATTTCCTTTTTTCCCTCGAGAACCAAATAGTTCCAACACAGCTGCTGGGCTCTTTATAAGGATTCAGGTAGTCCAATTTCTAATAATTAAGGTCCAGTGACACCCGTATCATGTTTTACAGCGTACAAGGCATTTTCCCAGCTATTACCCCACTTGGTTCTTACCAAAATCCAATGAGGCAAGGATCACCGTTTCCTATATTATAGACGTAGATTAGATATAGATATACAAATACAGATCACCCAGGTAATATTCTTTGCTCTGAAATCTACTTTGTCTGATATTAACATAGCCATTCCAGCTTTCTTTTCACTAGTGTCTGCATGGTATATCTTTCCCCATCCTTTTCCATTGCACATATTTATGTCTTTATATTTAAAGTGTGTTTCTTGGAAACAATCAGCAAAGTGAAAATGCAACCCATGGGGTAGGAGAAAATATTTGTAAACCATATATCTGAATACCCAAAATATATGATAATCTCTACATTTAATGTGATTACAGATATGGTTAGGCTTGAGTCTCTCATCTTGCTTTGTTTTCTATTTTTTAGTCCCTTTTCCCACCTTCTTTTGGATTGGATATTTTTGATGATTCTGTTTTCTCTCCTTCACTAGCTAACTAACCCTAACCTTCTACTATCTGAGTGGTTGCCTTATCGTTTATAAGATACATCTTGACCTTATCACAGTCTAACTTCAAGTGATATCATACCACTGCACATGGAGTATAAGAAACTTACAACAGTATATTTCCATCTCTGCCCTCCTGGCCTCCTTCCCCTCCCCTGTGCCATGACATAGCAACTCTCACAAGGAAGTAAACAGAGAATCACTGAGCTCTCTGGGGTCACTGAACTTCGTGGCCTGATGTCGAGCGTCTTGAAAACCATTGTTTCATGTATTTGGTCTGTTTGTTTTTTCATTTCAGGTGGAAGGGTAAATCCAATCCCTGTTACTCCATCTTAGATGGAAGCAAACTCCTCAGTATATTTATGAGGACACCAGGACTCAGGGCTAAGCCCCTTGCCCAAGGCGAGGCAGCCACTAAGTGGCCAGGTGGGACTCCAACCAGATCTCTAGACACCAGGCCTGGTGTTCTCCTCCCTGCTTCATTGCTCCTGCAGGAACCACCCTGAGAAAGCAGAAAGAGTTTGTGGCAGAAGACAGCAGACTTTGCCACCACTGCAAAAAAGCTGCTCACAGCATTGTCATCAGCTTTAGACGCCAGTGTGATGATTATTTTGCAGAAAGTTACCCATTAAATAGCAACTTTCAGCATCTTTCAAGCCTCACCTTAAATGCTCGCTCTGCATCTTCAGAAGCCTCTGTGGCACAGTTTTTGTGTGTTTACTGTCTGTCTGCCAAGGATGCTGGGAGAAGTTCCCCACAATATGATGTGTCTGATTGAGCTGTCTCCCCCACTACCCTTCCGTAAGTATTTTCTAGTTGAATCCAATAACCTAACTGGTGGAATTACAGCAACTCTGGTATGTGCCTGCGTGCATGTGTGAATGCATGCATGTGTATGTGTATGTGTGTGTGTGTGTGTGTGTGTGTGTGTGTGTGTGTGTTGATTTTGAGGCAAGAAGCGGGGGGTCCCCTCTTTTTATCACACTACTTGACTTGCTTTAGGTCCAGGGACCTATTTAGCTTAAAGGTGAGGGACTGAGAGAGAAGAAACTTTCCTTAAAATCACTTGGGGCACCTAGCTTAGACAAGACTCTGCCCAGACTCTGATGGGAGAGAAGAAGCCAGAAGAGCCTTCACTCCTCCCCACCCTC
This sequence comes from Monodon monoceros, assembly GCF_005190385.1. Classification (NCBI taxonomy): domain Eukaryota; kingdom Metazoa; phylum Chordata; class Mammalia; order Artiodactyla; family Monodontidae; genus Monodon; species Monodon monoceros. Next base: position 52,524,770 of record NW_021703781.1, on the reverse strand, counting down.
TGTCCTGCGGCAGAGAGGAGCTGGGGGCTCAGTTCTTTGCCAAGCCTCCTCCCCACGCCCCCAGCCGACTCCAGAAATGCTTTGTTTAAGAAACGAGTCTGGGGGCTTCCCTGGTGGTGCAGTGGTTGAGAGTCCGCCTGCCGATGCAGGGGACACGGGTTCGTGCCCTGGTCTGGGAAGATCCCACATGCCGCGGAGTGGCTGCGCCCGTGAGCCATGGCCGCTGAGCCTGCGCGTCCGGAGCCTGTGCTCCGCAACAGGAGAGGCCACAGCAGTGAGAGGCTCGCGTACCGCAAAAAAAAAAAAAAAGAAATGGGTCTGAAAGCAGCAGCACGGACTTCCATTCCCGCCGGCTACCTGTCACATATCCATTTCATTCGAGGCACTGCCATCCCACAGCGGTGGGACCCAGACGAGTGGTTGACATGGCCAAGACTCAGGTTCCTCACCTGTAAACTGAGCCTGAGAATATCCACCTCCCAGGGCTGGTTGTTAAATAAAAACACGATGTGTCTGGCACAGACTGGGAACTGGGCTTCCTTTCCACTCTCCTCATATCCCATCTGCTTTGTTCTAAGTGTTCTTGTACTACCCTTAGAAGTCTGTGTGGAGACTGGTGGTCTGTTGCTCACAACGAAAACCCATGAAAGGAAAACCAGTAAACAGCACCCACCCTGCACGGTCTAGATCAGAGGTTCTCACGCTTCACTGCACACTAGAATCCCCTGGGGAGCTTTTAAAAACCCCAAGAGCAGGCTGCACCCCAAATCAATTAACTCAGAATCTCTGAGGATGGGGACCAGACATCAGGATGTTGTAAAGCTCGCAGGGGTTTCCAACATACAGCCAAGGCTGAGAATGCATGGTCTTGTCCGAGAGACAAGAATGTTCTCGATGTCCTGCTCTCCCATCCTTTGCCTGCGATCCGAGCACATCTCAGGGGCTCCCTGAGGTGCAGTGACCAGGAGTGCAGGACAGGGACTAGGGGAAGGTGAGTGAGACAACATTTAAGGAGGCTCTCACTCTTAGGTCCCTGCAAGAGTGGGGTGACCACCTCTCGCATTTCGTCCCCTAGGCACCACACCCTTAGGGAGGCACCACCCTCCACTTGCAAGATCCAGAGAACGAGGCCTCCTTACTCACTTCCTGCAGCCTAGCCCCACCCTGGCCACCCCAGCCTACACCTCACCACCCCCCAGTTGAAGGCTCCAAAGGAAAAGTAATCCAAGGGCCCCGTCCTGCCTCCCCAACTCAGGAAAGCGTATCTCTTTGAACAAATCGCCAAATCCCCCTCCTTCCCTGCCCAGGGCCATGGTTCCAGCCCCCTGGCCAGAGCCCAGCAACTGTCAGGCCACCTGGCCGAGAAGGTGAAGGGGAGACAAGGTGGCCCTTACCTGCCAGCCAGCCACTGTCCCTCTCCCTAGAGTAGGGCCCCTGCCCAGCTGACTGTTCAAAGATTCAGGGAAATGACGAGGCTTGGCAAAAGCAAGCATGACCTTTCTTCCAGGTGCAGGGGCAGGGGCAGGAAGGCTGGGGAAGATATTTCTCATGCCCTTAGCCTGGTGAGGGCCTCAGCTATGCCGAGAAGGGGTAGAGGTGTTCAGACTAAAACTCCATCAGGTGGCTGGAAGGTGGAGTGGGGTCCCCAGCTGTGCCCTGGAAAACATGATTTGTCTGGTCCCACTGCCCTATAAGCCCCAGCCTCCTCTTCCTTTTGGTTCTCAAATTTGAGCGACCTTAACAATTACCTGGAAACTTCCCTCCAGCTTCTGCTGCAGTAGGTCCACGTTTTGAACCTGCACCCTTAGGTGATTCTGATCCAGGTGTCCAAACTTTAAGCACCACCTCCATGGGTCTTGGTGCCATCAGCTCAGCATCTGATCTCCCACTCATCTCCCTGCCCCCCAGCGCACACTGTAAATCCTCTCCCAGGAAAGGATCTGATGAAATCACTCACCCCGAGGAGTAGGATACAGAGAAGACTTGGAGGGGGACACGCGCTCCCAGGAGATCAAGACGCATTGCCCTCTTCTGTGAAGCCTGCACTAACTCCTCCTGTCGAAATTAGATGTCTACAGGAGCCAGGCAGGGAAGTGGTGAGAGAAGAGGACAAAAAGGCACAGTACCGTAGGGAGTGGTGGGGACTTCAGCACACTGGCGCAAGCATGCCCATCTGGGAGGGCGCAGAGGGGAGCAGCCACTTCTCAGCCCACCAGCTGTAGGTATGCAAACCATGGTTGCCAGATCTTCTGATTCGTTGAAAGAAGCCAGAAATCAGATTTTTATGGACGGTTTTCCAATTTTTAAACTATGGGGGCCGAAGCAAGCACGTCTGAGGGTCAAATCTGGATGGAAGTGGGCCAGCCGTTTGCAGCCTAGTCTAGACAGTGAGCTCCTTGGGTTGAGAGACCTTGTGTTCACCCCTGTGCCCTCGGTGCTAGCTCACTGCCCAGCATACCTAGGGGGTTCCCAGCAAATGCTGTTACAGGAGCAAATAAGTGAAGGCAAGATGGGACAGGCAGGTCAAAAGGGACTTCCTGCCCCATCACACCTAAGGTCAGCCATGCTGGCCAGCAGGGGTGGGGCCTGTCTGAGAGCCCCTTCCCGGCTCCCTGGCAGAGGAAGCCTGGGCTGATGTCTAACTCACTCACACCTGGTAATTCACTCACATCCAGCATCCCTGGATGTTCCGTGAGAATCCCCTGTGGTGCAGACCTCTCTTGGGTCTCCAGTTTTATCCACTCCCCCGCTAAAGCCCCCCAGCCTCTCATGCCTCCTGCAAGGACCTGGACCCAGCTTGTCCCCAGCTTGTCTTCACTTCAGGCCACTCCTCAGAAATCTTTGCCCAGGGGGTCCATCCCCCAGCCCAGGCCCAGCTCCTCTGAGAGCAATGGCAAGAGCAGACAAAGCCTCACAGCTGCCCCTGGGAGAAGCAAGAGGGAGAAAAAGCCCAGCCTGCGGGTCCCTGGAAGTATCCACATGTCCTGGACACCCCCTGACAGAGGAGGCATGTCTGAGGGCTCTGCCCATCTCAGCAGATGAAATCAGAATGTCAGGAGTGACGTGCCAGAAGGGAGGAGCTCTGCCCATCAGGAAGAGGAGCTGACAGGCTGCTTAAAACTGATCAGAAAAAGGAAAATAGAAGAGAAGGTATTGCAAGAACTATGTGAGATACAGGGTATACGATGCCATTTCATAGGAAGTTCAAGAAGAGTTACTAAGTGATGTGAGGACAAGCTGCGTTGATGAAGCAGCAGGTGGGGAGTAAGGCAGGGTGGGGTACTGATGGCGAGGGGACGAGGAAGCCTTCTGAAGTGATGGAAATGTTCTGTATCTTGCTCTGGATGGTACTTACACACGTGTATACATACAGAAAAACACATAACCTACATAGTACATTTAAAGATTTGTGGACTTTGGACTTCCCTGGTGGCGCAGTTAAGAATTAATGGTTAAGAATCCGCCTACCAATGCAGGGGACACGGGTTTGAGCCCTGGTCCGGGAAGATACCACATGCCGCGAAGCAACTAAGCTCGTGCGCCACAACTACTGAGCCTGCGCTCTAGAGCCCATGCGCTGCAACTACTGAAGCCTGCGCGCCTGGAGCCCGTGCTCCGCAACAAGAGATGCCACCGCAAAATGAAAAGCTTGTGCACCGCAACGAAGACCCAACACAGCTAAAAACATTAAAAAAATATATAGGGCTTCACTGGTGGCGCAGTGGTTGAGAGTCAGCCTGCCCATGCAGGGGATGCGGGTTCGTGCCCCGGTCCAGGAGGATCCCACATGCCGCGGCGTGGGCCGTGGCCGCTGGGCCTGCACGTCTGGAGTCTGTGCTCCGCGTTGGGAGAGGCCACAGCAGCTGGAGGCCCGCCTACGGCAAAAAAAAAAAAAAAAAAAAAAAAAATATATATATATATATGTATATATGTATATATAAAGGTTTGTGGACTTTACTGCATATAAATTTTACCTCAACAATAAAAGAAAAAAGCAATGGAAGAAAAGAGGGGAAAAGCCTCTCACAGATACCCACAAATCAAGAAGCTGGAGACTGGCACCAGCTCTTTGGGACAAGCTTAAAAAGAGGCAAGAAGACCAACGAGGTGTAAGAACCTTGCTCCCAAATGAGCCATGGAACTGATTTCTAACAAAGTTAGTCAGCCAGCAGGTGGCCAATTTCAAGTGCAAATACATAATTGAAAATGTGCTCATGGTGAAGGCAAGAAGTGACTACAGCTTTAGAGTACCACAGCCTTCTCCCTTTCAAGTCCTTTGGCTTCAGTTGTCCCAGTTCATCCTCACTGCAACCCTGGGAGTGGCTGTTAGGTCTCAGACTTAGAGTGGAACAAACAGAGGCCCAGGGAAGTTCAAGGACTTGCCCAAGGTCACATTGGCCATGCCAAGACTCAAATCTTGGCAGGAGTTACCAGGTCTGTGCCCTTGCTTCTGCACATGCCCCTCCTAGACCATGCTGCATTTGAAAGCAATGCAGACGTGTGGATTCTCTGTCTATAACAATAGCCAATTAGAGATAGTCATTGTACCCAAACTTAATTTGGGGAATAATTGTGTGGGAGAGCTAATTAATGATCAGCCTTTTCTTAAGAAAAATCTCTGTTCTCAAGAGTCAGCAGTCTTGAGATGTGTCGAGGTGAGAGCTATCTCTGTCTTGCTCAGGCCTGGCAAAGAGTGCAATTCTATGAGATTTGTTGAAAGAGGACATCTCTTCCCTTTGACAGATTTAATAACAAACCCCAATGGAGGTGTTCCATTCTTTCTCCTCAGATAGGCAGGGGGTGGACCAGACAGTTTGAGCCAGTAGGTTGATGGTGACACGGGAAATTAGAAAGACTGTGGAGGATACTGTTAGTGTTACCCTAAAACCATCTGCCCCTTCTCCTCACCACAGACCCTGGTTTTGTTCTAGCCCCAGGAGATGAATCATGATTAGGCTAAAGCCAACACAGTAATTTCATTTGCTTTTCCTAGATTCTCACTTTCCCGGTTTCCTCTGTAGTCAGGATACCATTCTAGCCAATGAGACATAAAGACAAATCTGCTGAAAGGCTTCTTGCTTCCTGATTAAAGAGTTAGAAACTACCCCTTAATAAAAGAAACTACCCCTTCCTCCTCCTTCCTGCCAGGAATGTGCTTGTGTGAGGACATGATGGCTGGAGCTGTGGCAGCCATCTTGCCATCAAAAGGTAATAAGCTTAAGAAAAGCAAGGACAGTGAATATGGCTGAACAGAGAGATCAATAGCGCCTGGTCCTTGCTGACATTTTTGAGCTGCTCATCAACTCTGGATCAGACTTCATTTTTTTTTAAGGTTTCAATATTTTATTCAAGTTTTATTTTAAGTGATGTTAATTACAGCATTTGAAGGGGAGGAACTAATTCCACACAAAATGGAAGATGCTAAAATGTACCCATTAAACTGCTAAAAAATAAACTGAGTGGCGAGAATACAAGAGAAGTTCAGTTTAGATTCTGAGTGTTGTCACCATGTGATTACAGTCACAGAGACTCTTCCCAGCTTGCACCTGGAGCTCTTAGAAGCTATTTCATACTCTGGTGCAAGGGCAAAAAAAACACAACATGAGAAAAAACACAATTAAGTCCTGAATTATTGGCTTCATCACATCCACCTTCTCCACCCCAAAATGGCACAGAAGAAACAGCTACCACTCCCTGCAGACTACTTTTGGTGTAAAAGAGGTGATGGATTGGGGTGGAAAAAGTCCCTGCCTAAAAAAGTCCCTTTCAGATGAGTTTGTATACACCATCCAACAGTCTCTCCTCAATCAGGATAGGAAACCAAGGTTCAATTCTCAGGAAGTCACAATTTCATTCATTTACTCAATACGAATTTACAAAGTGCCTGCAAATTATCAACTTCCACTTGCAGCCGTTTCTAGGTAAAAAAGGAACCTGACATCTCTAGAGGGGCAGCAAGCTCCCCCTCAAGTCTACAGCTGAAAGGACCTTTTTTGAAATTGGGTTTCTTCTGTACCTCTGAAAAGGTAACACCCTAAAGCTGAATCACCTTTAACCTGGAAGTCTAACATGATATTTAGCGATACTTGCATCTCAGACATACAACATTAAAAGGTACACTAAATTCTGAAGGTAGCTATGCTGAAAAATAGTTTAAAATTAAACAATTGTACAGTATTCATTTATGCTTGAAACTCCAGTCCTAGACCAAGCTTGTGGCCACCAGCGTTGACATTCTTGCCATCCAGCAGAGCTGACAGTGTCAGTTTGATACCTGGCTTTAGGGTCTGAGTATATCCTAACCCTATGAGGCTGGAGTTGTTCACTTTAGCCAAGAAGCAGGCGTCAGGGTCGATCTGGTAATTGGCTGCTATTCTGAAGCGAGTGTTACTGTTTCCCGCTGTCCAGGCTAGATTAACAGCAGTCTCCAACTTCTTGTTCACCTTCTGATAAATGGAGCCACCAAACTCTGTCCCATCATTTATATTAGTGTGAAGCTGGAACTCATCGGTCTTGTAGCCAACTGCAAAATTGCTCTGGGTCACTCGAGACTTTGCGGTCTCAAAATTCATCTGGTAGCCAGCCAGCCAGCCCTCATAACCCAACACCAGAGCACCCCGGATGGAAGGCCCGGCAATGTCGAAATCCACATCACAGCCCAGGTTGATATGTTCCCGCTTGTACCCAGTCTTGATTTTAGCTTTTTTTTTTTCCCCAGTGTTTGGAGAGAAGGATGAATTGAAGGTCAGCTTCAGGCCACGTGCAAGCTGATCTTCCACAGTAATCTCCGTGCCTAGTGTGTTGTTAGTGTTCCATTTCTCCGTAAACGTCAGACCATATTTGGTCCATCTGTACTTGGTTTCCAGACTGTCCGTCACTTTGGTGGTCTCGGTGTCGGCTGAACCTGAGCTTGTAAATTCCAGTCCATTCTCAGATTTTGTTTTCAAATCAAGTGTTATTAAGCCAAACCCATAGCCCTTGGTGAAGACATCCCTGGCAGATTTGCCAAGATCAGCATACGTGAGAGGCACAGCCATCTTCTGCACCCCTCTTTGCAGGTTGCACACCTTGGCAAACGCTGTTTTCTGTCCTAATGGCCGGACATCTAGGAATCATGCTCCATGAGTTGTGAATCCTCCAGGAAGAAATCCAGACTTCATATTGAGATAATTCAGAGTCATAATGATTTAGCCACAGTCTGTTTAGGTCTTTTGTTACACGTAACCTATCTGACACAAAGGGCAGAAGCAGACAGACACCAGTTGCAGAATTCAAGTCACATGGATGAGACCTGATAAGAAGCAGGGGCAGGCCAGACAAGGACCTGGAAGGCAGCAAGAAGCAAAGCTCAATGGCATCACCAGGCCAAGGAACAATTTCTTGGCATTTCCTGGGCTACGTGGCCTACCATCAACAGAAGCCTGAACCTGCTACACCGGCCCATGGCCTTGATGGTACTCCAGGTGTCTCTCATCGGTGATTACCCAAAGCTAGTGCACAAAGAACTGTTGCCTTTCACAACCACAGAGTTACAGGGGTCTGGGGTTTTGACATATTGTAACCTTGGACAGAGGAAAGAAGCTGACCTTCTCTCTTTTTAATTCAGTTCAATACTAAAAAATAGCTAGACTCATTGCAACTGTAGTCCATGCATTAATTAATAGGGCAGCTATGGAAGTTCTTTGTATTCTTTCCTAATGGTTAGTTATTGTAAACTTTTTCTACTATAATGACCTGTTAAAGTCAGGAAGTAAGCTGCAAAATCCACATGAATTGAAGATCAGACATGAGGCTTCAGATACATTTCTCACTGCGGCGGACTCAAACAGTGTTCACGCTCCTCTGTTGTCAGGGGTACTCTGGGGGAGAAGTTGGAGGCTCACAGCAACCTGTGAGCCAGTTCATCAGCAGGGAGGCTTTATCCTCAGGGCAGCCAACTGGGGCAGGTCAGAAGGGATACCTCCAGATCTGCAAGACAGGGACTTCCCTGGTGGTCCAGTGGGTAAGAGTCCATGCTCCCAATGCAGGGGGCCCGGGGTTCAATCCCTGGTCAGGGAACTAGATCCCACATGCATGCCACAACCAAGAACTGGTACAGCCCAAATAAATTAATTAATTAAAATTAAATTAAGAAAAAAAAATTGATAGATCTGCAAGACAAAGGAGTCCAAATTCATGGCCAGAAAAAAGCCATAGGCCTGGAGACCAATTCAGGATCTGTGTGAAGGGGGAAATCTGGGCTCAGGGGAAGAGCCGAGCCCTGAAATCCAGACCATGGAGAACAAAGGCATAGCACAAGCAAAAAGAAATAGAAGCATCCCTGAAGAAAGAGCTGCTTTGCCGGCAAGTTTCTTCTTCATGCCCACATGCGGCAGGGGAGCCCAGACCTGCAGAGGGAGGAAAGCGCTTTGGCTGGTTAAGAACTGGTGGCAGGAGTGTGGCTGCAACCAGGGTTCTGACAGTGACTCATGCCTCAGGAATAGTCATCACAATGGCTTTCACTTGGGGGCCTGCCGTGGGCCACACACAGTGCTAACTGTCTTTTCAAATCCTCACAAAACCCCATGATTTAGGCCCTATTATCATCCCCACTTAAGAGCTGAGAAACTGAGGCCGAGAGAGGTAAAGTCACTCTTGGTCTCTAAAGTCTCCCTGCTGGTGAGCGGTAGAGGCAGGTTTCAAAGCCCAAGTTCGGACTCACCTCTGTAATCTCAAGTCTACCCACTCGCCACCTTCCCGCCTCCTTCTCCATGAACTCTTCCCAAACCTGGCAGTTCCCACCAATCCTGTCCTTCTTTCCCGCATTGCAGTGCCTGTAACAGCCTGCTTGGTGCTGAGTTACTTATTGCTGCCATACGGTGACCAAATGTTCCCTGAGTGTGCCCCCTGCCCTGTCCCCCCAATAGCCCTGTAAGCTCTTTAGGGACCATAACAACTAGGAATGCTGCTAGCTGCAAGTAACAGAATGCCCAACTAAAGTAGCTCCCATAATAAGGTCACTTATTATCTCATACAAGAGTTACCCTGGAGGCAAGCGTCTTCCAGATCATGTTAATTTAGTGGCTGGACAAAAACAGGGCTTTGGGTCAGCTTCCCTGGTATTCTCTTTTTTTTTTTTTTTTTTAAGATTTATTTATTTTGTTTTTGGCTGTGTTGGGTCTTCATTGCTGTGCATGCGCTTTCTGTAGTTGCGAGCAGGGGCCGCCCTTCAATGCTGTGTGCAGGCTTCTCATTGTGGTGGCTTCTCTTGTTGCAGAGCGTGGGCTCTAGGTGTGCAGGCTTCAGTAGTTGTGGCACGTGGGCTCAGTAGTTGTGGCTCACGGGCTCTAGAGTGCAGGCTCCGTAGTTGTGGCGCACGGGCTTAGTTGCTCCGCGGCATGTGGGATCTTCCCAGAACAGGGCTCGAACCTGTGTCCCCTGCATTGGCAGGCAGATTCTTAACCACTGTGCCACCAGGGAAGCCCCTCTCTTTTTTTTAGCTGCGTTGGGTCTTCATTGCTGTGTGCGGGCTTTCTCTAGTTGCGGCGAGTGAGGGCTACTCTTTGTTGCCGTGCACAGGCTTCTCATTGCTGTGGCTTGTCTTGTTGTGGAGCATGGGCTCTAGACGTGCAGGCTTCAGCAGTTGCAGCAGTCAGGCTCAGTAGTTGTGGCTCGCGGCTTAGTTGCTCCACAGCATGTGGGATCTTCCCGGACCAGGGATCAAACCCGTGTCCCCTGAATTGGCAGGCAGACTCTTAACCACTGCACCCCCAGGGAAGTCCCCCTGGTATTCTCTTGACTTTATCCACATGGTCATAAGAGGCCTGCAACAGTGACAAGCAGTCCATGCTCACACCATATCATCCAAAGACAGGAAGCGCCCCTTGTATCCCTTGTCTGGAGAGCCATTAAAATGTTCCCTGGTGCTCCCCTGTGATATTGTGATTTACAGCAAAAAATATATATTTGGTCTTCATCCCTGTTCCTGGCACAGAGCTCATTATACCCTCGGAATTTCCTAAGTGATAAGAGCCATAAGGTGAAAAGAGAATCTTTTGTTATTCATAACAAGGTCCTTTCAACCACACCTGAATTTATGTTAAAAAGGTGATTTTTGGGAAACCCCTAGATCAGCAACCACAGGATGGGGGCTGGTTGCCAAGGGGAAGCAATCATGTGATTAGAGATGTGGAACTTTCAGTCCCCGAACTCAGCCTCCTGGGAGGGGTGAGGAGCTGGGGACTGAGTTCAATCGCCAGTGGCTGATGGTTTAATCAATCACGTCTATGTGATGAGGCCTCCATTTAAAAATGTCCTAACTGAAGGGGCTCAGAGAACTTCTAGGTGGTGAACATGTAGAGGTGCTGGGAGGGTGGCACACCCAGAGGGCGTCCCTTCCCCGACACCTCGCCCTATGCTTCTCTTCCACCTGGCTGTTCTTGAGTTGTATCCTTTTATATTAAACTGGTGATCTCATAAGTAAACTTTTCCTGAGTTCTGTGAGCCATTCTAGGCAATTAATTGAACTCAAGGAGAGAGTCATGGGAACCTGCAACTTATAGAGAGTGAGTAAGAAGCACAGGTAACAACCTGGACTTGCAGTTGGTGTCCGAAGTTGGGGTTGGGAGGAGAGGGACACTCTCATGGGACTGAGCCCTTAACCTGTGGAATCTGACGCTAACTCCAGGTAGATAGTATCAGAACTGAACTGAATTGGACAACACCCAGCTGGTGTCACAGAATTGCTTGGTGTAGGAAAAGCCCTCACATATTGGGTGACCAGAAGCATCAGAAGTGAAGTATTAAGAGCAGAGAGTTTCTCCCTTTACATCCCCACACACACGCTTCTCCTGATGTCTCATTGGCCAGCATTGTATCCCACACCCAGACCTAAGACAACCGCTAGCAAGAAGACTGGAATGATCATGACTGCTTTAGACCTGGCCCTGAGTGCACCTGGGGGGCCCACACACACACCTTGACAGTGTCTGACATAACTGTGGTCTGGAGCTCTCCTCACTTTTAAAACCTCTCTGGGTGATGCTAACATTCTGTCAGGGGTAAGAATGGCTGGTTTGGGCTTATTAACATTTGGCCTTTGGAGCTGGGGAAGGGGTCATGAAGCACATGGCCGCCCAGTACCTGAACCAAATCTGAGTCAGGCTGCAAGGAAGGGGTTTGACTGTGAGTAAACAGCCGTAGGTCTGACACAGGGGCCTCTCCTTCTAGGCACGTGATAGGTGCTCAGTAAGCACTGGGTGTATTGAACAGTATCGGTCACTCCCAGAGATGGTTTGAAATACCCTCCTCCACCCAACAGTAGCAATTTCAGTTATCTTATAGTTATTTCAAGTTTGGAAATGTATTTCCTTTGACATAATATATATTTGTCCATAAATATATAAATGTATATAAAATATATATAATACATAATGTTGTATAACGTGTGAGCACTGTCAAGCTCTAAGAATAATTTCAATAATTATATTAACCAGCGTTTCTCTGGGCGGCTTCCTAAGTGCCCATCATCCCCTGTGTTAAGCAGTGGAGGTTCTGATACAGGCATGATGATTGTGTGGGAAGGCAGGCTTGGGCATAATGATGAAGAATGCAGGCTCTCGGGTCATAGCGCAGCTCTACCACTTGCTGCTGTATGATTTAGGCAGATCCCTCCATTTCCCCATCTGTAAAATGGGGATCGTAATAGAGCTCTGGTTTTTGGTGTTCTAGTTGCCCTTGGGTTCAAATCCTAGTTCTGGCACAAACTAGTCATGTAACCTTAGGAAAGTTTCTTGGCCTCTTTGGGCCTATATTTCCTCACCTGTGAAATGGGGATAATAAAGGCAAACTTATCAGGATGTTGGGAAGAGAAAATGAGAATACAGAGAAAGTTCAGAGCACAGAGTCATCATTCAAGAGAGCACGCAGGAGAGCAACGTGTCTAGAGATCACAATAAAGACTGGTCCAAGGGACTTCCCTGGTGGCACAGTGGATAAGACTCTGCGCTCCCAATGCAGGGGGCCCAGGTTTGATCCCTGGTCAGGGAACTAGATCCCACATGCCGCAACTAAGAGTTGAAATGCCGCAACTAAGGAGCTGGCGAGCCGCAACTAAGGAGACCGCCTGCAGCAACTAAGACCCTACACAACCAAATAAATAAATAAATAAATAAGAAAGACTGGTCCAAAACATCAAGGATCTTGACATGACAGCAGCCTTCAGATGTCTGAAGAGAGGCATCTGGGAGAAGCATTCAGCTTGCTTGTTGTGATCCAGAGGGTGGAAATCCCAGAGAGGGAGATGCAGCTTTAAGGAAGAAAGATTCACCCTCTCCACCAGGAACAGCAGCCTCGAGGGTAGTAACTCAGGAGACCCGGCAGTACCAGGCAGAGGCCAGCTGAGCCAAGGTCCCACTGTCTCTGGGTACTAAATGCATGAAATCCAATCAAGGAAACCTAGCCCCAGCTCCCCAAAATGTTAAGGAGCATTTCTCTTACATGCATAAGAACAACTTGGGGGGGCATGTCCAAAAAGCTGACCGAGACCCCACCCTGGAGATTCCAGTTCAGTAGATCTGAGGAGATTCTGCATTCCAGCAGGATGATGCAGGCTCCAAGGACCAAACTTGAGGACACCTGGCCCAAACTTCCACCTGCTGCTGTCTCAGAGCCCCAAGGTGGGGCTAAGCCCACAGTTAAAATCACTGTATCCAAAGGAGAACTTTATGCTGAGAAAGATAGGCACAGAGAACCTGGCGCCTTGACAGTACTCAGAGAGAAAACAAAACAGGTGCTAATGCATTCTGGTCCTAAATCAGGAGGTGTGGCACACAGGCGCCTAGGGAGGAGAGAAGTTATTCAGTGTGATCGCTAGAAAGGTCGGGGATAAGATAGCATATCAGGGTGCACTCCAAAAGGCACCCAACCAGCCAGCCCTTGGCTGGAGACTTGGGGGAGACCATGACCACGGAAGAGTGGAAGGGAAGAGTGGCAGCCCCAACTGTAGGGGGCACCACTCATCTTGAAGTCCCTGTGAAAGGCTCCCCTAGAGTTGCTCGCTGCTGGGGACCCTGAAAATGAGGCTACAAATGCAGAGTCTACACCCTCTGGCACAGCACTCAAAGTCCCTCAGTGGCCCCAGCCTAGCATACAGGTACCTTTTCCTCTGAGTGGCTCCTCCTGGAGCTGATTTATTTGCAAAAAACGGGGAATTCTGTTCCCCAGTTCTGTTCTGCTGTGTGCTCCGGCGAATCCCACTCAGCATTCAAGACCCCAGCCAATATCTCTTCTCATGTGAAGCCTTTCCCAGCGACCTGGACACACAGGCACACAGCAATCTTTCCTCCCACGTCTGGGCCCCCCATCACCATGCTGCACTCTAGAGCAGAACTGAATACATGCCCATATAGCCTCATGAGGGCAGGGAGCTTTGTCTGTTTTGCTCACTGGTGTGTTCCCAGCGCCTAGGACAGTAGCCAGCATGTAAGAGATGCAGTGTAAACATTTGTTGAATGAATGAATGAACTTTGCAAGACAGAAGCTGCCAGCCACTTCCACCAAGTGAACCAGCAAATCACCCCTGGACCAATATTCTCAGTGGAGGGCAGAGTCCCAGGAGACCCTCTTGCTTATGCAACGCTGAGGCAAGTAGACATTCATTGCCCAGAACTTCCCACAACCGGCCAAAGACCACTGCTCCCAATCTCCCTTGGTATGCAGAAGTGAGTACTGAGGAACAGGGGGCTAAATTTGCAAAGGGCCACAAAAGTCTCCGGCGCAAGCCCTGCACCCCCAAAGAGGGATGTTGTGGGAAGCTCTCCGGTGAAGAGGTTTGATGCTGGCTGAGAGCAACTTGCTAGAAAACACACCACGGTCTCCAAAGGGTGGGGGCCTGTGCATGCCCTGCGTCTACTCCTAATGCTGGGCTCTGACGTCAAAAAAGGGGCACAGCTTGGGGCTGAAGCTGACTCCTTCTTAGGACCCAGCCCCTCGGGCACTGAGTGAACATGAACTGAAAGAATTAAAACTTCGGGAGCTCAAGAATGAGCAGCCCCAAACTCCCCGAGAGCCAGGCCACAGCATCCCTGAGCAATCAGGTGAGGAAGTGCAGGACCATCTGGGACTGGGGCCAACAGTTAAAACCCTGAAAGCTGGGGCCCATGAGTGGACAGGTCACCCTCTCCAGACGTCTTCCCATGTAGCACTTCAAGGCTCGACCGAACGCATTGGACTGAGTAAGCGCCATGGAATCTTGGATATTTTAGGAGGCCTCACTAGGGACACACCAGCAAATGGATTTTTTTCCATGATTAATTGGAAAAATAAGAGCCGTGATTGCATTTTGGAAAGCTGGTAATTTAGCACCCATTCAAACCATTGTTTTAAATTATTTACGTACACAACACGTATTTGGTGAAGATGAGGAGAAACTGATTCTCTCTTATAAAACTTGAATATCTTTCTTTAGGTTCAAAACAATGGATTTATTGCATGCATTTATTATAGGCAATTTTCTAAACCAGACAGCTTCCTGGGAAGCATAGACACCATTTAAAATTTGGATGCTAAAATAAATCACTTGTTCTTGATAAACAGCACTGGGCTGGCATTAATCAGCTTCAGGGTCACAACTGACTGCAGCTGGTAACTGCAGTGACCTGCAGAGGGCGGAACTCGGAGTGGTGGGATGATTTACTGTATGTACAATCAGCACATACTCTTGGGAAAGGAGAAAAACAAACTGCAGAAGTAGGTCAGCTGGCGTGAGGGGGAATTTGGTTTTGCTTTGCTTTTTTATTTCCACTGAGCACATCTCTTCAGTCTGAGCCAAACCAGTTAATTTAGGCCAGGGGTCGGCAAACTTCTTCTGTAAAGGGCCAGACAGTAAATATTTTAGGCTATGCAAGCCAAGAGGCAAAATTGAACAACTGTCAGCTAAAGGGCTACATGGTCTTTTTCCACATTTATATTTAAAACTGTGAAACCTATTCTTAGCTCTCTTAGCTCTTATATAAGACCAGGTGGTGGGCTGGATTTGGTCTGTGGGCCATCGTTTGCCAAGTCCTGATTTAAGTTCCCAGGCCCCAGATGTCTGTCTTACAAAAGTGATGTTTTGGTTCCTTTACTGGCAATTTCATAGCTGATAACCCCTCAGAACAATTCTAAATAAAATAATGATACTACCCGATGTTTGCAGAGCACTCTACAACTTCTTCCCCATCTTTGTAAATGACACCATGACCAGGAGTCATTCTTAATTCTATCCCTGCCTTTCCTTCTTACTATCAGCAAGTTCTGATGGTCCGGCTCCAAAACATGTCTCAAAACCAACCACTGGACTCCAAAAGATACTTGCACACCCGTGTGTGTTGCAGCATTCTTCACAATATACAAAAGGTGGAAATAACCCAGATACCCACCAACAGATGAATGAATGAACAAAATGCATAATATCCATAGGATGGAATATTATTTAACTGTAAAAAGGAATGAAGTTCTAATACAAGCTACAATGTGGATGAGCCTTGAAGACATTATGCTAACTGAAATAAGCCAGATGCAAAACGACAACTAATATATGATTCTACTTATATGAATTATCCGAGAATAGTCAAATACATAGAAACAGAAAGTAAAATAGAGGTTACCAGAGACTGGGACAGGGGGAGGAATGGGGAGTTATTATTTAATGGGTACAGAGTCTCTGTTTGAAATGATGAGAATGTTCTGGAAGTGGATGGTGGTGATGGTTGCACAACATTGGGAATGTATATAATACCACTGAGTTGTACACTTAAAAATGGTTAAAATAATAAAATTTAAGTGTATTTTACCACAATTTTCTAAATTAAAAAATAATGTAAACACCCACCAGAGTCATATCCCCTGCCACCACCTTAACCCAAGTGACCATGATTTTTGGCTTTTTAACTAGCCTCCCAGTGTCCCCTCTTGTCCCCTACACGGCATTCTCCACAGAACCACAGAAATCAGGTAACCACTCTCTTACTTAAAACTCTCCAGTGGGACTTCCCTGGTGGTGCTGTGGTTAAGAATCCACCTGCTAATGCAGGAGACACGCATTCGAGCCCTGGTCCGGGAAGATCCCACATGCCGCGGAGCAACAAAGCTCGTGCGCCACAACTACTGAGCCCACATGTCACAGCTACTGAAGCCCACGCGCCCTAGAGCCCGTGCTCCGCAACAAGAGAAGCCACCGCGATGAGAAGCCCGTGCACCCCAACAAAGAGTAGCTCCCCACTCGCCACAACTAGAGAAAGCCTGCGCACAGCAATGAAGACCCAACACAGCCAAAAATAAATAAATAAATAAAAATTTTTAAAGATCTCCAGTGGTGTCTACCCATGCTCCTGGAAGTGTGGGCGACAGACCAGCCACATCAGCATCTCTGGAGAGCTTGTTTGAGATGCAGAACCTCAGGCCCAGCCCAGACCATCCTATGCCCGTGTGTGACAGAGAAGCACCTGTGCAGCAGACCACGCCCCCACCTCAAGCCCCAGCTCTCCTTCCTGCCTCCAGTCTTGGGTCGGAGAAACTCATTCCTATACCTGACTCCTTTTCTAGTCTCCCTTGCAGCTAAGAACCATTCTGATTAGTCAGAAGTAAGCAAAATCATGGGACTTCCCTGGCGGTCCTGTGGTTAGGACTTAGCCTTCCAGTGTAAGGGGTGCGGGTTTCGATCCCTCATCGGGGAGCTAAGATCCCACATGCCCGGTAGCCAAAAAGCCAAAACATAAAAAAAAAAAACCAGAAGCAATATTGTAACAAATTCAATAAAGACTAAAAAAAAAAAAAAAAGGCCCACATTAAAAAAAAAGAAGTAGTAAGCAGAATCTGCCTTGTATGTAGATGTGATGCCTGGAGTGGCCGCAGCCGCTTACAACCAGTGGGGACAGGTTGAAGAGTGGCAGAACGTCAGCCCAACATCATCAAGCCATTGAACTGTATCAACAGCCAGCCGGGTTCCCATTACCATGAGAGTAAAATCCAAGCTCCCTGCCAGTGCCCACAGGGCTCCCACAGCCAGCCTCTGCCTGACCCCCGGCTCCCCTCACACTGCTCCCCCCTCCACTTACGGCGCTCCGGCCACCAGCCAGAACTTCCTCGCTACCCCTTATGGGTGACATTTTTTTTTTGCACCCCATGTAGGGAGGTTGGAAAATGGGGTTTAACCAGTGCTATTGCCACAGAAGGGTTGAACTACTATGTGGTTTTTGAAACCACGTGCATAAATCATTTTGATAAAAGTTAATTTCTAAAATGTGAAAACAAATTCACTGCCCAGGAACATCATTTTACAGCATCTTCTCTTTTCATTCCATGATTGGCTTACATTTGTACTCTAGTAGGGTTGTTTTTTATTTTATTTTTTCTCTTTTCCAAAAAGCAGGCATGGAAATGGTACTTTTTAAATTTTTTTATTAATTATCCATTTTATACATATTAGTGTATACATGTCAATCTCAAGCTCCCAATTCATCCCACCACCACCATCGCTTTCCCCCCTTGGTGTCCATACGTTTGTTCTCTACATCCGTGTCTCTATTTCTTCCTTGCAAACTGCTTCATCTGTACCATTTTTCTAGATTCCACATATACGTGTTAATATACGATATTTGTTTTTCTCTTTCTGACTTACTTCACTCTGTATGACAGTCTCTAGGTCCATCCACATCTCTGCAAATGACCCAATTTCGTTCCTTTTTATGGCTGAGTAATATTCCATTGTATATATGTACCACATCTTATTTATCCATTCGTCTGTCAATGGGCATTTAGGTTGCTTCCATGACCTGGCTATTGTAAATAGTGCTGCAATGAACATTGGGCTGCATGTGTCTTTTTGAATTATGGTTTTCTCAGGGTATATGTCCAGTAGTGGGATTGCTGTGTCACATGGTAATTCTATTTTTAGTTTTTTAAGGAAACTCCATACTATTCTCCATAGTAGCTGTATCAATTTACATTCCCACCAACAGTGCAAGATGGTTCCCTTTTCTCCACACCCTCAGCTTTTGCTGTTTGTAGATTTTCTGATGATGCCCATTCTAACTGGTGTGAGGTGATACCTCATTGTAGTTTTGATTTGCACTTCTCTAATAATTACTGATGTTGAGCATCTTTTCCTGTGCTTCTTGGCCATCTGTATGTCTTCTTTGGAGAAGTGTCTATTAAGGTCTTCTGCCCACTTTTTGGATTGGGTTGTTTGTTTTTTTAATATTGAGCTGCATGAGCTGTTTATATATTTTGGAGATTAATCCTGAGTCCGTTTATTTGTTTGCAAATATTTTCTCCCATTCTGAGGTTTGTCTTTTCGTCTTGTTTGTAGTCTCCTTTGCTGTGCAAAAGATTTTAAGTTTCAGTAGGTCCCATTTGTTTATTTTTGTTTTTATTTCCATTACTCTAGGAGGTGGATCAAAAAAGATCTTGCTGTGATTTATGTCAAAGAGTGTTCTTCCTATGTTTTCCTCTAAGAGTTTTATAGTGTCCGGTCTTACATTTAGGTCTCTAATCCATTTTGAGTTTATTTTTATGTATGGTGTTAGGGAGTGTTCTAATTTCATTCTTTTACATGTAGCTGTCCAGTTTTCCCAGCACCGCTTATTGAAGAGACTTCCTTTTCTCCATTGTATATCCTTGCCTCCTTTGTCATAGATTAGTTGACCATAGGTGAATGGGTTTGTCTCTGGGTTTTCTATCTTGTTCCATTGATCTATGTTTCTGTTTTTGTGCCAGTACCATATTGTCTTGATTACTGTAGCTTTGTAGTATAGTTTGAAGTCAGGGAGTCTGATTCCTCCAGCTCCTTTTTTTCCCCTCAAGATTCCTTTGGCTATTCACGGTCTTTTGTGTCTCCATGCAAATTTTAAGATTTTTTTGTTCTAGTTCTGTAAAAAATGTCATTGGTAAACTGATAAGGATTGCATTGAATCTGTAGATTGCTTTGGGTAGTATAGTCATTTTCACAATATTGATTCTTCCAATCCAAGAACATGGTATATCTCTCCATCTTTTGGCATCATCTTTAATTTCTTTCATCAGTGTCTTATAGTTTTCTGAGTATAGGTCTTTCACCTCCTTAGGTAGGTTTATTCCTAAGTATTTTATTATTTTTGTTGCAGTGGTGAACAGGATTGTTCCCTTAATTTCTCTTTCTGATCTTTCGTTGTTAGTTATAAGAATGCAAGAGATTTCTGTGCATTAATTTTGTACCCTGCAACTTTACCAAATTCATTGATTAGCTCTAGCAGTTTTCTGGTGGGATCTTTAGGATTCTCTATGTATAATATCATGTCATCTGCAAACAGTGACAGTTTTACTTCTTTTCTAATTTTTATTCCTTTTCTTTTTCTTCTCTGATTGCCGTGGCTAGGACTTCCAAAACTATGTTGAATAATAGTGGTGAGAGTGGACATCCTTGTCTTGTTCCTGATCTTAGAGGAAATGCTTTCAGTTTTTCACCATTGAGAATGATGTTTGCTGTGGGTTTGTCATATATGGCCTTTATTATGTTGAGGTAGCTTCCCTCTATGCCCATTTTCTGGAGAATTTTTATCATAAATGGGTGTTGAATTTTGTCAAAAACTTTTTCGGCATCTATTGCATATATTGAAGAAGGCTTGCATCCCTGGGATAAATCCCACTTGATCATGGTGTATGATCCTTTTAATGTGTTCTTGGATTCCGTTTGCTAATATTTTGTTGAGGAGTTTTCCATCTATATTCATCAGTGATATTGGTCTGTAATTTTCTTTTTTTGTATTGTCTTTGTCTGGTTTTGGTATCAGGGTGATGTGGACTCGTAGAATGAGTTTGGGAGTGTTCCTTTCTCTGCAATTTTTTGGAAGGGTTTGAGAGGGACAGGTGTTAGCTCTTTTCTAAATGTTTGATAGAACTCACCTGTGAAGCCATCTGGTCCTGGACTTTTGTTTGTTGGAAGATTTTAAATCACAGTTTCAATTTCATTACTTGTGATTGGTCTGTTCGTATTTTCTATTTCTTCCTGGTTCAGTCTTGGATGGTTATACCTTTCTAAAAATTTGTCCCTTTCTTCCAGGTTGTCCATTTTATCGGCATAGAGTTGCTGTAGTAGTCTCTTATGATATATTTCTGCGGTGTCCATTGTAACTTCTCCTTTTTCGTATCTAATTTTATTGATTTGAGTCCTCTCCCTCTTTCTCTTGATGAGTCTGGCTAAAGGTTTATCAATTTTGTTTATCTTCTCCAAGAACCAGCTTTTAGTTTTATTGATCTTTGCTATTGTTTTCTTTGTTTCTATTTCATTTATTTCTGCTCTGTTCTTTATGATTTCTTTCCTTCTAACTTTGGGTTTTGTTTGTTCTTCTTTCTCTAGTTCCTTTAGGTGTAAGGTTAGATTGTTTATTTGAGATTTTTCTTGTTTCTTGAGGTAGGATTATATTGCTATAAACTTCCCCCTTAGAACTGTTTTTGCTGCAACCCATAGGTTTTGGATCATCATGTTTTCATTGTCATTTGTCTCTAGGTATTTTTTGGTTTCCTCTTTGATTTCTTCAGTGATCTCTGGTTATTTAGTAATGTATTGTTTAATAACATTCTTTACATGGTTGGTTATTTACATCAGCGGGCTCCAACTCCAAGTGTCACCTGTTCAGATGGCCCCTCTCTACCAACACATCTGAAGTAGAGTGAATCCCATCACCTGTCTTAAAATTCATGGCACCGAGTACTACGAGAAATCAGCATACTTGTTCATTCATTGACTGGTTTGTTATGTCTCCCTACCCCACCCCCATTTTAGAGTTTAGATCCCACGAGGGGAACCAAGGCAGGACCTCGCCTGTTCTGCTTACTGTTGTATCTCTGGTCCCTAGAAGGGTGCCCAGCACCAGATTGGGGCTCAATGAATCATCGCTGATTGAATAATGAGTGAACTTACGAATATTTGTCACATCCCTCATTCAATTAGTTCTAACCACTACCCTGTGACATAATCAGTATAAATGTATCTAAAACCATTTTGCTGATGAGCAAAAGGAAATCCAGAGAGATAAAGTGTTTCCCAGCTAATAAGTGGCCTCTTCGTCCAGTGTGTAACCCATCAAGTTGACACAACGGAAAGCAGTCAAGCCTCTGCTTTACCTCCTACATGACCTTGAACTAGTCACTTAGGCCTTCACAGTGCAGTTTCCTCTTTGAAAACAAAACTGACAGTACTTTCCTCATAAGACTAGAGGATTAAAGGAGACAGTCAGAGATAGCACATGGCACGATGCTTGGCACATAGGAAGCACTAAAAACACTAAAGCACTAAAAATAGTTATTCTCCTTGCTAGTGCATATTCATTATTCATGGGCCTCTATAACAATAGTGCCGTAGTTATTATGTTAGCTCAGGGATACTGAATGCCACACCCAGGACCGCGCTCGCGTGGGTCCTGACCTCACACCCACACATCTGCCTCAAGCCCCGTGGCCCCCAGCACAGTCCTCACGCCCCTCTCCACACCTCAGGGCCGCTGAACAGAGGGCAGGCAGGATTGGGAGCTGTAGAGCAGGGGAGAGGTGCTCCGAGCGGTGGCTCTGTTGGCCTCCCGTGTGCTTTCAGGACCCAGCCCTGCCTGCCCCCCTCCAAGACCCACTCCATTCATACCCGCACCTTCCCTAGCAACAAGCAACTCGGGCCCAGAGCTGCTGGCTAACTCAAGGGAGCCCTTCGTGGGCCCCTCTACACCTCCCTGCCTGTGGCCTGGGCAGTTCCAACTCCCAGCACAGGTTCTGAGATGAGGCTGAAGGCAGTGCTCTAAGGCTGCATGCAAGCCTGCGTCTGCATCTCTGTCTGCATGGAAGCAGGTGGCTCTCTGAGCTCCAGACCTGTGCTGGGCACAGCCAAGGGTAGCTGGGGGCTCAGTGGAGCCCAGCTTGGCTCTGCTTGCTGTGTGGCCTCAGCTGGTCCACTCCCCACTCCCTCTGGGGAGCATGTCTCTTCACCACGGGATGATGGAGCACATGAAGTTTGGCTGACTCTGGAACCTCGGGCAAGTTGCTTAAAACCTGGAAGCCATATTGTGTGCATCAGAATCTCCTGGCCAGGAATTAAGAGAGAGGCGGGGCTCCACCCAGAAGAGCAAGGACTACCACTTACTGAGTACCTACCATATGCCAGGCACTCTTCTCCATGTTCTACCCATATTGTCTTATTTAAGCTTGATGGCAACCTTGTGAGGTATGAACTATTATTATTTCCATTTTGCAGATGAGGGAACAAACAAGAAAAAAAGCTTTCATCCAAAGTCACACAATTTTTTAAATTTATTTTTTATTTACTTATTTTTTGGTCGCACCACCCAGCATGCGGGATCTTAGTTCCCCAACCAGGGATCGAACCTGTGACCCCTGCAGTCGAAGCACAGAGCCCTAACCACTGCAACGCCAGAGAAGTCGCCCAAAGTCACACAGTTAAATAAGTGTGGGAACCAGGTTTGAATCTAGGCAGCATGACTCTGGAGCCTCACACGTCCTCCCCTGGCTCCATCAGATCTCACTGGTTTGAGCACCCCATGGTCCACCTAATTGCCACCCCTCACAGGGATCTCGGGCAGGAAAGGGCTGAGAGCCTGTGGTAGAGGAGGCAGCGCCCTTGGGCTTGGATCAGCCCTGCCAGATGCAGCATCTGCTGCCCCAAAGGTCAGACGGGCCCCCCTTATGAGGTCCCGCCAATGGACATGGGAGCCACTAATGAGGCCATCATGACAGACGGAGGCCAGCATGCCAGCTTCCCCGGAGATGGCTCTCCCTCCAGGGGCATGGCAATGGGCCTTGGGAGGGGCAGTGGGCCCCTGGTGGGACCAGGTGTTCTGGGTTCCTGCCATTCCTTGGAAAGTTCTGTCCTGGCTCCTTCCTTCCTCTGTCCTTTCTCCTCCTCTGACCACCTGGAGGCCAGTGACTTGGCTCTAGCTGCATAATGATTCCTTTCTCCTCCCAACGCTGGGGAGAACTAAAGAAGCAGACATTTGCATCTTCATCCTCTCCCCTCCACTTGCCCACCTGACACATGAAGTTACTATATCACTTCATAGAAGTGACATCGAATCATAGAATCACAGGCTCTCACAGAATGCCACTCTTAGGACTTTAGAATCGTCTTGTCCAAGGGTTTTCAACAGGGACTAGTATTATTCCCAAGGGGCGGTTAGAAAAGAGCAGGGCTGTTTTGGTGGTCACAATGTCTGGGGGTACTACTGGCACTTAGGCATGGCCCAGAGATGTTAAATGCCCTGTACTGCGTTAGAACAGTTCTGCACAGTGAAGAATCACACCACCCAAAATGCCAATAGTGCCCCAACCATCACCACCAATTTTTACAGAAGAGGACACTGAAGTTCAACAAGGAAAAGTGATTCATTCAAGGTCACTGTGGCAGAAACTGCCAATTGCCTACCAATTTCCCTTTTCCTCGTATTCCTTAGAAAAAGAACCTTACAAACAGCTGAGTGCCACCCAGCTCAGAGATTCCGTGTCCCCACTTCCCCAGCAGCTCTGTGCAAGCTGTATGCAAGGTCCAGTCCAGGGAATTAAGCGGGTGTGTTGTACGGGACTGCCGAGAAGTCCCCTTGAATGTGTGCCCTTTCCTGCCCTGCCTCCTCCTGCCGCCTGAGATGCAGCTGAGCAGCATCCTTGTGCCACAAGGCAATGCACTAAGGATGGAGGAGCAGTAGGATGGAAGGTGTCCAAGGTCCGGACGAATGTGGAGTCCACCCCAGCCCTGAACTACCTGCCTTCAGATATCTGATACATGAAAGAGAAATAAATTCTTTTTAAAGCTATTGTTATTTGGGAGATTTTTCTAGTAGTTGCCCCTAAATCGATATAGTCATGTAACTGGTTCAGATTAACATTCATCAAACATTTTTGGGGCATCTAAATGTGTCAAGCAGCAAGCTGGGCATCTTCACAGGCATTATCTTCCGAGGAGATCTGATTCTTAATCCCATGTTGCAGATAAACATTTTTCTTTTTAAAAAAAAGCAAAGACCTAAAAGAGGAAGTAACTTCCTTACCCATGGCAAAGAATGAGCAAGTGGCAAAGCCAGGACTGAAACCAAAACCTCCTAACGCCTTGACTATTGCTACTTCTACTTGTGGCAAGAGGAAAGCTGGGGCAAAGAGAGTAACTACGTGAGGATGGCATCACTCATCCTGCATGACTAGGACAGACATGTTCTTGGCCAATGTGGGGCTCTTTGTGATGAAAATCAGCCCGGGAAGGCAGCAGAGCCTCCTGTAGTGACTAAGGCAGGGGTTGCTGTTTCTCAAGTAGGAAGGTCACAGTCACTCATTCTTCATGTGAACTCCTGGTCACGGTGGACAAGGTAATTCAGGCCAGTTCTCTACTGAGGACAGTGAAAGGAAGGTGAGCCAGAAAATTGGAAAAACATCTTGAAAACGACAAAGACGACAAACCACTGAGGAAGTGCTGGGCTAAGATCTGGGAGAAGACAAGAATCCAGAAAGAGAAACCTAGCCCACAAAGCTGCTATTGTCCAGAGGACATTTGCTTGCCCGGGAGAAACAGGTACTGAGGCAGGAGCTGGCTCTGAGTGTCCCCTCAGGGCTGGAGGGAAAGAAGTGAAAACCCAGAGCCTGTCACAGGTGGGAGCTCTGAAACCCACAGCCTGCACAGTAGTGGAACTACACACCCCAGGTGGGGTATGGAGAAGACATAAACCAGCCCTCGCACAGACTTGCACCCTGGATTCTTTTTTTTTTTTTTTTTTGCGGTACGCGGGCCTCTCACTGTTGTGGCCTCTCCCGTTGCGGAGCACAGGCTCCGGATGCGCAGGCTCAGCGGCCATGGCTCACGGGCCCAGCCGCTCCACGGCATGTGGGATCTTCCTGGATCGGGGCACGAACCCGTGTCCCCTGCATCGGCAGGCGGACTCTCAACCACTGTGCCACCAGGGAAGCCCGCACCCTGGTTTCTTACCAAGAAATATCCAGCCTTGAAATTGAATTGTTGTGATTCCAGAATAGTAGCACACCCAAGCATTTATGCAAAGCAAATAAAAATACTTTCTGGATTTTGAATCCAAGTCTTCAAGATAGTATTCCAACATCCATGAGAAAAACCAAGGAAAAAACAGACAGTAGAAACAGACCCAAAAGTACATGAAGTATTGGTATTATCAGATGCAAGCTAAAAACAACTACGCTTACTGTGTTTAAAGAAATTAAAGGCCAAACTTTAAAAATCTGACAGGGAACTGGAAACTATAAAAAGTGATATTGCAGGTTTGAAAAGAACCAAATAGAAATTCTGGCTCTGAAAAAAATAGCCCAGAGAGATTAAAGAGGGAAAATACAGAAGTGAAAGGAAGAGACAGAGAAGACAGAGCAAGAAGGCCTATCATACTTCTAATAGAAGTCCCGGAAGAAGGGAATAAAAAGCATGTGGCAAGGCATTCCTCATGTGAATCTATCCTGTGGGAGTTTTTTATGGTAATGAAGGGATTTTACCCTTCAGTAAGTAGAACACTGGTCACAGCCCTGGGAGAAAATGATCCAAACTTTTCCTCCTTTGTCAAAGCCCTCTCCTAACTTTCAATCAGCAAAATCCTGAGCAGAGGGAGATCCTGTTGACATCGAACTGAAGACTGAGATGGCAGAGTTTTGCAAGACACAGGAAGAGGTGTGGGGTTGGGACTCTTTTATCTTGAGAGGTGGGGAAGAGTATCCATAAGAACTAGGTGGGAACACCAAGACAGGGAGGGTGTAGAGAGACCTGGGGGAGGAGCCTGGGGAAACCTGGGGAAACAGAGGTAAGACCTGAGAGAGGCTCCCAGGAACCCCTTTGAAGGTTTAAGCTGCATTTAACTACCTTTCTCCCCTAAGTGTCTGGTTTCCACTGGCCCAATCATACTCATCCTCGACCGTGGTCCCATCACCAGGCGTGGTCCTCTCAAGCCAAATCTAAAGCAGCTCCAGGCCACCTCTCCCTCACGCACGGCCCCAGACAGTCCACAGGAAACATGCTCACATCATTCGGCTTGCCATCTGTGGAAGTGGAGTTGGCTCCCAAAGCAGATGGGTTTTTTTTGCTCACCCTTTGCTCTGCCTTCTCAAGTTGAAAGCCACAGACTCACCTTTAGATTCCTTTTTTTTTTTTTTTTGGCCACACCATGTGGTTTGTGGGATCTTTGTTCCCTGACCAGGGATCGAACCCAGGCCCCGGCAGTGAAAGCACCAAGTCCTAACCACTGGACCACCTGGGAATTCCCTAGACTCCTTAGATTTATGTCAGATATGACCTCCTGGGCCCCCCCAAACTCCAGGAGACATACATCAAGTATACACCAAGGGGTCTCCTTGAAGCTCACCTTAACAGGTTTGAGGTGAGGGGGACCCCCTCCCTTTTGGGGTTGGAACCCCAACTGTCCAAGGGGTTGGGACTCATAGCACAGCTTTCTACAAAAAAACTCTCTCAAAATCCCCCAGATCTCCAGTTCCTAATCCTCTTTTGCCCTCAGCCATCTCCCTGGTTCTCAACCACAGTGTCTGTCCTACAACTCCTTCTGCGGGGCGTCTTGGTCTTCATGCCTCAGCCAAACCTGGAAGAGGAAGAGTCCTGATTTAATGTGTCATTATATGTGTCCCTATAACTAAATGGAAAGTTCTGGAAGGAGATACCATATAATACTAACAATATAATTATCAGAAGCTGGAGCTGTAATTTATGTTTTATTTTACCTTTATGCATATTTCAGATTTTCTAAAATGAATTGTTTCACACAGAGAAAAAAATTTTCATTTATTCAAAAAAAAAAAAAAAAGGTGTGGTCCCTGGAGCAAACATTGCTGGTTACCCACCCAACCACCACTTCCCCACTCCATCCCCACTAAATAACCATTCAAGAATGTTTTTATATTAGGTGGCCTGAGCTTCAGAGGAGGCTGGACTCTGCTCCAAGTGATACCTGGCAGTCACATGTGATAATTCTTTTCCCCTTGCCAGCGACTGCCTTAGAAAGGAACACATGACATGAGAGTATAAATAAATTGTGGCGCATTAATGCAAAGGAATATTATTCAGTGAGAAAAAGAAATGAGCTATCAAAGCACAAAAAGACACGGCGGAAACTTAAATGCGTTATCACTAAGTGAAAGAAGCCAATCTGAAAAGACTGTATGATTCCAACTCTATGACATTCAGGAAAAGCAAAACTATGAAGACAATAAAAAGATCCGTGGTTACCAGGGGTTATGGAAGAGGGAAGAATAAACAGGCAGAGGATTTTAGGTCAAACTATTCTCCTGAATGGTGGATACATTTGTTGTTATACATTTGCTGTTATACATACAAATGTTGTTATACATTTGCCCAAACTCATAGAGCTACAACTCCAAGAGTGAACTCTAATGTAAACTACAGACTTTTCAATAACAATGATGTGTCAATGTAGGTTCATCGATTGTAACAAACAAAATGTACCCACTGTGCTGTGGGATGTCCATAGTGGGGGAGATAGTGCATGTGGGGGGCAGGGGTAGATGGGGTCTCTCTACTTTCTGCTCAAATTTGCTGTGAACCTAAAACTGCTCTAAAAAATAAAGTTTATTGAAAATTAAATGTTTTAAAAAGACATGAGAAAAAAAACAGTTCCTTTCCTGCCCGTTAACAAGACCTCACGAGATGTGATGCAGCATCCAATGACACGCTGTGCAGAGATGGAGAACACCAGCTTGTTGGCAGTGGTGGACCAAGGATGGGGCGGGCGTGGTCCACCCCAGTGCAGGCGAAACAGGGGTGCAACGGCAGAGAATCTTAAAACCAGTAAAACAATCCAAAAGTCAGTCTCCATTTTGTTATCATCAAGCAGCAGTTTTAAACTATATCAGTGATAAAATATCCTTCCCTCAAAAATCTCTTGTCAGTCTAATTTCTAAAATTAGACAATAAAAAATTAGACCAAAAAAAAAGTGTATTGGGACTTCCCTGGTGGTGCAGTGGATAAGACTCCGTACTCCCAATGCGGGGGGCCTGGGTTTGATCCCTGGTCAGGGAACTAGATCCTGCAAGCATGCCACAACTAAGAGTTCACATGCCACAACTAAGGAGCCTGCCTGCCACAACTAAGGTGCCCATGTGCTGCAACTAAGGAGCCTGCCTGCCACAACTAAGACCCGGCGCAACCAAATAAATTAATTTTTTTAAAAAAGTGTGTTAAAGCCCCGTGGTTACCGCTGGGCTTTAATACACGTTAACTTCCAATTAGCACATTTTCATTACTTATCCTTTAATAAACATCGTATTCCAGGTGACAGTTAATTCGGAAAGTTCCAATTATCTGGGCAGCATTTGATACATGCAGACTTATCTGCACATGTGGTATTTTTTTAATTAATAGACTTTATTATTTAGAGCGGTTTGAGGCTTACAGAAAATTTGAGTGCACAGAGTTTCCCCCATTATTAACATCTTGCATTAGTGTGGTACATTTGTCACAACTGATGAACCAGTGTTGATAGGCTGTTATTAACTAAAATCCACAATTTACATTAGGGTTCACTCTTTGCATTGTACTTCCTATGGATTCGGACAAATATACAATGTATCCACCATTCCACACTATATAAAATACATTAGCTGTCCTAAAAAATCCCCTGTGCTCTGCCTATGCATCCCTCCCCAAGGCCCTGGAAAATACTGATCTTTTTTCTGTCACCATAGTTTTTCCTTTTCCAGAACGTCATAAAGTTGGAATCATACAGTAGGTAGCCTTCTCCAATTGGCTCCTTTCCCTTAGCAACATGCATTTAAAGTTCCTCCATGTCTTTTCATGGCTTGATAGCTCATTTCTTCTTCTTGTTGAATAATATTCCATTGTATGGATGTACCACAGTTTATCCATTCACTTGATGAAGGACATCTTGCTTTCTTCCTGCCTGTGTGTTTCTGGGATAAGTTCCTAACTGTTCTGATTCATTCAAGCTCATTCAGGTGCAATTTGTGTCCCCAAACCCTATGATATGACACATTCCTCCATTTAAACAGTAGATTCAAAATAGAAAATGATAGCCCACTGGGTTTAAAAACAAAAAACAAACAAACAAAACCCCCAGAACTTGAGTTCCTTCAATTCTGTCATTCTATGGGACCACTGGAGGCTTGTTTTGTGTTTAAAATCAAAAGCTGTGATACAGAGTGTGAAGTGAGAAGTAGAATGCTTTTGTTTGGTAAGCACTATTTTTGTTTATATGTGAAATATTTTACTGAATTTAAACAATATCTTTAAAATTGAAATTTCTTCTGTGTTTGCTTGTTTTGAAACTAGAGAACAATTTAAGGAAATAACCATTACTGATCATTACATGATTACTAGTCAAAATAATTTCATCATGTTAGTAATTCTAAGATGGTCTCCAAGATTCCCACCACCTGGTGTACATGGCCCAAACAATCCCCTCCCCTTGAGTGTGGGCGGAAGCAGTGAATATAATGGAATATTACAGTCAGTTGACTTTGAGCTAATCAAAAGGGATATTATCCTGGGTGGGCCTGACCTAATCAGGTGAGTCCTTTTAAAGCCGGTGACACAGCAGAAAGGTCTTTCCTGCTGGCCTTGAAGATGCAGCCTCGATGAATTCCACAGCTACAAGGAAATTAGTTCTGCCAAAAGCCATGTGTGTTTGGAAAAGGACCCCAAGCCTCAGGTGACACCACTCCCAGCTGACACCTTGACTGCAGCTTTGTGAGGCCCTGAGCAGAGGACCCAGCTAACCCATACCTGGACTCCTGACCCACAGAGACTGAGATAATAAATGTGTGTAGGTTGTTTTAAGCTGCTAACTTTGTGGCCATTTGTTACCGCAGCAATAGAAAACTAACGCACGAGCCTAAGGCCCCCCCGGCTGGCCAGAGGCAGAGCTGGATGAATACATTCCAGTCTGCACGCTGTGAAGGAATCCCTGTTAATGCTTGGAGATGCCAAAGCAGAGAAGTTAGGTGTCTCAGCCAAGATCACACAGTTGGCAAGTGAAGAAGTCAGGCTAAGCCAGGCCTGTCCAACTGCAGGGCCTCCAAGGCATGTGCTCCACGGATGATCCTGCAGGTGGCTGGTAGTCAGGCCCTATGGTGACGTGTGGTGATTTCTGGTGACAACGGGACCCCGAAGCTAGAAAGACCATGTAGAAGAAGTGGTTCCCACTCCAAGATTCCCAGACTGGCTTCACCTCAACCCCACCTGGTCACCTAGCTGAGCAGTGGAGCCAGGCCCCAAGACATTGCCTCTCCCAGCCCTCTGTTTATGTCCTTTATATCATGTTTGCAATTACTCCATTTGCACATCTGCCTGTCCCAGCCTCCCCACTTGAACGTCGGCCCTGTGAGGGTCCACATCTGACATGGGATCCCAGGGCCACCACGGTCCGGGGCACACAGTAGGCACTGAATGACATTCACTGAACGGATTATGGAGTGAGAAATGGTTACTTCTGTTCCTCCTCTGGATCCCTTTCTCTTCCTTTCCCATGGCCCCAACCTGGGCTCTAGGGTTCCAGAGGCGGCTCCCTTCATGGGCGATGAAGTCTTCACCCTTGCCAGTTCCACTCCAAGTCACCCCACTCCACCCCACTAAGGAGCTTCCAGGACCGGAGACCCCCTACGAGGGGGCCTGGAGCCTCCCAGGTTCCCAGACACAGCGCCTGTTCCCTCTGCTGGCAGAAGTGGGCAAGTGCATGGAGGTCCCTCCACACTGGAGACGCTGGAAACACTGGGAAGGTAGGAGTATCCTGGCCTGAGTCCTGCCACAGTGAGGGGACTCCTGCCCTGAGGCCTGCAACCCTGGAGTACTCGCTGGCCTCAGCCCTACCCACAGGGCTGGCAAAGCAGCAAATGCCTCAGATGCTCTGTATTTGCCAAGCAAGGCCTGGATGGGGGACCCCAGACCAGGAGGGGGGACATTGCTTCCACCAGGAGAGCACATTACTCAGAGGGAAGACAGTCCTCTAGCAGCCCAGCCCTGAGAGCTACCCGGTCCCACCGCATGATAATAACAGCTAGCACAGTATGCCTACTACACGCATGCCTCATCTATCCTTGCAGGGTGGGCACTACTACTTCACCATATAGACCAGAGGAGCAGAGAAGGTGGCGGAGTCAAAATCCAAACCCAGGTCAGTGTGGCTCTAAAAGCCCCTGCTTTTTACATGCCCTGTGTAGGTGTGCCTCATATATTATTTCTAATCCTACATCTAAGGAAGCCTTGTTACCCAAGATGGTCACATGTGGCTTCAAAGCCAAGGCTGGCTTGGGTGTGGCTGAAGCTGGGAGGTGCCTGGGATGGGAAATGGCCTCCCAAGACCAGACAGTGCCACGGGTACCTCCTGGCTGGGTGATCTTGGGCAAATCACTTAGCCTCTCTGAACCACTGTATTCTCATCCATAAAAGAAACATAATTCCTGTGGCTGTGGGGATTAGAGATCATGTGTGTCAAGTTCCCAGCACAGAGCACCCAGGCATAGAAAAGCTGGTATTGCACGTGTCTGTCTCTGATATTCCTCCCTTCCCTTGAGCATGGGCTGGCCTTAGTGACTTGCCTCTAACAAATGGGATAAAGGAGGGGTGATGGTGCAACTTCAGAGAGCAGGTGATGAAAAGCACTACGTTTCCTCCATGCTTGCTTCTCGATCACTCGATCCATAGAAGCCAGATGCCACATCATGGAGACACTCAAGCTGGCCATGTGGCTTCCAGCCAGCAGCCCATAGAAGTGAACTTGGAAGCAAGTCCTCCAGCCCAAGTCAAGCCTTCAGATAACAGCAGCCCTGGACAACATCCTAACTGCAACCTCATGAGACATTCTGAGGAAGAACTACGCAGCTAAGCAGCTGAATTTCCAACCCACAGAAACTGTGGAGATAATGTTTGCTGCTTTAAGTTTGTCATTTATTAGTTATAAAAATATAACTAATACACTTTGTAATCAGCATCCTTGGACCAGCAATTGCTTTAGGGTTGAGCTGCCCCTATCTCCTCCCCATAGCTGTGGTCACAGAGAATCCACATTGAAGAGGGTCCAGGCCCTGTGGAGCTGGCCACAAAAGAAAGAATAATCACTAATATTCACTGAGCATCTGCCATCTGTCAGGCATTGAGCTAATAAGCACTTTACATTTATCTTCCTAACAAAAATTCCAGGCGGGAAATACCACCATCCTCTTTTTACAGATGGGAAAACTGAGGTGCCAAAAGGTTGAGTACCCATCCAAGATTACACAAGGCAGTAATCAAACTCCACAATTCCAGCCCCCAGAAGTAGTGAGTGGCCCCCTGAAGGGCACTGTGGCTCTAAGGCCCATTTCCCCTCTCCTGTCCCATCCCTAGCCCCCAGCATCACCACCACTGCCCACTTGCTCTCCTGTGAGGGTGACTAACATGGGGTCTGGGACAAATCCCACCCAGCCTGTTGTCCCTTAGCCAAGGCAGTGCCTCTGCCCTCTTCCTGCTGTCAGGTGAGCCCACCCCTCACCTGTCCCAGCACAGGTCACTGAGCACATTCATGGTGAAAGTTCCCTCCAGGTCGTCTAACCCAGCCCCCTCCCATTCATTCAGATGCAGAGACAGGCCCAGGGAGGTGCGGTGGCTTGTCTAAAGACAGAAGCGGGGGTGGGGGGGTGGGGGGGGGGGGCACTGAGGCTGGAACCCAGGTCTCCTGGCTCCTCTCAACCCAGCCTGCACCCTGGGGCTGCCTTTCCCAGCGTTACCTGCCCCCATACCCAGTGTAGTCTCCACCCACATGCCCAGATACCAGGGATTGGAACTTGAGGCCAAACTTCCCAGCATCCTCCACTACCCCCGGCCCCTGAGGGTAGAAGGGGGCTTATCTCCACCTGTGAGGTGGTGCTGTCCTCACCCCACCCCCACCGTCCCTGCCAGGCAGCCTTGATTAATGGGCTGGCGCTATCTTATCTCCCAGCTGCAGCACTTAGGGATTAATGGGTGGTGGCCTGGGCCCTGGGAGGACACATCCTGCCCCCAGGTCAACCCAAGAGCTCTGCAGGAGGGTGGGGAGCAGGGAGAAAGGGGACTAAGGGGGTCTGTTCTCCAGCTGCCATCTTGCTCACCCACCTGAACTGGCTGAGTCACCACAAAGCACCCA
Source organism: Monodon monoceros (assembly GCF_005190385.1). Classification (NCBI taxonomy): domain Eukaryota; kingdom Metazoa; phylum Chordata; class Mammalia; order Artiodactyla; family Monodontidae; genus Monodon; species Monodon monoceros. The sequence goes on along the minus strand of NW_021703781.1, from coordinate 52,491,635 downwards.
GGACTGGGCCTGGCACTCAATGGGGGCTCAATAAATGGTAGCCACTGTTACACTCTGCTGTTGTTAGTTCCTGGAGTCCTTGGGCCCATGCCTGCCCTTCGGTTAAACTGCCAAAGTCTCCACCACCGCACAGCCCACAGACTAACTAGGAAGTCACCTTCCCCACTCCAGCCTCAGGTGCCCCATCTATAAAATGGGCACAGGTTTGGGGGTTGGAAACAGGGTTGTAGGTCCGACATTATTTTATTGAGTGAACTGGGAGTGGGTTGAGGGATTTATTGACCCAGCTGTGAGGCTTTAGATAATCGATTCATCCTCAGCCTCAATTTCCTCGTCTGTAAAGGGGTATGATAATATCTGCATTGTTAGCATGAAACAACTTCTGGAAAGCCCTGCCAGGACTGTTCCGTGTCATACTGAGTGTGGGTTCCCAGATGGGGTCAGACACCGAACTCTGACCAAGGGGTTCATGCTGATGCAAGTTGCTACTGACAGAACCAAGCCCAAATCCAGGCTCAGCTTTGGGAGAGAAAGGCTGTCTGAGCACAGGCCCTCCTGCTAGGACTGAGGAAGGGGGACCAGATGTTCTGCTGTGCCCAGGACAGTGCCAGGTCACTCCATTGCCCGGGTGCGACTGTTAGTACCACCCCCTTTCACTCTCCAAGTGTCCCCCCTTGGAGAATCAGTTATGTGGTCCCTAGGCTGAAGGAACAAGGTTCTATCCTCCCTCGGAGAAAGAGAGACTCCATCTAACCTTGAGCACGTGGCCAGCGTGTGTGAAGTCAGGCAGCTAACTCCACCAGAGCCACACAGGGGTCCCGACTCAGAAGTCCATGACTCAAAGGACTCCCCGCAAACTCCTCCCTAGTTTTCTCAAGAAACACATGGTCACTATAAAAAGGTAAGAAAAGATATGAAGATTAGTGAGAGGCGGAGGGCAGGAAGAAGGGACTTTCAGATGAACAGACAGAATAAGGGAAAAATGGATGAATTAAATGAGAAAGAGGAAAGAAAAACGGATACGGGGACAATGGATGAAGGGAAGAAAGGAAGGATGGAAGGATATTGAAAGCGAGGATGAAAAGATGGATGGCTGGGGGGTCGACAAGGGGATGGATGACAAGAGATGAACGTCAGAGTCTCACTGGCCAGCTCTCTGACAGAGCACAGCAAACAGGGAGGCCAGCAGAGGGCTTTCTTTCCAGAAGGACATACAGATTGACTCTCTGGGGCCCCAGGAAGCCAGTCTTCCCTCCCCCACTCCAAAGACATTCCTAGGACCACTCCTTCCCCTTCACTCTCTGCCTCTTCCCACTGCCCCTTCCCAAAGGGCAAAGGGCAGCACAGCCAGGAAAGCTATCTGCTATTTATCCCAGCCCTGTTTACTCTGGGTCTGTAATTAACAGAGTCTCCTTCCCAGATCAAGGAGGGCCCAAGAGGGCCCAAAGAGGACACGGAGAGCCCTGACAGGCCAGGTTACTCATTGATAAGCAATGGGGAATTGAGGGAGGCTACACCTTATCCTCTTCTGTCCCGTCAGCCACCCCTTCCTGACTCCCAAGGAGGCAGGGACCCAGGTCCCAAGCAGTTCTTAGCTCAGGAAGGCTGACATGGGATGGCCCTGCCTAGAAAGCCCTGCCTCAAGGTGTGCAGGTCTGTGCAGGTGCAGCTGGAGTCCTGGATCTGCCTTCACCTGGGCAGCTCCCAAGATCAGGGTCGAAAGACTGTGTAGCCTAGTGGTGAAGATCATGGGCCCTGGGAAGGGACCAGACCCAGGTTCATAGACCCATCTCTTCTCACTTACCAGCTGTGTGACCTTGGGCAAGTGACTTAATCCCTCTGAGCCTCAGTCTTCCCCTCTATAAAATAGGGATGATGGTAAGTCAGACCCATGTCAAAAGATGCTGCAAGGATGGAATGAGTTAACTTACATAACACACCAAGCATGCCAGACATCAGCCACAGTTTTGGGCTCCTTTGGGGAACCTGGGGCACCCTTCTCAGCCTTTTCATCTTCCAGGTTCCTTCCACTTTCCCCTAGGATTCCCTCAGCTACCAGCAGACACTTGGAGGTTCTGTTTCCTCAGTTACCCAGAAGGGCTCCAGAGGTTCCTGGTTGTCCAGTCCAGTAGCCACCAGCCACATGGGCCTATTTAAATTTCAATTAACTAAAATTAATATTATTTAGCCATGAAAAGGACTGCAGTACTGATTCATGGTACAACATGGATGAACTTCAAAAACATTCTGTTAAGTGAAAGAGGCCAGGCACGGAAAGTCATATACTGTATGACCACATTCCTATGAAATGTCCAGAAGAGGCAAATCCACAGAGACAGAAAGAAGCTTCGTGGTTTCCAGGGGCTGCGGGCAAGGGGAACGGGGAGAAACTGCTTAATGTGGACAGAGTTTCCTTTTGGGGTGATGAAAATTTTTAGAACTAGATAGAGGTGGTGGTTGCCTGACATCATGAATGTACTCAATGCCACAGAAGTATTCACTTTAAAACGGTTAACTTCCTGTTATGTGAATTTCATCTCACTACAGACAATAATTATAATTTAATTTAAAATTTGGTTCCTTAGTAGCACTAGCCACATTTTAAAAGCTCAGTAGCCACATGTGGCTAGTGGCTCCAGGATTAGAGGGCACAGGTACAGAACACGTCCATCACTGCAGAGAGTTCTTTTAACGAGGTTGACCTTCAGGTAATCAAATATAATAGTGATAAAACCTCTTTACATACATTATCTCATCTGACCCTCTCACCAGGATGGCATTTTTTTTTAAGACATGGGGAGATTGGGACCCAGAGAAGGGAGGTACAAGCCCAAGGCTGCACAGGGAGTGGCAGGCCAAAGACCCGCACTGGGGTCTGTGGGCCTCTGGGGTCCTTTCTGCCCCCCTCAGAGACGGGCCCAGGAAGTAACAACCAAACTCTCTGGCCGTCTGGCTGTTCTGCTCACATATCTGCTTTCTCCTGAAGGGGACTTGGCACCAGTTTAAAGCAGGGGAGGGTGTGAAAGTGTGCAGTCTGGAAGTTGAAGGGTGCTTGGTTCCTGTTTGCAAAAACTGTGGGGAAGAGAACTTAGTGCCAAGTGATTTGGAATTTTAACAAAAACTCCAGGAAGCCAAAGGCTGGGTAATGTGAGTGGAGGGGAAAGAATGCACCTTTCCCTGACCCCAAGTTGCCCGGCCACATAACTAGGTCAACAGGGCACAGACCTCTTTGTCTCTAGTGGACCCTGAGCTGTCTTCAGAGCCCTTCAAGGGGGGCTAAAAAGGCCTGAAAGTTTTCCTGGCCTTGGCATAATTCAGACTCGTGGGGCAGTGGAAAAGCATGGAAGGTTGGGAGAGTCAGAGCTTTGTTCAATTCCAGCTCCATCGCTTACTGCCTGGATGACCTTGAGTAAGATACTTAACCTCTCTGAGCCTCAATTTCTTCACCTGTAAAATGAGGACTGACTGTGTGTCTCCCTCAGTTGCTGTAAGGATGAAGCAAGATAACAGATGTGACTCCCAAACACACTATAAAGATGACTTATCTTCACCAGGACCCAGGCAGCTCTCAACCACTGTCCTTAGGAGGATCTCACCTTAAACATGAACCTGGGGAAGTCTTAAGATTAAAATCCTCATCAATAATATTACTAATAATGGCAATGGTGCTGGCATGGGTCAGACTCACTGAAGGGTGATTATGAAATCGCAGATGGAGGGACAGGCTGGCTGCCCTGCCTGTACTCAAAATATGTGCAGTAGAGTCAGATCCATCTGGAAGATTCCCAGCTGTGTGACCTTGGACAAGTTCCTCAATCACCTCTGACTTCTCATCTGTAAACAGGGATGATAATAACATCTACCTCTCAGCATTGCTGAGAGATTTAAATGAGATGATAAGAACTTAGCACCATGCCTGGACATACAAATGTCTGCTAACACTGTTTATTAATCAGAGCCCTGAGCCGGGTACTGGGGAAGGTAAGAAGGACAGGAAGCCAACTAACCACATCCCCAGGCAGAGAAGGCAGGTTGTGTGGAGCTTCCAGAAGGGAAAGAGTTCTCATTTTAGCCTCAAGGAGGTCCATGAGCCTTGGAGAGTGGCTGCAACCATGAACAGGACGAGGGGTGGAAGTGGGGAGCGGGCACGGCCCCCTCCGAGGCCAGCATTTCTCATCTTGGTCCCCAGGCCACTGCATCAGGACCACCTGAGAGTGACATATGCTGAACTGGAATCTGCAGGTGGCCCAGCAATCTGAATGGGTATTTTAACCAGCTTCCAAGCTGATGGCCTCACACTGCAAATTTGGGAACGTCTCTCCCCTCCTGGCTGTGGGGTGTGTCCTGTGACAGCCCAGGTCAGCCGGCTTAGTCAAGGTGGGTCCAGGAGGCCAGGGACAATTCACAGGCACAGGAAGTCAACCCCAAACCTCATCTGCCCATCATACTTCCAACCATTAGACAAAAACAAAACACCATGGGGCATATGCAGGGGTGAGGAGTAACAGGTGGCACAATGCAGACACTGACTGATTTCAGAAGATGACCAATGAGGGTAGCCACCAACCAATCAGAACAGAGGTCTGACCAATCAGAACAGCCATATAGGGCCGAGTCGGCTGCATGCACCCCTGGAGAGAGTTCATACTGGACAGGGGCCACTGTTGGGGACGGGAATGCTTGGTGGGTAGGGCTCTGGCCCACCCTAGCCCTTACCACACTCGACCCCTCTCATCTGTCTTATCTGTTGAGTTCCCACAAGCCACATTATTTGAAAACAGGATCTCCTTACTTTAAAAACACCATTGGTGAAAAGTGTTGATCCATGAGTGCTTCACAGGGGCTCTGCCGGCCTTTGGGGCAGGACAACCCTTGGTCGTGCGGGGCTGGGCTGGACGATACAGGAAGTTAGCATCCTTGGTCCCTGCCCAGTAAATGCCAGCAGCAGCCCCAACGGTCCTGATGATCAAACCCAGGCAGGGGCGGCCTATCCATCCAGCTGAGAAGCACTTCTAGCCCAACTCCCCCTGCTTTACAGCTGAAACAATTGAGAGCCAAGACATCGAGTGACCATCCAAGGCCACAGCACAGCGGATGAGTGGGGAACTGGAGAGCCAAAAGAAGCAGGCTGAGCCCAGGTCTCAGACAAACCTAACCGGGGCCTCAGTTACCCAGAAGTGGGCAGGACAGAAGTACGGGCCCCTTCCAGAGAGCCTCGTGTGGGCACTCATGCCCTGAACCACCACCAGCTGGAAGAACAAGGACCAGGTAGCCCCACTAGAGCCGGAACCCTCAGCGTCCGAGCACAGAAGACCCATTCTGGGGCTAGGCAAAGAAGCTGTGACCACGTCGGCGGCCCTCGGGGCAAGCGCCCGGCAGTTCCCAGGCCAAGGCCCCAGCTCCCTCACAGCAGAGGACAATTGCTCCATTGGCTAGAGTGGGGGAGAGGAGATTCACTGGCCGGGGCCCTGCCCGGCTTCTCCCCACCCGTACCCTCTCCTTAATGAGGCCATTGTTTGCCCAGGGTTCCCCCAACAGCCGGCCCTCACCCCAGCCACTCCTGCCCTGGGTTTCCCCTCCACAGCCTGCCCTCCAGGACCTCCTGGGGGCTTCCTGACTTTCTCCCTTGCACTTGGAGCACAAAGGTCCCTGGGGCCTCTCTGACCTACAGTTCCCCTTACAGGGCCACTCACTTCCCTCTCCCAGCCTCTGGTTTTTAAATTAATCAAAGAGGCGTGGACTGCCAATTGACTTCTGTTCAGCATGAGAGGAGTTCCATCCTGAGAGCATGTAATTCCAGTCAAAAGCAAAGAAATCTGCTCTTTTATTTACGGGCAAATGCACCATTCTATGTTGTTTTGGGGAAAGATGGTGAATAGCTTATGAAGCTTTAGTAGCTCCTTCCCAGACCCTGGGTGGTCAGGAACCAGCAGAATAGAGAATAGCTTTCAGCTGAAACATTTTATAAATCTGGGGTCCCAAGGGCCCCATGCAGCCACAGCCAGGGTTGAGAGTGGGAGCCGTGCAGCACCTACCTCCTGTGATTGCACAAAACTCTTTCAGCACTCACACTAGAGCAGTTTTACGCATCTTCAGGTACTTATTTAATCTTACCAACAAATCTACAAAAGGAAAGTCCCCATTTTGCAGATGGGGAAACTGAGGCACCAGGAGCTGTGTCTTACCCAAGTTCCCACATAAGCAGTAAAGGCAAAAGCCTAATCATAGGTGCCTTTGACTGCATTCAGGGCTCATTATCTTCTCCACCGAGAGGCTTTGGGGCACCTCTCCACCCCCCCACCCCCAACTAGGAACGCACTCTAGTTGTGATTAGAAGATACTTGTGTGTTTGTTCATCGGCTGGCTGCCCCTCTAGACCTCATACTCCCTGAGGGCAGTGGCCCAGGCAACCAGGGCCAAACCTGCTGCAGCCTCATTACCTGAGTCCCACTGAAGTTTCTGCTCTGGCCCCAGGGCTCCCCTTCCCCTGCAAGGCAGTTTGGGTCAGTGCCAGACAGTGTAGAACTCCCTCCAGACATTCTCACATGCGGACAGGAATCCACAAGCCACAGGGGGAAATCCTGGGTTCAAGTCCTGGCTCTGCTTTTTGGCTGTGTGACTCTGGGCAAGTTACTAAACTTCTCTGAGTCTCAATTTTCTCATATTAAATGAGGATGATAATGCCTCCCTCATAGTGCTATTGGAATAATTAAATGAGGTAATATATGGGAAAGCACAGAGCATTATGCCAGGCACCTAGGATGCCCTAAACAAGTGTTCAAGAGAGTAGGGGGAAGGAGGGAGCAAGGGAAGTCTACATGAGCTTAGGGGGCTTGTCCATCACCCCAAGTCCCTCAGCAAGCATCTCATGCTACTCCACTTACTCCGCTCAGTCCTCACCAGCTCTCCCCACAGTCACCCTATAGCCCTCCGGATCTTCCCTGGGCCTCCCAAGAATTCCAACAAAGACCAAGAAAGGTTAAAGGAAGCTGGCTCCCACCTGAGCCCATCTGGCTCCAAAGACTCCTTTCCCCTGCTGCCTCCTTCCACCAAGCATTCATCTGTCCAGTCAGTCATTCACTCACGCAACATGTATTGAGCATCTACTACGTGACTGGCAGTATTCTAGGAGCCAGAGGAACGGAGATGGACAAGACAGGCCTTGCCTCTGTGGAACCCTCAGCCTACTGGGAAGCCAGAAATTGAAAAAAATCAACCTAGTGAGATGATGAACAGGAGATGAGGGCTGCACAGGGAGGTCTGGGGTTCTACGAGTGCACCCAGCCAGAAGGCCTGGCCTACCTGGAGCCTTGGGAGGAACTTTATGCTAAAAGCAATCAGAGCAACTGAGGGTCTCGAGCTGAAGGGTGAGGCTACCGTGTTTGCAGTTTGAAATGATTCACTCCTGCAGAGTGGAAAACAAGACCAGAAGGCAGCCCCAAGCAGTGAGGAAGGACAGCATTGAGGAGGAGCAACAGTGAGAAAGGGACAGCACAGGTGTACTTACGAGAAATTTAGGAGCAAGGAGCCACAGAATCTGGTGACAGTCTCTAAAGACCATTGTCGTACCAATGTTCAATAGTTTTAACTAACAATTATACAGAAAGCTCTCCTCTGTGCACCATTCCAAGCCTTTTAAAATGAACTCTAATCCTCCCAATAATCCTATAAGGCACTATTGTTATTATCCTCACTTTACAGATGAGGAAACTGAAGCACAGACAGGTTAAATAACTCGCCCAAGGTCAAGTAGCATTGAGGAAATTAGAATCCAGTCTTGCTCCAGAGTTCGTGGTCTTTTTTTTTTCTTCTTCTTCCTCATTTTTTTAAATATTTGAACATGCCAACAGCATCCGGGATCTTAGTTCCCCAACCAGGGATCGAACCTGTGTCCCCTGCAGTGGAAGCGCGGCGTCTTAAGCACTGGACTGCCAGGGAAGTCCCCAGGGTTTGTGGTCTTAACCCAAACATTTGGCTGACTCTCTGATGTGCTTCTAGCTGGGCTGCCCACCAGCCACAGCTCAGGGCTCCCAGGTGTGCTGGGGACCCAGAGAGAAGAGGAGAGCATTTCTCAGCCTTCTCTCCATCCCAGCCCTGTCCAGAGACTACCAGCCGTGCCCACCCTCCACCCCACTTCCTTTTGTACTTCAGACAGTCATTCTTAGACTAGACCAAGGCGCAGGCCCAAGACAAGACTGGCCTCTGCTGTTTTTGCAGAGCTACCTGAGATCCAGGACAAATGGAGAGCCTGCTGGTGCCCGGGCTCATAGAAGGAAGGACTACGTCACCTCCCTAGCCACTCGATTCAGTGACAGCGAGCCCATCCCCTCCAGGACCAGGCCCCCACTGCCACCAGGGCACCCAGAGATCCTGAACAGGCCTTCGTGAACTGCTGCCCACAGCACAGGCTGTGCAGCAGGAAGGCTCGGCGCAGCTGGGGGCCTATGGGACAGATGTTGACTTTGCAATCGACAAAACTAAAATGCTGGAAAGTAAAGCAGTGCTGTAGGTGTGGTAGGAAGAGCACTGGACTGGAAGTCAGGAAGGTCAAGCTCTAGTTTCCTCTTACAGAAAGTGGGGGGGGAGGGGAGGATGCTGGGGGACAACAGAAGTGGTTCCCTGCTAGCACTAATGGTTCTCAACTTCACAGACCACTCTCCCCGCGCTCTTTGCTGAGCACTCAGCAGCAGCGGCTATGAAGACGGGTGTCCCAGCAGAGGAGCACTGAGCCTGTAAAAGGCAGGTACTTCCAGGAGGCTCTGGAACAAGGACAAGATTCTTTCTCACCTCTTCGGGCATCCCAGCCCTCCAGGAGGCAGGCAAGCCTGTGCTGGCAGGACCTCCTCACAGCCAGGGATGGAAGAGGTCCCACCTCAAGCCAAGGCTCCTCACAGCCTCACCTCCATCATCATCCCAGCCCCCTTCCTCTTCACTAACCTCAAGGCAGCCCCATGGAGAACGCAGGGCAGAGACTGCATTCCTCCTCATGTCCACAGATGAGTAAACTGAGACTCAGGGTGTGGGGAGGACTTGCTATTAAGTTGAAAACAGACAACTCAGATCTTCAGAATCCAAGCATGGTGCACTCCCCACTGCTACACACTGCCTCTCCCAGAGGCTTTGTAGAGGCATGAATGGGGCAGATCTCTTGGCTCCTGGCTCTGTTATAGCTCTGATCACAGAGCTACTGTAAGCCAGGCACTCTGCCAGGTGCTTCTCTCATCCTTTATCTAGTAAATCTTCACTACCACCTAGTAAATAAACGTTACTAACCACATTTTACAAATGAATAAACGCAGGTCTAAAGTTCAATAGACATGTGTCCAAAGACACACAACTAGGATGTGGTCAGAATTCACCACCAGTCAGGCTGACTCAAAGCCCTGGCTCCTCCCACTACACTTCACTGCCTTCGTGTGTCTGCGTCCTCCACGTGGGCTGGGACTGAGACTCTTACTCGTGTATGCCTGGCCCATAGCAGGCATTAGCTAAATGTTAGTTCGTGGAATTATTTTTCCCAAGACTAAAGATTAAAAGGAACAAAGAAGGCTATTTCATACAGATAAAAATTACAATCCAACCAGAACATACAATAATCACAAAATTTTATGCTCCAGGGACTTCCCTGGTGGCGCAGTGGTTAAGAATCCGCCTGCCAATGCAGGGGACACGGGTTTGATCTCTGGTCCAAGAAGATCCCACATGCTGCAGAACAACTAAGTCCGTGCGCCACAACTACTGAAGCCCACACACCTAGAACCTGTGCTCTGCAACAAGAGAAGCCACCACAGTGAGAAGCCTGCGCACCGCAACAAAGCGTAGCCAAGTAGACCCCGCTCACGGCAACTAGAGAAAGCCCGCAAGCAGCAGCGAAGACCCAACGCAGCCAAAAATAAATAAATAATTTTTTTAAAAAAAAAGAAACTTTATGCTCCTAACAACACAGCTTCAAAGTATATAAAGCAAAATTGAATCAAAAGAAAAAAAAAGAAAAGAAGAGGCAAAATTAGCAAACCTCACAAAGTAGATTTTATACACCTCTATCAGAAATGAACAGAGGAAGTAAGCCACTGGTTCTTAAACTTTTTGGTCTCAGGACCTCTTTACACTCTTAAAAATTATTGAGGTTTTAGATTAAATCAAAGAACTTTTGTTTATATAGATATCTACCATTTATATCAACATCTACAATGGTTAAAATGAAAACTGAGAAAAAATTTATATATTAATTCATTTCAAATAACCGTAATAATCCCATTATATGTCAACATAAATAAATTTTTGTGAAAAGTAATTACATTTTACAAAACAAAAAAATTTAGTGAGAAGAGTAGCACTGTTTCACTTTTTTTTTTTGGCTGCGTTGGATCTTCGTTGCTGTGCAGGCCTTCTCTAGTTGCGGTGCGCGGGCTTCTCACTGCGGTGGCTTCTCTTGTTGTGGAGCACAGGCTCTAGGCGCGCGGGCTTCAATAGTTGTGGCACACGGGCTCAGTAGTTGTGGCTCACAGGCTCTAGAGTGCAGGCTCAGTAGTTGTGGCGCATGGGCTTAGTTGCTCCGCAGCATGTGGGATCTTCCCGGACCAGGGCTCGAACCCGTGTCCCCTGCACTGGCAGGTGGATTCTTAACCACTGTGCCACCAGGGAAGCCCTGTCTTACACTTTTGCAATCTCTTTCATGTCTAGTTTAATAGAAGACAGATTCTTATATCTCCTGCATTCAATCTGTTGTTACATGTTGTTTTGGTTGACATATATGGAGAAAATTTGGCTTTACAGAGAAAAGTAATTGGAAAAGAGTATTTTAATAGCCTTTTTAGATATTATGGCTATCAAATTGATACTACAAAAAAATTGACAGGTGACAATTCCTTAAATGTTGGTTGTAATGTAGAATCTGAATCCACATCAATAAACTTTTCTTACTCAACAGAGTAAAATCCTTAAAATCCATTGGTCTATCTTGCACCTTGAGTGGATCTTCAAATTACGTACAATTTTGACCTTGCGGACTCCCTGAAAGGCACTTGGGGGCCCTCAAGGGAACCCTGACCACAAGGAGAACCACTGAAGTAGGCACTAAAAAAGTAGAAGAATGTAGGATTTGATAACATAATTAGCAATTTTTTTTTTGGCCGCACTGCATGGCTTGCGGGATCTTAGCACGCAGTCCTAACCACTGGACTGCCAGGGAATTCCCCATAAGTAGCACGTTTAATCTAAGAGTTCTCTATGTAGAACTTTGCTCACAACAAATCATGAATACACATTTTGAACAAGTGGTTCCCTCCATCAGCTGGGGGAAACGTGTGCCTGGACAGACAGCAGACGCTCCAAGATGGACAGATGCCCAGCATGCCAGGTGTCCCACCCAGCTGCCTAGGCCCTGTGACAGCCTCATCAGAAAGGGATACGACATCAGAGCGCAGCCTCTTCCTTTCTCTGGCCACAGGGGGAGAGCGTCCTTGAACAGCTACCCCACGGTGTAGCCCCCCACCTGGGTTCCTTTCCTGTGAAGGGCTTCCCTCCTCAATCTCATCATGGGTCCCATGTCAGGGCGCCTCAGGGGTCCACAAGGCAAAGTTGCCGGGTAAAGCCTACCCATCCTCCTCTTCCAGGAAGTTTCTAGCCTGGCCCCTCTGCTCTTCGGAGCCCCTGGAACTGCCAGGTACAGACTCCCCTAGCTCTCAGACCATGTGTAGTTCTTACATAAGCAGCAGCAGGAACAATGCCTCACTCTGTCCAGGCCAGGCACTGGGATGCCAAGAACAGCAAGGAGACCAGCTACACAGGGAGCCAGCACCTTGTACAACCATCTGGGAACTCCAACACCCCCTGCCAGGGACTGAAACCACAGCTCCCCTGGAGTGCAGAAGCCCTGCCAAGCCCAGAGCGGGTGGTGAGGGGTAAGCTGGAGTACAAGGAACAGAACTGCCGCTGAGAGTCCCAAACCAGAGCCAGGGCCAAGGTGTCCGAGGGAGCTTTCAGAACACACACATTTCTACCCTAAAGTCACACATCCCTTGGCAATCTAACATTCCTAGGTATCTACTATGTGCTGGCATTGTGCAGGAGGCTTTCTTTCCATGCACCATCTTGTATGCCCCTCACAACAACGGCTGAGGTGGTTCTATTTTACAAACAAAGAAGTGAAGGGTTAGAATGGCTCAGTATTTGCCCAAGGTCACTCAGAGAGCATACACTTGGATTTGAACCTGGCTCTTTCCGTCTGCAGAGTCCAGGCTCTTGCACCATTACTACACTGTCTGGCCCTGCAGACAGTGGTCCTTCGCCTTCTGAGTGGTCATCCCCAGAACCTCTTCACGCTGGGGTTGGGAGAGGGAGAAGGGGCAGGAAAGCTTGTTCTCCCCAGACCCAACTAGGTCATCCTGGACATCAAAAGAACATCCTGTCCCACCCCAGGGCTCTGTCTGCTTAATTTTCTTCTGCCTCCTCTGCCCTGCCTTGGGTCTTTTTCTCACAACTGGATCAGATGAAGCAGGGCCTACGCCTTTTGTATTTCTGTAGCCCCGTCTGTAGGATACACACCTCGAGCCTTGCACACAGCATGTGTCTGCTGAATGTTGAGAAGTGATCCTTCACCCCTCTCCACTACCACTGCAAGGGTAGATCCATGGGAAGATGGGAGCCTGGAAACATTCAGGAGGATGGGTACGGGGAGGATGTTAGGGCAAGAGTGGAGGCAGCAAGTGCCCCAGAACTCCTGCCCCCCCATAGCACCCCAAACCCTCCTACAAGACACCTCCCCAGGGTACCTCCCCACCAAAGGCTGGGGAGTCAGTTCCCCAGCTAGGTTCTCAGGAAGGAGCCCCCCACCACCCCCCACAAGCATCTTGTCCAAAGCTCCTCCCACAGGAAAGCCAATGGAAGGCAGGGTCCAGACAAGGAAAAGACCCCAGACATGGGGTTCCTGAAAGCTGCCTCCTCTCTGATACCTCCCTGGAGGTATCTCCTCTTCAATTCCTTCCTTCTCTAGGCTCCCAGAGGAGGTACAGTCTCCTCCCTCAGCGTTTCCTACCCTAGGCTGGAATTTATCTTAGGGCAGAGTAGTTAAACCCTGGCCTTTGGAACCCAACACCTGGACTCAAATGATGGCTCCTTCGTCTATTAGCAATGTGACCAAGGGCCAGTTACTTCACCTCTCTGAGCACCTCCCACCGCAGTCATTAAGCCTACAGACTCAGAATCCAGACCTCCTGGTCATATCTGGGCTCTGACTCTGGAATCAGACTTCCTGGGTTCAAGTCCTGGCACCAATCTTTACTTAACCTTTTCGTCTCAGTGCCTTTATCTGTAAAGTGAGGATAGTAATAGTATCTGCCCACCTAATAGCATTATTATAAGAATTAAATGAGGTAGTTTATGCAATATGCTCAGAACAGACTTGACACATAGGAAGCACCCAATAAGTGTTAGCTATCATTGGAAATGGTTGATAAGGTTGTGAAGTGCTGTGCAGTGTCTGAAGCACTTAATAAGCGCTCACTAAATAGTAGGCATGATTATCTTTGCCCCACTAAGCTGTGATGTCCCGGACGTGGGTTCTGGATCATATCCCCCTCTGATTCCCCAGCACCTCGAGCCTTGCACACAGTCAGCACGCTGCCTGGCACCAAGCAGGAGCTCAATAAATGCGTGAGGACTGGGAGTGAAGAACTTGCCTGCCTGGACCAGGAGGGTGTGGGCAGCCAGGAGCCTCCTGCCGAGAGAAGGGAAAACCGAGGTGTTAGGGAAGAGAAAACAGAGCAGAGTGGTAAGGGCCGAGACGGAGAGATAACCAAGTGAAGTGAGTGAGAAAAGGAACAGGAGAGGCTGTGGCGGAGAGAGATAAGGAGGAAGGATGGAGAAGGCGAGGGGCGAGGAAAAAGCCTAGGGAAGTGAGGGATCCCCGGGGAGAGGCGCAAGGCGAGGCTGGGTCAGTGGCAGGGGAGTGGGCGAGCGGGAGAGGGGCGCAGGAGCCGGCGCTGAGCGGGACGCGCAGGCCCCGGGGCAGGAGGCGCAGGGGGGGCGCCACCCTGCCTCCCCGCCTCGGGGCGGGGGCCGGGCGGCCGGAGATTGGCTGGGGCGCGCGGTGAGGCCGGGGCTGGAGCTTCAAGGTGGGAGGCGCCAGGATCACTCTGTGCGCGCGAGCGCGGAACGAGGCTGCCACCCACTTGGGCGACCTCAGCGGCAGGGGAGTATCGGGGGCCTGTGCAGCCATGCGGGCGGCGGCGGGGGGCGCGCGGGCGGCCGCGCTGGCGCTGCTGCTGGGGGCGCTGCACGGGGCGCCGGGGCGCGGCGAAGAGTACGACTACTACGGCTGGCAGACCGAGCCGCTGCACGGGCGCTCGTACTCCAAACCGCCCCAGTGCCTCGACATCCCCGCCGACCTGCCACTCTGCCACACCGTGGGCTACAAGCGCATGCGGCTGCCCAACCTGCTGGAGCACGAGAGCCTGGCCGAGGTGAAGCAGCAGGCGAGCAGCTGGCTGCCGCTGCTGGCCAAGCGCTGCCACTCGGACACGCAGGTCTTCCTCTGCTCACTCTTCGCGCCCGTCTGCCTCGACCGGCCCATCTACCCTTGCCGCTCGCTGTGCGAGGCCGTGCGCGCCGGCTGCGCGCCGCTCATGGAGGCCTATGGCTTTCCCTGGCCCGAGATGCTGCACTGCCACAAGTTCCCCCTGGACAACGACCTCTGCATCGCTGTGCAGTTCGGGCACTTGCCCGCCACCGCGCCTCCAGGTAGCGCTGCCGCCGCCGCCACCTCCCTACCCCCAGCCCCCAGCGCCCCGCACGCTCCGACGCGATAGATGCCGCTCCCCCAACCCCTTAGCACAGCTCTTCAAGCCCCCAGAGGTGCCACACACACACGTCTTTGCTCAGCCCTGCATGTCGCCCGAAGCCTACCAGCCTTCCCACCTGCGGCTGTGGACATTCCCACTGGTTCTCCCCCATTCCAACTCCGTTCCTGAAACCTCCCCCACTTCCCTCACAGCTCCCACCTTCCCAAGCTTCTGGAATCCCTGGGGGAGCCCAATGCTGTCACTCCATCCTGAGGCCTCCAATAAATGCCTTATCACCTCTCTCAGCCCACAAATGCCCAGGATTGCTAAGCACACTCTGGGCTATGAATTCCACCCTGTCCCCATTTTCTGCACGTGGGAACCCTAAATTTTCCCACTCTTTCCCCAGTCCCCCAGGTTGGGAGACCTTTGGGTAAGGCTCAGTGCAGAAGAGTGAGCAGATTGCTAGGCTTGGCCCCTGACAAGGAGCCCTTGGGCAAGTTGCTCAACTTTGAGCCTTGGTTTCCTCAAGGAAGCAATCCCAGGTTCCCAAAATTTATGAGATCCTAAGTGCCACCTCCCACCCACCCACCCCCAATCCCATTACCCCTAATTCCTCTCTGGTCTCAGCCCCCCCTTCACTGTGCACCCCCTCTGCCAGACTCCTTCCAGGCAGAGTAAGCCCAGGCTGGGCACCAGACAGGAGGATAAACAGTGGCACCAAGCAGGGCATCTTTGCCTGGGTGGCTAATACCCAGAATCTAGGGAGCTCCTGGCTCTGGGACTCTCCCAAGGGGCAGCACCACTCCCCCATTTTCCATTTGACCCGGCCCCCCAGAAACAACTGGACTCCACCACACCCCACCCACCCCTCAAAGCTAACCTCACCCATGCAGTCCCCAGTCCTACACACCCACACAGGATCTGAGAGTTGCAGCTGGGTGGGGGTCCTGTGACCAAAGAGTGTTGAGAGAAGAGAAACCCCCTATTGTCAGGTTAGTAATGGGACCAGGAAGCAGGGGAGAAAGATGCAGTTCAAGCAGAGACAGCATAGTCCCCAGCAGGGATCCTAGGCATGGCTCCTTTATTCTGGTTTTCTTGGAGCCCAAACATTAACATCCTGGAAAGCAGGGAAATCCCAGGCTTGGATTCCCGCCTGGCTCTGCCCTCCCACTCTCACCCGCTTTGAGCCCCTCTCTCCCCGATGATGGGGCACCCACCAGAAGGCAGAGACACAGAGCGAGGGCAGATGCTGTGTGGTAGGACCAGAGGCAGCCCGAGGTGTCTGTGTGCCCAACAGACAAAACTGAGAATATTTCATACAAAAAGAGTTTTGGCTTCCCTTGAAAAATCGGAAGTTCTGGTAATGCTAAAGTGGGTGCTCCTCAGTTTACCACAGTCCCTGCCCTGCCGGCGTCACTCATTTACCCACCTGTCTGGAGCCTGGGTTCCTAGAAAGACCCCGCAAACATCCCCACCCTAGCACTAGTCTAGGAGTCACAAATCCTGAGTTCTAAGCTCAATTCTCACTAGCTTTGCAGACTTGGGTAGCCACTCTGGACCTCGGTTTCCTTTTCTTTAAAAGAGGAATAATGGGGCTTCCCTGGTGGCGCAGTGGTTGAGAGTCTGCCTGCCGATGCAGGGGACATGGGTTCGTGCCCCGCTCTGGGAAGATCCCACATGCCACGGAGCAGCTAGGCCCGTGAGCCATGGCCGCTGAGCCTGCGCGTCCGGAGCCTGTGCTCCGCAGTGGGAGAGGCCACAACGGTGAGAGGCCCGCGTACCGCAAAAAAAAAAAAAGAAAGAAAAAAGAGGAATAACGATACCTACTTCATAGGCTGAGGACTAAATGAGACAAAATTTAGAAAAAGACAGAGCACATCATGGTCACAGCTGCCAGGGTCATGGGGCAATCATGCCCACCTGGTCAGTTTTGTCGCTTCACGACCTTTTGAACTTCACAAGCACTCAGCGAGCATTATCATTATCATCATCCTGTTTCCTGATGAGGAAGTGGAGGCTTGAGGGGGAGGTGGCTGGTCAGTGGGGCAGCCTGAACCCTAAGTGGCTCTATGGACTTTGATCCCCTCTCCCCACCCCTGCTTCTCTCTTCAGTGACCAAGATCTGTGCCCAGTGTGAGATGGAGCACAGCGCTGATGGCCTCATGGAGCAGATGTGTTCCAGCGACTTCGGTGAGTGTAGAGCCCACGTGGCCACTGCCCTCTCCCCAGAGAAATGTACCTCTTTTTTGCATGTCATCCCAGGGACTTCAAAAGCCCCTCAAGGCCATGGTCCATCCCTGGCCAGGGCTCCGGCAGCCCTCCCTTGACACTCTCTACAGAGGGGCCTCCAGGGCTGGATTCTCTTTAGGGGAAGGAGGCTTGGCCCAGAGATGGATGGAGGTAGCAGAGGGGAGAGATGGGCTCCAGGATGGAAGTGCAGCCCCCTTGTCCCTGGGCATCTCTGCCTAGTACCTGATGCACCTCTGGCCAGGGGAGCTGTGGTCACCCGTCCCACAGCTTCATCCTGGAGCCTCCCCATTCCTGGGGCAGTCAGGACTTGGCTCCTGTGCGGACCACGCAGCCCAGCCATGTGGTCTTGGCCAGGTCAGCTCCCCTTTTGTGTCTTAGCCTCCTCTGTCTATGAAAAAGAGAAAGCAATGAAACCCTTCCTGCGACAGGTCTTTGATGTCGTTAGTCTGTTTGGAAAGAGGACACTACTACTGCAAGGTGTGTGCGTGCCCGAGAGAGAAAGAGGGTGTGGGGGAGAAGGAAAGACATTTTATAACACTGTCCTTTCCTGGGTGGCCAAAGTTATTCTCTGGCTTCTCCCTGGCTGCTCCCAGAGATGGGGACCCAGAGGCCCGCAGAAGGAGGACCCTGGCCTAAGTGACCGCCGCTAACTCCATTAGGCTCTCTGGCCTTCAACCACCTCCTCCACTACCCCACACACTCACACTCCTACACACACCGCAGACATTCTCTCACACACAAAAACACACAGCACCACACTCCACACTCCCACCCACACTACACAGTCGCACACAAATTACAGCAGTGGGTTCGCCCAGCAAGAGCTGGTTGTATGCGGTGCTTCCCAACCCTGCGCTCCGTGACTCAGTGGGTCACGGTGGGAGCACTTACCCATGGAAATCAGCACATGCGACAGAGAAGGGCCCCCCCCACCCCCCGCCAGAGCTGGCTGTCTAGCATTTAGAGCCACCACTGCTCCAAACACCACCCCCTTCAACACACACACACACACACACACACACACACACACGCAGCCAGAAATCCATTTGGAAGCATCCCCAGAGATCATGAAATCCAGCCTTCCTCCATCACAAGGACGCCCCCTCCACCAAACCCTCCCTCCAACTGGTCAGCTCCACCCCCAATATTTCCCTTCCCCAGGGAGCCCACACCCAGCTCCACTCCCCACAGAGAGCTCTCCACCCTGCACCTGGTGTCATGGAGCGGCACAGGCCAGACCTCAGTTCAACCCAGGCTCTAGAATTCAGGCACATCACCACCTCTCCAAACCTCATTTCCCCACCACGCCTCAAGGATGAAACATGATAATGCCCGTGCGAGTCCAGCACATGATGGGAGCTTCATAAATGTCAGCGTGTACACGCAGAAGCTCCATCTCCCCAAGCCCCAGGGCTGGAGCTTCAGGCAGAGCACCAAGCATGGGGCCACCAGCGTCCTGAGCAAACGTGATGGTTCTCAGGCCATCCCTCTGTCCACCCCGACACACAGTGGTCAAAATGCGCATCAGAGAGATCAAGATAGAGAACGCGGACCGGAAGCTGATTGGAGCCCAGAAAAAGAAGAAACTGCTCAAGCCAGGCCCCCTGAAGCGCAAGGACACCAAGAGGCTGGTGCTGCACATGAAGAACGGCGCTGGCTGCCCCTGCCCACAGCTGGAGAGCCTGGCCGGCAGCTTCCTGGTCATGGGCCGCAAAGTGGACGGACAGCTGCTGCTTACGGCTGTCTACCGCTGGGACAAGAAGAACAAGGAGATGAAGTTCGCGGTCAAGTTCATGTTCTCCTACCCCTGCTCCCTCTACTATCCCTTCTTCTATGGGGCCGCAGAGCCCCACTGAAGGGCACTCCTCCCTGCCCCACCCAGCCAGCTGTGCCTTGTCTCTGTCTCCACCCCTAGGGCGCACTCTCTCCTCCTGCCCATCTGGCCTCCCCCTACTCCCAGGCTGACCCAGCCCCTGCCGGAGGGTGGTTCATGCAGAGCTGCTACCAGCACAGGCACTAAGGGATGGACATGGAGCCAGGCTGTCCTTGACCGAGGGGTTCTGGGGTCCTTGAAGGTTTCCTCCCATAGGAGCAGAGGTTTCTCAGTTGGGAGAAAGTAGGCAGAGAGAAAAGAGAGCTCTAAGCAGCCTGAGGAGGTGGTTTCCAGGATAGCCGGTGGTGTCAGCTCCCCTCTGTTGGCGGTGGGGCCTCGCCTGGGAGAGGGAAGTCCTGGTATTAGGCTGAGCTACTTGAGAGACAGTTCTTGGCCCCCAGGGCCCCTTCACGTGTCCTCATTGTAGCCCCCCCAAAAGGAAAGGGTCACAGTGCCCTCCAGCCACACCTCCCCTCCTTCCCCGTCTCTGCCCGTTTCCCTTCCCGCTGGACCGGAGAGAAGCCCAGCCCAGCCCCGCTCCCAGACGCGCACTCCTCAGCCTCCGCATGTCCCTTTTATCCTGATGACCAGTAAATTACTGCTACTGCTGTGAGGCCATAGATACTAGACTGATGCAGGTAGGGTTTGGTTTTCTATTTTTTTTTAAGTTTTTAATTAAATCAAAGAAAACAAACTGGTTTTAACCAGGTGATTTCTTTATCAGCTGGTTCCTCGGTGGGGTGTTCAGAAACGACTTCGCGAAAGAGGCCTTTTTGTAACCCACGGCCTGTCCACACAGACATACTTGGAATGCCTAAAAAGAGCAATTCCCATGTTTTCGCAGGATCCCCCGAGAACACATAGAGAGGGTCACCCTTCTCATCCTCACGAGACTAACTGAGCAATGGAGATGACTGTCCTTTTGTCTCAGAGGAAGGACAGAGATGCCAAGTTCCCCAGCCTTCTCCCACCATCAGAAGGCTCCCACAGTCCTGCAGCATCTCCCTGACACGGGCAGTGCCTGCTCTGAGGAGCCCCCAAAAGGCTGGGCCACAGGGAACTACTCTGAAGACCCAGAGGCCTAAACGTGTCACTCCTACCCCTAGAGCTCAAACACCCCTGGGCACTGGACGTGTAGGAGATGATGGTGTGGACAGGTGCTACTCCAAGCTGGTCCCTGGACCACAGCATCAGTATCACCTCAGAGCCGGTGAGAACCACAGAAGCTCAGGCCCCACCCCACACCTGCATTTTAATACATAAACCTTCGTATCATCTAGGGAGCTTTTACAAATTACTGGGCTCTACTCTAAATCAATTAAATCTGAACCTCTGGAGGGTGGTCCAAAATCAGCATTTCTAGATGCCCACTGGGGCGGTGTGCAGCCAGGGCTGAGAACCTCCATCCGGATAAGCCGACAGCTAAGGCAGGAGGGCGAGGGGCTGAGGCTACCTCAGGCTGGAAGGGTCCTGGTCCTGCACGCGGGGAGCGGACCAGCTATAATGCCTCAGGGGGCTTCTTCAGCGAGCTCAGTGCAGATGGAGGCTGCTACCTTGAGCTGGATGGGACAGCGAGGGGAGAAGGCTTGAAACGGAGGTGACAGGCTGCTGTCAGTAACGCGTCCAGAACTCGGGAGGGGTGGTGCCCGGAAAGAGTCCTGAGGTGACCGCCAGCGGATGCTGAGGGACAGGGCAGACGTACCCAGAGCAGGGGGCTGGGGACACCCCCAGAAGGCTTTCCTCACCAACTGGGGTACAGCTGGGATGCCAAGTCCAGTCAAGGCCTGCTGATCCTCCAAAACAATGGAGCCACGTTCTCTTGAGGTGAGGAAAACCCTGGCTTGCTTCCGCAGCTCTCAGAGGAGCGCGCTGCCACAGAGGAACAAGGGGCCAGTGCGGGCTAACAGGTGGTCTGACAGCCTGCCCATAAATCACCTCCCTGGCAGTCAGGTGCCCCACACAGGTCAGGGGCGGCCGCGGCCTGCGTGTTTCTCCTCACCTCTGAGGAAGCCGCTGCCTCCCACCCTCGCCCAAAGCCTGCCCAGCCCACCTGGCTCCCTGAAACCGCCCCTTGTCTTCCAGCCTCCTACCCCGACCAAATATTTACGGGCCCTTCTAGGGTCAACCAGGACCAGGGATTCTTTTTTCACTGAACACACAGGACTCAGGCTGCTTCTGGCCAGAGCACAATACTGACCTCTGTCAGGTGCTGGCAGCCCATGAGAGGGAGCGGGCGGGGAGGGGCTCCCTTAGCCCATCCTGTGAGGCCCCAGCAAGGCGCTCCTCACCCACCGCCACAAAGGGGTCAGGCCCTGCTCTGCACCTTGGCTCTGTCCCCGGCACCTGCCGTCAGAGCCCCCGGCAGTCTCTTCCCTGGGACCAAAGACCAAGGAGGCCCTGCAAGGCCTGAGCGCTCCCTGCATTCAGTTCAGCCACAGAACACTCCCTCCTGGCCAGCCTGAGACAGGCAGCTGGTGGTGCCCAGCGAGCATCTGCACGGCGTACCGGTGAATGATGGCATCTGACCGCGTGGAGCAGAACCCTCCAGAAACAGCGGGGCTTCCCCACTCAAGAGATCCGGAGGTGGGAGGTCCGTGTCCCAGGCTCATTCTGCCTTCCTGCTCTGCCAGTGGGTGGTGCCTCCTCCTCCCAACTTCTCAGCCACATTCCAGGGAGCAAGGCGGGAAAGGGCTAAGAGCAGAAGCGGCGCGTCAGCTGCCTCTGGCCCTTTTGATCAGGAAAACAGTAATTTCCCAACAAGTCCCACCTGGTAGATTTCTACTTCTCGCTCACCAGCCAAAACTAAGCTCACCAGCCAAAACTAAGTCACATGGCCAGTCCAAGTTGCAAGGGAGCAGAGGAAGTGTTTCAGCTGGGTGCAAAATGAGAGTTCTGATAGAGAACAGAAGGGTTTTGGGGTAGGCCCATGACACTCAGGATCAGGCGAGAAGAGGCCAGTTCTGGTTTCCAGTGCTGTGACTTAATGACCATGTGACATTGGGGACATTTCCCAGCTGGAAAACGAAGTGATCCTGTCTACGTCACAGGGCGGCTGAGTGTTAAGCAGGGAAATGTATGAAAAATACCTGGCAACAATGCCCAGCATTTAGAAGATGCTCATTAAATGGTAATTAGTATTTTTATTAACCAAAGGCCTTGACCTAGCACAGTGCCTGCACAAAATAAGTGCTTATTAAATTCCTAATTGATTTGTTAATCAACTAAGAAATGCTACTGGCAGGAAGGCAAGGAAAAGACAGGAACATCTTATCTAAAGGCCAGAACTGTTACTTCCAGAAGGGGGAGAGAATTCACATTTGTGGTTTTGCATCAGAAAATACATCCCCAGGTAGTATGTGGGGCAATAGAGAAAAGAAGACGTATAATACTATAGTAGCATTCAGTATATATCAAGCCCATTAATATATAAATATTCAAGCACTTGGGCATTTTAATTTAAGCCTCCTGAGGTAGGTACTATTATTATCCCCATTTTAATGGTGAGGAGACTGAGGTTCAGAAAGGTTAATGAACTCATTGAAGGACACACAGCTGTACTTAGTGGTGTGGTTAGGATTTGACCCCATGCTCTTAACCCCTGTACTACTGCCTGCAGGCGGCAAAGCTGAGGACAGGTGGGCAGGATCAGAGTACAAGCAGCCATGCGTCTGTTACCCTGCCTCACAGGAAGATTTCTGGGGACCCTGCTCAGATCTCACTCCAAGCACCCTGAGAGCAGCAGAAGAGCCATCCTTGAATGGCTTTTCTCCCGAATCCCAGGGCAGCCCACCCCTTCGCCCCTCCTCCTCTCTCAGCCCCATCAGCATCCAGCCTCTCGGGTCCCACAAAGGAAGCTCACATCCCACAACTGTTTAGTCGACTGTAATCCTGGCTAAAGTTCACTCCTTGGGAAATCCAACGTGGGGGGTGGTTGCTGCTGGAATGTGTGTGGCTGGGACCCAGTGTCCCAGCCCAGACAGCAGGCTCTGCTGGGGCCAGGGGAATCCAGAACCTCCAGCCCCCAGCTGTGCCAGAGAATGGAATGTGCTACTCTAGGGTGTTGCAACAGACCCAGCCAAGGAGATGGGGCAGTGCTGGGAGCTGGGGGAGCTCCTGCCACAAGGCTGCCTCTGTTCCCCTGGAGGCTGAGCCCACTTCACTAGGGCTGGTGGTGGGCAGGCCCTCCTGTTAGCTCAATGGCTCAGAACCTCCTGGAGCTAGTGGGAACAAGGCAGAACAGAAGGGAGGTGACAGCCAGGACTGCTATGGTGACCAGTTTCTCTGAGGCATCCACAAGAACCTGTGGCACAGTTCACATTGCGGCTCCATGGCTTACTAGCTGTGTGACCTGGGGCAGGTTACTTAACCTCCCTAGGCCTCCACTTACTCATCGGGGAAATGGAGTTAATGGTAGAACTTAGCTTTGGGGACAGTCACGAGGTTTAAATGAGATGACACACTCAGCATACTGCCCAGTACAAGTGCTCAATAAACGTAGGTATTATGATCTTAGAGCCACCAGCTGCAGGATAGATGCTGGAGCCAGGGCCTCGAAGGTTCCATGGAGACAAAGGGATGAAAATGGTACTTCGTTTGGCTTCAGCTCTGAGAGCCAGGTGACCAGCGACCTCAAATCCCAAAGACCCCACAAACCACGGCCAGTTCAAGGTCTGCCAAGGCTCACTGGAGGCTGCTCCCCACCACTAGCAACCCATGAAAAGATGGCCAGAACCCTCAACCCATGCCAGGCCGTGGGAGCTGGCCATCCATCCAGGTCTGCCCAGCAGGTTCCAGGGCTGTCGCAGACCTGGCTACTGTCCCCTCACTTGGTCCCTGAGAACAAACTGGGAAGCATCTTTTAAACCAGGCATCCAATTCTACAACGGACAATCTGCTTTCCAGGCCATCCCACCTTTGGTCCTCTCCATGCTGTGGACCCCAGGCAGCGGGAAGGCACAATCCACTGCTAGTAAAACCCTCCATGGCTCCATTTTCCCAGTGGCACCTGCACTTTGAAGATGTCCATCACTGGCCTGCTCTGAGGCCCTCACATGCACCTCAAGGGGACAAGGAGGTGGCTTTCCTTCTATGAGGCCACTGACCCCAAATGATGAAAACCATGTTTCTCACACTCTGAATCCCATGTCCTGAAAGCTACTTGTGCTATAGTCTGTATTTCACCATTAGACATTGTTTTCATTTTCCCAACATAAAATATTGACTCTGCTTTTTCAAACTATACTCTGGCCTCATTCTTTCCTGAAAATAATCTATGATTATTCTCTAGTTTTAAAAAAAATTGCTGTTCTAAGCCATGCAGGGCAGAGTTGTTTTGATATTCCTAAAGATGGCCAGAATGAGAGAAATGAGTTAGTGTTTATTGAGCATTTACTATGTGCCAGGCACCTCGCTTCCCACCTGGAGTGGACTATCTCATTTAATCCTCACAGCAGCCACACAAGGTAGAGATCACTATCTACCCACTTTACAGATGAGGAAAGCACAAAAAGGCTTGGGGGCAAGGCCCCTGCAGCAACTCCAGTGTGGCTGCAGCCAATGGTAGAACAGGGCCAAGTGTGGAGCCGGTCCATCGCAGCACCCGCCTCTACTGTCACCGGGATGCTCTCTAGCTAGTGCAGGCTGCTCCTGCTCTAAGGGAAGTCCCTTCTGGTTCCATCCTCCAATGCTGCGGGGAACCTGCATCTTCAAATGGGTATGGTGTGGCTCCCACAGTGAGGGGCTGGACTGGATTATCTCTGAGCATCCCTCCAACTGACCTACTATGACACACGCCCTCCATGAGAAAAACTGCCTTCCTGGGCCTGTGCTACCACTGCTGTCCCCTTTTGCTCAAAAGCCCTACTTTCCACTCCTCCAGCATCTTTACTGTTCCTCTGGACTACCAGGCTACTGAGGTCGCTTTGGTACTTTTTTTTGCAAGTGAACATGCTCTTCTGTAAAAACTGCTAGGACAAGGTTCTGGCTGCTTCCCTGTCTCTTGGGGCCCCCTGCTGGGGCTCCCCCGTACTAGGGGAAGTTCCCAGACCGAGGCCTCAGTGTGCTGCGAGATCCCCTCAGGCACCGCAGTCTGAGTTGTACGTGCATGGGGTCATGAGGATGTGGCTGCAACCTGACCTCGACTCCAAGGCAGAGTCTCTCCACCCCCCTTTACTGCCTCGGGCCGAAGGTCTTGAAGACACCGCTTATATCCAGCTGTGGTCTGCAAAGTGCCATGCCAAGCCTCTTGCAGCCACTGCTTAACCTCCCTGGACCTCAATTTCCTCCCCTGTAAAATGGGAAGAAAAAGTGCCTACCTCTTAGGGCCGTCTTGAGGATTAAATGAAATAATGTGTGTAAAGCACGTATCACAGCGCCTGGCACCCAGTAAACACCCCCCAAACCCCAGCTCCCAGGGAACTGCTTCTACTTCCCACCTCACAGCCAATCCTCTTTCCGGCTGGTTCTCAGCCTCCCCCAGGGCTGATCCTTTTCTGCTTTCTCAGAGGGATTAGCTAAAATCTTTCCATTCTAAAGCCTGCATTGCTTAGTATTTACCAAGTTCTGGTCCCCAGCCCAACCCCCAGCCCTCACAATGTGGTCACAAGTCAATCCAACAGGCATCTCGCTGAGCCCCTCCTGCGCAAGGCACAGCTTTCCTACCCCAACCCCAGCTCACACCCCAACTTCAGCCTCCGCAGCCCCTCCGCCCCGTCTTGCAGACACAGCCCAGGCCTGCAAACTCGGCCAGTGCTGGGGGGGACCTGGCTCTCCAGCCTCAGGGAGAGGGGGCATGCAAGGACCAAGACGAAAACATAGGAAGCTTGAGGCCTTTTTATTGACAATTCTCCATATACACAGACATCCTTTTAGTTCCTCTCCAGTGTAAATAAAGCACAAGCACTTAACTCTCATATCTCCACAGGACCCAAGGAAGGGGGACCCTTAACTCTCATATCTCCACAGGAGCCCAAGGAAAGGGGTCTACCAAAGCCCGCCTGGTTCCCCAGGGGCTTGCCCCACTTGGCCTGGAGAAGTCCCCTGGCTCCTAGACTGGTTGGCCTGGAGGGAAAGCTGGCCTAGGATGATCCTTGTCTCCCCAACCTGCCACCTTGTGTCCCTGCTTAGGGTATAGAAACGTCTCCGCCTCCCAGGGTTCTGAGTCCCAGGCAGCCCATGAGTTCAGGGAAGCATCCTAGGGTAGGAGAAGCCCCCGTCCTCTTTATCCCATTCCTTGTGCCACATGTTCCCAGGAACCATGCAATAAATAAATAAATACTTCAAAAAGGCAGGGAAGCTCCTGGGGAAGGAAGGGGTGCCTGAGCCTGCTCATGGCTTAGGGAGAGACACTGTGCCCCTAGAAGCCCAGAGTGAACGTGAAATTGTTGGAGAGGGGACAGGGACCCCAAGTGGCCTTATCCCATAACTGCTGTCCTGCTGGAGAACAGCCCTGGAATCTGAGACCCAGCCCAGCGAGATCCTACACTTCTCAGGCCCCCAAAGGTTGAGGGCTTCAGGACCTCTGCTCTGCTTCCTGGTCTCACACTCCATGGGACAAGGGGCCAGGGAGGGGAATTGTAGCTCTAGGCCAGAGAAGGGGTGCCCAAGGCTCTGAACACAGGAAGCAGGAGTGATCTGAGTTTCCAGCATCTACTGGGCAGAGCTGAAAAGACCAGAATAACATGTGGGCTGAGATTCTGTAAGTCAAGGTCCCTGCAAGGTGGGGCTGAGGCCCTCTGAGCTGCCGGGGTGCCCGTTTTGCTCTGCTTAACACTGAAGGATTCTGCCAGGCCCTCCTAGACACGTCCTCCTCTGGGGGAATTTGGGAACTTCAACCCTGTTTCTAGAAGTACTTTTGGTCTTGATAGCCCTCACCACACCCTCTGGTGGGGAAATGATGAGGTCCTGATGCCTGAAGGGACATTTGAACAGAACTGGGACACGTGCAAGCCCTTCTGCAGGCTCTCAAAGGGCAAGGGCTTGGCCCAATACCCAGCAGGGGAAGAATCTCTTTTCCCAATCTCTGACCTCCAGTCTTCTAGAATTCCCAGGCCTGCAGGGACACCCTGATCCCAGGTGAGACCAGGCCTGGCTCACTGCTGCCCTCTAACTTACATTCCCTGCCCAACCCTGAGTCCACTAACAGCCCAGAGCAGAGCAGGGCAAACACTCCAGTCCTTGTTTGAGAGCAACCACTACTGGCCATCTGTAGGAGTGGAGAACAGCTCCAGAACCCGGCTGGAGTCAGCGAGGGCAGGAAGGGGAAGCCTACCTAGCACTCAGGCCACATTTGCCCAGCACATGCCACATGGGGCTAAGGGTGGGGAGAGCGGGGTCTACTGCTGGCCCCAGGGATAGGCGCCCGCTTGGACCCTGGGCCCTCTTCTCACTTGCTCAAAGTCTGGTTACACGAGGCACACACAAACACAGTCTCTCTCTGGGCTTCAGGGGCTGAAAAGGAGGAAGAACTTGGTGAGATGCTTCCTCGTGCCCTCTGGCTCATGGCCCCAAACACTAGACCCTCCTCCCCACTCCCCGAAGCCCCACACAGACCACCCATCGTCCAGCCTACAAGCTCGCTGTCCCAGCTCACCAGCCTGCCCTCAGAGAATTCTCTTTCCATGGGAACTGGGGACTTTGGGGGTGACCATACCAACAGCAGGCCTCACCCAGATGTTCTATGCATTAGAAATTATTTTAGCACCAAAAGAATACCTTTAAAAATGTTTTTTAAATAAAATACCAGAAGAAAATTTTCCAGAATGTTTTAACAGTGGTTATTATCTCTGGGTGGTAAGATTACAAGATTATTTTTCTCTTCCTTCTTCTTCTGTAATTCCCAAATCTTCTAGAATAAGCGTATGTTACTAGCATGACCAGAAGAATGAAAAAAGGACACTCCATTTAACATTGTAACGTAGTGCAAAGCAGTATGTAATACATGCTCCCATTTTTTTTTAGAACATGCATATGTATTTATCCCGTGTGTGACGGCATTAATGACCGGGAAGGGTCCACGCCTAACAGTTCTCTCTGGGAGAGATTAGGAATGTTTTCCTTTCTTTGGCTTTTTGTTTTGTTTACAATGAGTAGGTATAGCTTTTATAGAAGGAAAATAAATTTTTTTTTTTTTTAGTTAAAAGCATTACCAAGGCCATGAGAAAGAATGAAATTCAGGAGGTGGTCTGCCTGGGGAAGGCGGGCATGGCGCTGGGAGCCTTGGTGGTGCTGCTCGTGCTCTATTTTCTAACTTTACTGAGCGGTGGGAGGTAGTCCTTACTGCGCTTCACGATTCAGGTGCGTTTTATATATATATACTCCTGTCCGCGCATCAAATGTTTTCGTTTTTCCTTCGTTAAAGGGAGATGGAGGAGATCCCGAGTTCCCTGGACCTCTCACTGACCCCTGGCTCCCTGCCCACACACAGCAGCCCCCAGAGGAGGTGGGAGGCAGGCGCGCCCTCCCGCTGCCCGGACCCCCAGCCTGCACCACTCACCTGTGGCCCCCATGGAGGACCTGGGTACCTTGAAGGAGCAGCACCGAGAGCAGAAGCTGTTTCCACAGTTACTGCAGTTCCGCTGCAGACAAGAGCCAGGGTCAGTCTTGGATCGCCTGCCCCCGGGCACCTGGAGCTCCTTTCCACCAGCTGGCCCCACCCAGAGAACCTGGGACAACTATGGGAGTGGGGAGGTGCCCGAGCGGGGCAGGACTGAGACCAGATGGGACATCCCAAGAGAAGGCTGGTGAAGGCATGGGCACAGGGGCAGGGCTCCGGAGACCCACTCATTTGAGCAAACCTCAGACCAGACCTCAGGCCCAATGTGGCCCAAGCAGTCAGACTTCATCTGTGACCTCGAGCTACTCCCCTACATCTCGTCCCAAGTCCCCAGCAAACACACCCTCGAGAAGACTTACCCTCTTCTTCAGCACTGAGAAGGTGGCCGAGCAGCCCGTACAGCTCCCTGAGAAACAGAGGCAGCAGCTCAGCTTTGACCCAGCCCAGGCCTTGCAACTCTCGTCTTCTCCTGACTCTTCTAAATGGGGACACTCAGGGCACCAGCCCAGCCCAGACTCCTTGGCTGGGAGCAGAGTGCAAAGTCCAGATCCAGAGCCAGAAGGAGGGATTCAAACTAAGAAGGAAAAACCGACTCCACACTCAGTTCCCTGCCATTATGCTCCACTGCCCACCGCAGCTCTGCCTGCCTCAAGGACCACACCTCTCTGCAGTCCCGGAGTGGCGCTTCTGGAACTGAATTCCTCATCTTCCCTCAAGATTTAGTAAGGACAGAGACACAAGAAGGAACCCACGTTCCCTCCCTCTCAGTCCCTCTGTGCATGTGCTACCTCCCCAGGGTCCTGTGGACACAGCTTTACTCCTTGCTCTCCTCGTAACCCAGCACCTCTGGCCCCACGGCCGGGGCGCCCCCCAGCCAGCCCTCCCCTGGGCCGTACCGAAGTTGTTGGTCGGGTACCGCTTGCGGAGCCGCTCCGTGAGCCTCGACACCTTGTTGCGCAGCACCTCGTTCTTGCTCAGGAACCCGTTGTCCTGCAGGGCCAGCTCATCCTCTGCCGGGCACGGGGGCCCCTCGTCATCCTCCTGTGGGAAAAGCTGCTTCCAGTTCTGCCCACCTTGGGGCAGGGCTCCGGGATCTGTGTGCATGGCGGACCCCGAGAGGCGTGGCAACCACCGGCTCGGCCACCCTTCCCCCATCCCGCCAGCCCCTGCCCACCTCACCAAGGCTGCTACTTACCAGCACCACCAAGTGGGTCTCCTGCCTCCCAAGGTGCAGGGGAGAAGGAGAGAAAACAGAGAGAAGATAGCAAGAAGGAAGCTGCTGGGAGGGGGGCCCCCAAAGGAAAGGAAGCACATAAGTGCTATGCTGAGTTTGTCTGAGCACGTCCCAAAGGGTGACGTTAACAGAGGCCCCTGTAAAAGGACCCCAACATCAAATAAGCTTGGGGGAAGCTGTGTATTACTGTTTTTCAAACTGGGTGAAATTAATTTGGTCGTTATCTTAATAGAACAGAATTGAACAGGAAAGAAAATATCCCTTACAATGTATTTTTCAGGAAACTCGTTTTATTTAAGTTTTTCATATTTCACAGACATAAGTGTGAACTGGGTCAAGATGTAAAATGTGTTCCTTACTCTAGGTCATGAACAAACCTGCTTGAAAGCCCCTGCTATATATATTCCCTACCACCACCACCAAGACTCAGAGTCCACAGCCGCTTCAAGTCTTAGAGAAATCTTAGCAGTTGAAAATGTAAACGCCCACATGGACGAGGCTAATGTAATAGTAAAGCGGGCTGGGTGTAAATCATAGGCCTGGTGAAAACTCACAAAACCTCCATTTCTTGTATCCCCCACTTTACAAAGAGACATAAAGAGAAGTGATTTCCTACTATAAGAAAAGCCATAGGGCTTCCCTGGTGTCACAGTGGTTGGGAGTCCGCCTGCCAACGCAGGGGACACGGGTTCGAGCCCTGGTCTGGGAGGATCCCACGTGCCGCGGAGCAACTGAGCCCGTGCACCACAACTACTGAGCCTGCGCTCTGGAACCCGTGAGCCACAACTACTGAGCCCACGTGCCGCAACTGCTGGGGGCCGTGCGCCTAGAGCCCATGCTCCGCAACGGGAGAGGCCACCACAGTGAGAGGTCCGTGCACCGCAGTGAGAGGTCCATGCACCGCGGTGAGGAACGGTCCCCACTTGCCTCGGCTGGAGAGGGCCCACGCACAGCGGCGAGGACCCAATACAACCAAAAATAAATAAATAAATAAATAAAATAAAATTTAAAAATATATATTTAAAAAAAAAGAAACGCCATAGTGCAAACGTGACAATAAATGGCAACTGCCACTAGGACTCGGTGACGGGGGACGACAGGAAGTGGTGAGGACTATGTGACTTCTCTAAAGGAGACAGTCACTCCTCGGCTACATTGACTGCTACAGATTCAGGGCTCCCAGAGCTTCTGAGCTTTTAGAAAAACTGAAAACCTAGAGTTTCCACCGCAATCTCTCCATTTTTAAATATTGGCTCAAAAAATTATTTTAAAGTTTCTCATGCCAAATAAAACACTTCTGCAAACTATGAGTGTGAACCACTGTCCTAAAACCAGGAAGACTGTCTAACTCTCTGACTTAGCACTTGGTCATGCAACTGCTTTCTCCAATGTCCCATCCTCACCCGTCAAAGGGACATCTTACAGACCTCATCCTTCAGAAGAGCAGGCAGAGACCCCAGCAGTGCCCTCCTCCACATCTGCCTTCCCCACATCTAAGGCACCAAGCCCACAGTCTCCAGCCAAGGCAGTAAATGACCCACCTCCCCCAGCAGGGCATTTTCCAGAGTCTTACAGGGCCATCCCTGCCCTGGGCACCCAGGACAGATGCCTAGGTCAGCAAAAGGATGGGTGGAGGTTCAGTGGCACCCTTTGAACCAGTGAGTTTTAGCTCAGAGCAAGTTTCAGCTTCTCACTTGGACATAAGAAAACTTAAAAAACCCAGACTTGGAATGTGAGAAGCTACATGGCTCCAGGACCACCCAACTTCTGACCTGGTCAGCTGAGGGTGCTGGGGAAGGCCACCCACCTCAATTGCATCTTTAAACTCCTCGTCAGGCTCGGCCTCCTCAGCCTCCTCCACACTGCCTGGCGTGAGGTCCTGGGGAGAGAGACTCTATTACAGTCAGAGAGATGGCAGCCCTGCCCCAAAGGTAGAGGCCACCTCCCCAGAGCCAGCATCCAGATTTCTCAAAACAATGGTTCAAGGGACTCCCCTGATGGTGTACTGGTTAAGAATCCGCCTGCCAATGCAGGGCTGCAACCACTGAGCCTGCGCTCTAGAGCCCGCGAGCCACAACTACTGAGCCTGCGCGCCTAGAGCCCATGCTCCGCAACGAGAAGCCACCGCAATGAGAAGCCCGCGCACCGCGACAAAGAGTAGCCCCCGCTCACCGCAAGTAGAGAAAGCCTGCGCACAGCAACGAAGACCCAACACAGCCAAAAATTTAAAAATAAAAAAAATTATTTTTTTTTAAAAAAAGAGGGACTTCCCTGGTGGCACAGTGGTTAGGAATCCGCCTGCCAATTCAGGGAATACGGGTTCAAGCCCTGGTCCAGGAAGATCCCACATGCCACAGAGCAACTGAGCCCGTGTGCCACAACTGCTGAGCCTGCATGCCACAACTCCTGCAGCCCGCATGCCTGGAGCCTGTGCTTTGCAAGAAAGAGAAGCCACCGCAATGAGAAGCCCACGCACCGCAACAGAGAGTTGCTCGCCACGACTAGAGAAAGCCTGCGCACAGCAACGAAGACCCAACACAACCAAAAAATTAATTAATTAATTAATCAATTTTTTAAAAAAAGAAAAGAAAAACAACAGTTCACGCCACAGAGGAAATGGCACAACTGCCAGAAAGGAAGAAGTCAGGGGAAAGAGAGCAGTCTGTAACCTAGCAGGACAGGGAGATGGGACCAAGGCCACAAAAGGACGCACAGTGGCTGGAGAGCGCTGTGGCTGAGAGCACAGGCTCTAGAACCACAGGGCGTGGATCTGAGACCTGGGCCCACTGCCCCGGACAACCACTCTGCGCCTCAGCCTTCTCTTCTACAAGGAGAGTAATCTCATTCTCAGAAACAACCCACACCTCCTGGGGTTAACGTCCATAAAGTACTTGGAACAGCAGAGTGAACACTCGATAAAGCACAGCATAGCTCTTGTTACTAGTTAACTATAGTCATTACCATTAAGCACTTCAGAGGAGATGGGCCTGGGAAGGAGCAGGAACTACAGAGGCCAGCCCAGGAGTTATTTGGTATGAACAAGCTGGTAACAGAGAGGCTGGGCAGCCCGCCCGCAGCAGGCTCTGCCCGGGTGGTTAGGGGCACTCACCTCTGTGGGCGTGGGCGCAGGTGCAGGTGTGCAGTCCGGCAGAGCGCCCTTCCCCCCGGCATCCGACGGTGGCGGGCTCTCAAAGGCACTCTCCTCCTGCTTGGGGTTCATCCGCCGCTGCAGAGAGGCCCTATACTCAGACACCACTACCCAGAGCAGGGAGAACAGGGTGGGAGGCGGAATCAGGATGCAATGAGCAGTGCTCTGGGGGTACCCACTACTGCAGCCAGCTGGCCGCCTCCTCCAGCACCCCCTCTCGGCAGCAGGAAACAGTCGCCCTCCTAACTCTGAACAAGTCACCTAACCCAAGCCTCATAAACAAGACAGATGTACCAATACCTACCCCATGAGATTGTTAAAGAGAGATTAAATGTAGTAAGTGCCTGATAAATCATGGCTTCTATAATTAATTTCCAACCACAGGGAGGAAAACAAGTATAGCAATCACCCCAACATATGTACAGGCCCAGGCTTCTACGGCTCAAGGCCTCTCCAGACTGTTTCAGTGCTTTAGAAGCCAGACGGCAGACAGGTACTCAGGGATCACAGAGATGAGGCAGCAATTCCTGGGGGGCTGCATCCTGGGAGGTGGATGGCAACACTGGGAAAACATCCCTCCCTCATCTCCCAGAAGCCACCATATCATGTGAGCAGTGATTCATCTGTCTGGGGAAGGGAAAGGGACCCCTAGTAGCAGCCTCCCCTGTATCCCACTGAACATCTGAGAGGCAGGGCCCACCACTCTCCAAGGGAGGACCCTAGTGTGGTGCTGCCCCCTTGTGGAAGGCACAGCAAACAGATGATCAGCCGTAGAGATAAAGGGGAGCCTAACCAGCCCTCAGAGCCGGGTCCCATCTCTGTCAGGCTCTCCAGGGCTTACCTCGGAAGAACTCCACATTTCCCAGAAAGAGTGTGCTGTTTAAAAGGGCAAGGACCCAGCACAGCGGCAGCAGATACAGTATGCAAACCGTGCCCAGAAGAGCCCCATAGAACCTGGATCGACAAAGAGGAACCACAGGATCAGAAATTCGTAAGATCAGAAGGAAACTGGTTTAGGGCACACCCACATGGGGGTCTGGGCAACAAACAGCTATGGGAACAGTTAATAAGCTGACAAGATCTGCTAATCAAACAACTGGAAAGTAAAGTGAGGAGGAAGGATTTACAACCACCAACAGGTCACAACTGACACGGGCAGGGCCGCCTAAACTGGTCCAACACACATCTCTCCTCAGGATCTAGACTCTGAAGTCTAGAATAAGACAGACTTGGATCTGAATCCCACTCTGCCACTTCTTGCTGTGTGACCTTATGCAAGTCCCTTGGCTCTCTGAGTGTTACTTCCTTCACACGTAAAATGAGGACTAAGTCTTCCCTGGCGGTCCAGTGGTTGAGAATACGTGCTTCCAACGCAGGGGGCGTGGGTTCGATTCCTGGTCGGGAAACTAAGATCCCCCATGTGGAGTGGTGCGGCCCAAAAACATGAGGACTGAAATAGCACCTTCCTCATAGGGTCACTACCAAGAGTGAGACAGTACCATGGAAAGCCCTGAGCACAGTGCCTGGCACCAGGGGAAGGCTAAACAAGTATTAGTTGTCATTATTATTCATATACAAAGAGCCTTAAAAACATTCATTTCATATGATTCAATAGTTCCATCCTAGTATTCTAAGAAAAAAAAAATTTCGAAAGATTAAAGCTATACCCATAAAAATGTGCACTACAGGGTTAGTAATAAAAAGTAGAAACTGACTAAACATATCACAGAATGGTTCCATAAATTATAGTATAATCACCATCTATATTAATGTTGTATTACAAGTAATTCCAAAAGCTATGTAGCAACATGGAAAACCAGTTATATGATAACAATAAGTGAAAAAAAACGGGTTCTCACATACACTATGAGCTATAGAGAGCATTTGCATGTGACAAATTCTACAAGGCAATCCAAACATGAGACTGGCTGCTATATCAGGGTGGGAGATTCCATGGTGAGTTATTTTTCTATTATTAAAATATTATGACCACACCTAAAAGAAGGTGTCTGAACAAAAGCAGTGCATTCAAGCCCACAAGCCTACGTACAGGTCTGCACACAAGAGTCTAGTGGGCTCTTTTCCCCTGAGCTAGGGCAACAGGAGCCCTCTCGAGGCAGCTGGCTTTGCCTGGGGTCCTCAGGGCAGCGGTGGTGGGAGCGGACGGGCACTCACTGTGAGGACACGGTGGGGTTCTCCCAGTGCAGCACGCGGTAGGCGGCTTCACAAGTGCAGCACAGGCGGCTCAGGAAGGCCTCCAGCTGGATCAAGCTGCAGACACAACATAGGGGGCTTGTGCAAGCTATACGCCCTGCCTCACCCAGAGGGATCAGAGAGTTTGGGGAAACTTCGTACACTTCAGCCCCCTTTTTTGAACCCTTGCCAAGGTTCCTGCTCTGGTCTCTTCCTAGATATTGATGTTGGGCTGGCTACTTAACTTTTCCAAGGATGCAGTTTTCCTCTATAATAGGAGGAGCAGGGTACCCACCTCCCAGATGCACTGGAGCTGTGAGGATAAATGGCAGGATGTAGAGCAATGTGTCTCACCTGGGAGGTAAGGTAGACTGACATGAAGAGTTTTTTTAAATGGATGCCCCCCAAAAGCAAAGAGCACATGCTTGTGAAATGAGAACCCAGATCTTGGTTTCTGAAGCGCTCTTCGGAGAAATGGCTGATTCTAGAACAGGGCAGGGAATGTGCAAGATGAATGTGAACATTCTGTTGTACCACAGAATAAGGAAGCACTCGAAAATGATGGGGACCATTGAAAGAACACAGGGGCCAGTTCAAAAGAGCTCCATTGACAAATCTAGGACTGAGATCAAAATTAACAATGACAATAATAAATTATAACCCATTGAATAAAATTTAAAATTCCTACGTTCGTATTGATAATAAGGAAACGCTCTTTCTTATAGAATGTCAGGTAATAATGACAATTAGAAAATCACCTTTGCAACCATCATAGTAATAAGTTGATGAAAGTAAGACCTAGCAATGGATTTCAATGTAGTGGGTGTGTATCTGATGAGGGACAAGATATTTACAAAGTCTCAAAGTCCCCCTCAGATTACTAACTCCAGAGGGTAAAATGAATGGTCACTTTACAGTGGAGAAACCTGCACCAAGGTGACCAAAGTTAGTATCTCCCATAACAGACAGTGACATCATGTACCTCTTGATATGATACAATGACAATGTCACTTGTCACATTCCTGCCAAAAATGCAGAACCTGAATCTAATCATGAGGAACCAAACTACCACAAATGCAGAGAAATTCTACAAAATAATAAACATGTTCTATTTTAAAATGTCAAGTCATGAGAAACAAAGACCAAGGAACTATTCCAGTTCATAGGAGACTAAAGAGACATAAAAACTAAATGTCATGCACGAGTCTGGATTGGAGCCTAGATCAGGAGAAATTTATATAAAAGACCTTATTAATACAAATGGCAAAATTTGATCATGAACAATTATTAGATAATGCTAATGTTATCAATGTTAAATTTCCTAATTTTGATTACAGGACTTTGGAAATAGAAGAGAATATCCTTGTTCTTAGAAAATGCATGCTGAAGTATTTGGGGTAAATAGGCAAGATGTTTGTAACTTACTTTCAAATCGTTCAGAAAGAAAAAAAATAATGTCTTAGTGTAGAGAGATAGATGAAGCCAACGTGGCAAATGTTAATAATTGTTCTATCCGGGTAAAGGGCATGTGGGAGTTCTTTGTACTATTCTTGGAAATCTTCTGTAAGTTTAAAATCATTTCAAAGTGAAAAGGTTTTCTGAAAAACTGCAGATACCCAGGCCCCACTCCAGATAACTGACTCAGAATTTCTGGGGTGGGGCCCAGCCCTCCACTGGTTTATAAGTTTCCTTTGGAGCTCCACAGAGGCCTTTGCTGCCCAGGGAGGGATGAGAACCCCTGCTGTATTTGAAGAGAGCCACTGAAGTTGTTATGGTTAATGTTATCCAACAGTCTTAAGGTGCTTCCTCAGAAGTACCAGCTCTGTCACATTTAGGGAAGTTCCTCCACAGCATAGTGATGATGACTTCCTGGGTACCAGACACTCATTTAATTGTCACAACCACCTATGAGGTAAGCCTATAATTATCCCATTTAACAGATGAGGAACCTGAGTAACTTGCCCAATGTCACAGCGATTAAGTGGCAGAACTGAGATTTGAACCCAGGCAGTGGCTCGTGTGTGTGTGTGTGTGTGTGTGCGCGCGTGTGTGTGTGTGCGTGCGTTCAGTCAAGACCCTAAACTGTGAAATCGGCTAGATCTGGATTCCCATCCCAGCTTGGTCAATTGCCTTTTTCCTCATCCATAAATGGAGGACAATCATAGTAGCTACCTCCCAGAACTGTTAAAAAGATGAAAGGAGGGGCTTCCCTGGTGGCGCAGTGGTTGAGAGTCCGCCTGCCAATGCAGGGGACACAGGTGCATGCCCCAGTCCAGGAGGATCCCACATGCCGCGGAGCTGCTAGGCCCGTGAGCCATGGCCGCTGAGCCTGTGTGTCTGGAGCCTGTGCTCCGCAACGGGAGAGGCCACAACAGTGAGAGGCCCATGTGCCGCAAAAAAAAAAAAAAAAAAAAAAAAAAGGTGAAATAACATCCATGGTTTGCCCACTACAATGTCTGGTGCCCAGCAAGCACTCAGTGTGGTGGCAGCTGGTACTGTCACTGTCCCTCACCTCCCTGGCCCCTCCCATACTCACAAGCTCTTCACCTCAGCTATAGCCTCAGGGCGAGACAGGCGAGCTCTCTGAAGGTCCTCCTGCCTCACGCTATGATACTTCCTCCGTATCAGCTCAGACTCGGGCAGCCGTGCCCGGCAGACTTCCTGAAGGTAGCCCAGCAGGGCAGGCACTGAAATCATCAGGGCACCCACTGAGTACCATGCACCTATGGGAGCAAAAACACTGCAGATAAGCAGAGAGCAGGACCAGGAGCCTCCGCCCACCCACATGTCCACGCGCTCGCTCCCTTACCTGCTCCAGGTCTCTGCCCAAAAGACCTCCCCCAACCACCCAGTATGAAACAGAACCCCCGCCCCCCCACGGCCTCCAGCCCCTTAACCCAGCTTTAGTTTTCCTCATAGAACTTATCACCACATGGCAGATTACACATACAGTTGTTGGCTCCTCTGTGACTGTAGGCTCCTAAGAGCTGGGACTTTCCCCCATCTGGTCACTGCTGTAGCCCCAGACCCTTTTTTTAAAATATTAAAAATCACTACACTAGCACACAGCACACAGCACACAGCAGGTGGCTCGTGCCTGGAGTCTGGCCGCTGGGAGCTCCCGATGACTGACAGTCTGATCTTTGGGCCACTAGGGCAGATTGGAAGCCTTCCTTTGGAGTTTAGGATACCACAGACCACTGTGGATCGAGCAATGGTGAGGCTAAAAGAAAATCCAAAGAACGAACTTCTTCCATGTTAACATGGTACCCTCCAAAGCAAGCTAACAGAGCACTGGGCACTGAGTAAATGCTTGTTAAACATATGTCATCTGAACTGATTTACTTTGGAAATATATTTAGAAAAATCTAACAGCCTGGGAAGGATATCTGAGTTTCAATCAGACAAAGAAGAGTCCTACTAAGACATAGAAGATGAGGTTTTATGTGAAACGGGTTTATTTTCAACCCATTGAAACCACAGGAGGCAAAGGAGACACTTGAGAAATGTGAATTCAATAGAACAAACACATGAAGAAAGGACTCAGCTCCTCAGAACGTTCTGCCCCAGGCCCTTCACTCATTTCCCTTGAGGGGTTTGGCTTTTTCTGCAGCCATCTGCCAGTTCCGACTAAAAGGGCTGGGCCCCAGCATACCTTGTCATAAAAGGTCCCCAGGAGACAGCACTATCCAGGACCCCACCAGCTACCCACCCGTCCACACATCAACCTCAAAGGCTTCATGCCACAGACCCCTCACCACTGGTGACTGCCCAGCAGCCCCGGCCAGGCTCACTTGCTGAGCCAGAGAAAATCAACAGATGTGGCAAAAATCTCTGATCAGCTCACCTTCCTAGTACCTTCACCCCATGTCATGTCCCCAAATGACCCCAGAAACCAAAATGGGAAAAGGTTAATGCATCAGCATTCAGTCCAGAAGGAAATAATAATAACAGCTATAATGTACTGACTGCTTATTCTGTGTCAGGAACTGTGTTAAGTGTTATACATAGATTATCTCATTCCTCACAACGACCCTCTGAGGAAAGCACTGTTACTATCCTCCCTTCAGAGATGAGGAAAATTAGGCCTTAATGGACAGGTTAAAGAACTTCCAAGGTCACACCAGTGGCCCGGCCAGGATTCTAGCCCAGGGTGGGTCTCTCAGGAGCCTGTGTTCTGATACCGAGCAGACACAGAGGGAGGCCAACTCCATGGCGACACAGGCGGCTCCCTCACATGGGCCGCTTCTCAGAATTCCTCCCCGCATTCATTCACAAAAAACCCCTGGCCCCTGGTTCTTACCCTCATTCAAGGTGAGGAACAAGATGTTGAGGCCCAGGCAGGTCAGCAAGGAACACAATGGTGTCTGCCACCTACAACACAGAGAGTCCTGGTCACTGAAGACAGCTGCCCCTCCAGCCAGGAAGGGGAGATGGGCACACAGGCGGGTCTTCAAAACCAGGAGGAAGAGGAGGCCCTGGAGCTAGGAGGGTCAGGGAGAAATGAAAAGTGGGTCTCTCACTTGGACAGGCGACCGGGAGAGGAGCTGAGGCCACACCTTAGGCCCCGGGGTGAGAAAGGGCATCCTCTCAGAACCAGAAGACCTGTAGAACCTTTTCCCAGGAGGAGGAAGAATTTATGAAATTATCTGTTAATGTTATAACCCTGTTTAACCTGTGTTTTGTAAGGTTCTATTCTCTTTAAGAGGTGCCGATGACATTCTTCTTTAAGAGTTTTCCTTTATTCTTTCTGTTTACTGAGACAGAGTTGATATGTAACGTATTCTTTTTTTTACAATTTCGTAAGAACACATGCTTACTGCACAAGACTCATCTAATATGGAAACTGAGAGAACAAAATGTAAAGGATTTCTTTGACCTTATTTGCGACTTTCTCTTATTTCTGTGATTTTGAGAGTTTGTTTTAAACATACATTAATTCCAAAGGAAAGAAAATAATAAAGGTTTCATTTCAACATATAAAAAATGAAGACAAAACCAGGGTTGGCATTCCCTCAGCAAACACACCCAAAGTGAACTGGAACTTTTAGAAGCAAACACAGACCCAGCTCCCACCACCACCAAATGCCAAGCAGAAGCCTCCAAAGACGGAGGAAAGAAAATCAGAGACAGGTTGCTGAGGACGAGCAACGGTGCTGGCTTAGTCCTTGATAAAGGACATTTAACAGGGTAAAGGGAGCACAGACGTAATCACGAAGCCACTGACACCTATATTCTAAAGAGCAGTGTCAGTGGATATAAGGTGGGCCCTCAGAGGAGAGAGTCAAATAGAAAAATCAACAGGTAAGTTGCAATGTATTCAGAACTTCAATGCATTTTCTTTTGCTCTAACTGGGATATTTCACAGTTACTAAATGAGGTTAACTAATTTATGGGGTGCTTTTTTTTTTAACAAGAGTTATGAGTAAGGGAGTGAAATGACCTCTCTCTGCCTTTGTCTTAAAATTCCATACACTCCAACTACACCACCCTAATTAGGCCTCAGACCCATCTAGTGGCTGCTACCAGGGTAAAAGCAAATTAAGTCATGTCTAAGGCCAATCCCATCTCAGAAATAAAAATAGCACACAGCCAGAGATCGCTTTCATTTTAAAGCCTCCCTCTCTCTCTCTCTTTTTTTTTAAAGATCTGTTTGTTTATTTTTTGGCCATGCCACGTGGCATGTGGGATCTTAGTTCCCCGACCAGGGATCGAACCTGCGCCTCCTACAGTAGAAGTGCAGAGTCCTAACCACTGGACCGCGAGGGAATTCCCAGCCTCTCCCATTCTATCTGTCTTTACCGACACTTTGGTCATGGAGACCCACCTACCAGAGTAGCTGATCCCAGAAGAGAGAAGTCTTTTAAAAATCTACTGTAGCTCCAGGCTTCAGACCTCATAGAAGCTCAAGATTAGATCCCTCTGCAAAGTCAAATCCTCTTTACTAAGAAAAGAACAACCAAACACACAAACTAATCTGACAGCCACTTTCACGGACCAGCGCTCCATCTCCCAGCGGCTCGGAGACCATAAGCTCCTGGGGGCTTCTGAGTCCCGAGGCTCCTCCTCCATCCAGCTTAGTCAATCCCACCACATCCTCAGATTTCTAATTTCATAAAATGAAAAAATCCTAATACATTAGTGCCAAGAAGCACTAAGAGACCAGTGCTGGAAAAGGAGAAGGGCAGGATATATTTAACTTTTGTGCTTTGCCACGAAAAGGCAAAACACACATACATACATACACACGTATATACATACACACATACGTTTGCATGCACAGGTGCATGCGTGCGCGTGCACACACACACACACAGTAGAAAACGCCAGAGAGCACAGCCCCGTGCTTTCCAGAGCCCACACACTCCCCTAAGGAAGACCACAATTCATTTCAGCTAGTTGGTCATGATGGGATTACAAAGCGAGCCCCTCCTTACACCATCTCCCTACTCCTTACATCAACAGCATAGTCATCTAAAAGTAGAGAACATTGCTCTGGAACACTGACCAGCTCATCTCTAGGGATAATGCCATAAATTAAAGGGGTTCTGGGGTGAACAAGAAAAACTCAGGGCATTGGTCAGAGTTAAAAATAAACCTCCCACTATTTCCAGAATGAGGTAAGAATAAATACTCCAGAGCACCCTGAGAGGTTAACCCAACCCTACCCGCCCTTGTCTCCTACCTGCGTCTCTCAGGCATCTGAGACGGTTGAAGGCCTTTAAAAGAATCTGATGAAAACTAGAAGCTTCTCCCTAGAAATACACACATGTGTGTCCACACAACTTTACATGCAGGTTCAGGAGATTCACTGACCCTGACAGCCCCACCCACAGGCTGTAGATGAAGAACATCTGCTCTTTAGGACAAGCTGGTTTTATGTGATTTCCATTACAATGCAGTATTAGGAACACACAACCTTTGCACAAAAAATTTAAAAAAAAATTTTTTTTTTACTCAAATCTAATCCAACCTTTAAATTTAACTTCCAGTCTGCACCAGGAAGAAGCGGCAACCAGACAAAACTAGGTAGGAAATTCTCCAGCAAGGCAGTGTGTGAAAGAGACCATTTGATTCAGAAAGACCTAAGGGACATAATAACCATACAGAATGCATGGTGCTGGATCGGAGCCTGATTTGACCAAAACAATGGTAAATGACATTCTTGGCACAACTGAGAAAACCTGAATATGAACTGGGTATAGGGTGACATCAAGGAATCATTGTTAATTGTGTTAGGTATGATGTTACCTTATTTTTTTTTAAAAAAGTCATTATTATTTAGAGACAAACTAAATAATGTGTTTAAGGAGCAGAGTGGTATGTATCTATAATTTTAAATACTTTAGCATAAGAAATAAGGTGAGCTGAAAGGAGAAAAAAGAAAATTACCAAGGATGAAAATCAAAGCAGAACAGGAACAAAGACTTTTGAGAGCCATAATCCTAAAGGATTAGTGAAAATAGTGTCTGCTTATTCATAGTTATTTGCATCCTAATTTTAATATGAATTATGCTAATGTTGGGAGAGAAGGGAAAAAAAAGCCTGCTCTGGATATAAAAGGCCCAATGGTCAAGGCTAGCTAGCAGTCCTGAGGTATGAGCTTATTCAGCCACAAAGAAGAAACCCTGGTGAAAGGCCAGATGGTTCCCAGTGCCTGCCTCTCCTGGGTTGGGCCTGAGACACAGGGTCTAGAATAAGCCCAGAGGCCCAAAGGACCTCCCAGAACTGCTCCTCACCAGCGCAGAAAGGATAACCCAGCCACTGCCTAAGTGGCCAGCGCAACTACAAAGCAGGAAGGCAGAAGGCCCAGCAGGTTAGAGCAACCCTAAATAAAATCTGTACCTGAGCAAATACCGGACACCATCACCTGCATCCTTCAGAGGTTCCAGGTAGATCTCCAGCCTCTTGTAGGACAGAACCAAGTTGAAAAGATCAAACGCCGGGGACTTGGCAGGA
This sequence comes from Monodon monoceros, assembly GCF_005190385.1. NCBI lineage: Eukaryota > Metazoa > Chordata > Mammalia > Artiodactyla > Monodontidae > Monodon > Monodon monoceros. Next base: position 52,448,642 of record NW_021703781.1, on the reverse strand, counting down.
GCAGTTGGAGACTCCAGGGGAGCCTCGGGGACCATGCTGGGGCTCACCTCTGGCCCACACCCCTCTCGCTCTGAGGTCTGCATCCTGTAACCATAAGAATTCCTGACATTTGCATTGCACTTCCAATGCCCAACACACTTCTACTTGCATTATTTCATGTGGTGCCATAATAAACCTATGAGGTAGGCAGGGCTACAGGTGGAAAGCCTATTTCACAGAGGAAGACACATTCAGCAAGGTGAAGTGAATGACCCAGATAGAGCTGACCCTTGAACAACATGGGTTTGAACTTCACGGTTCCACTTATATGCAGATTTTTTCCAACAGTAAATACTACAGTTCTACACCATCTGCAGTCGGTTGAATCCTCGGATGCCCAACGGCGGATACGGAGGAACCGCGTGGAGGGAGGGCATACTGTAAGTCATACTCCAATTTCTGACTTCACAGAGGGTCAGCGCTCCTAACCCCTGCGTTGTTCAAGGGTCAACTGTATAAAATCCTGCTCTTCTGACTCTCCACCTAATGTTCTTTTCCCCACAGACCCATCAAGAGTATAAACCATAAAGACCAAGCACACATGGTTGCTGGTGAGAGGCAGCCTGGGGTCTCAAGTGAAACGATGTCCTGAAATATTTTTCTCCCACTCTTTACTTAGTTACTAATTTCTACTCATCACTCAGGTATCGGCTTAAACACCACTCCCTTGCTCTGAGAAGTCTTTGCCAACAACTCCAGTCTGGACTGGGAGACCCTCCCCAATGCTCCCAAAGGATCATGTACTCAGTACCCTAACAGCATTTATCACACCAAAGCAAAACTCCCTTCTTTCTTGCCAGTCTGCCCCTCTTAACTTTGAGTTCCAGCAGGTCAAAGACTACGTCTTCCATTCACCACTGTTTCCGCACACAATGGGAATGTAATAAATGCTCGCTGAGTGAGTGAATTAATTGCTCACCCTCCAGGACCCCAGAGCTTTCTTCCGCCCTGCTGCATGCTCTAAGCTTTCCCTCTCCCTTCTGTTCCCAACAACCTCCTGAACCATCTCTGCCCATTACCCGCCCCTTTTTCCCCTTGAACCCTACGGGGCAGTCACCACCTTCCATAAAACCCCATTCCCTTTTCTCTTCTCTGATGGGGATAGCCACAGAACTCCCACCGTCTCTCCTAATTTCAAAGTCCGGCCCAAACGCTAAGCAGTAAACAAGGAGGTAGACCCTTGGCCCACAGCAACAAAAGCCAGTTCCAGGCAAGGGGCTGCGATCTGGGACGACGGGGGGAGGCGGGTGTTTGAAGGGGAGGGTAACAAAGGGGCCACCAGGAACCCGAGACCCCCTCAGGAGGAGCTAGGACGAAAGGACCCAAGGCGGGCGCGTGGTAAGAGCCCAGGAAAGGGTGAAGCAGATCTGCGCCGGCAGAGGCCGGACCATCACCCCTGCAGCCCAGGGAGCCGTACGGGGCCCTGAGACCCAAACCACATAAGACCACACCCAAGGTCGCTGGGCCAGCAGGTGGCAGCCCCCGCGGCGTTCTGGCGCCCAACTCCGCACAGTCGGCGGACACACCAGAGTTGGGTGGCGGTGGCACCTCACCTAAGCGGTCGCTGCGACGGTGGGGAAGAGGCGGGGACGGCCAGGAGGCACTGATAGGGCCACTGGACCCGAGCGCGTTTCCTCAGGCCCGCCCCACCACGACGCGCCTCTTCCCAAGGCCTCTCTGAAGTCGCAGTACTGAGAACCTCCGCCGCCTCCCCCGCCGCCGCTTCCGGGACGCGATTGCTCGGCGGCGGCGTGCCCTTGACGTCATCGCTCCCGCCCCGCCTCCCGCCCGCCTCCCGGGTTTAGCTCCGCCCGCTCTAGGACAGGTGAGCGCTCTCGTCCGCACTACGCCTGCGCGCCTTTTCTTCCTCAGCCAGGATCCTGGGCTCAGCTGTAGTCCTACCCGACGGCGGTCCGCTAAACCCTGGGAGTTTAGGGAACCCCACCCCTCGCTGTCCCCGCGTCGTTTTGGATTCCGGCAGGGAACAGTTGGAGAGAAGCTAATCTGAAGAATTTACGTCTGCATCCTCCCCCCACCAAATTTGGCACTTACCTCACCCCCTGGGGACCGTGAGCTTACAAAAGGCAGAAACCATATCCCTGCTTGCCCGATGCCTAGCAGAGAATGCAATTCCGTTCAGCGTTTCCTGAGTAGCTACTGTGTACAGGGTCCTGGGCAAGCTCTTCCCAATTCAACCCACTTCTCACTGTGTTGCCCGGTTAATCGCCCTTAAAGCATGCATCGGATGCCTTTGCATTAATAATAATAACACTAACATTTATTTGCGGAGGGCTTACCAGGCGCCAGGCACTGGACTAAGCTCTCTGTAGGCATTATCTTAGCTAGTCCTCCTCCAACAACGCTGTTAGGGTTATCGCCATTTCACAGATGAGGAATCTGAGATTTGTCAAGGAACTTCAGTGTCTCTCAGCTAGTATGCAACTGTGAGCTGGGATTTTAACCTCTTTGTCATCTGACCCTGGTTCCCCCAACCATACCATCACCACCTTAGTCTGCATTTACTGGCCTCATCCCCTGCTACATCCCTACAGGAGCCTCTTAACTTCAGCCAACTGAACTCCTCCATTGTTACCTTCAAGTGCCCCTTGCATTCTGGTCTCCTTACATTGCTTGTGCTGTGAGCTCCGGGAGGAATGCCCTTCTCCCACTTGTGCTTGGGTCCAAATCCAACCCATTCATCTGGGCAGGAGTCAAATGTCTACACTCCTTCCCTGATTGCCCCAGCCAGAAGTAATCACTTCCCCCTCCAAACAGCCAGAAGGTAGACAGATACAAATCAGCCACTCACCACTAAACTATATTCAGAAATCCCCTTGCTTTTTAGAGGAATGGGCCTGGCTTTGTGGCTGGGCCAGGCTTGTCTGATGGACTCTGCCTCTCCTTTAAGATGAGGCTAGGAGAAGCAGAGAAGGAAGAATGTTTTTTCTTCATTATCTTTACCGGTAATTCCACCTTCAGTAATTTACTCCAAAGGTAGATTTCACTTTCTTTGAAATCCCTCCTTCTTAGGTCTGCCTGGACCATTGGCCTCAGGCTGACTGTAGCTAGTAGTTTTATTGGTTCTCTCTCCTGGCAGCTATAGAATTGAGGGATATTATTCCAGAACTCCTAGACATTATTTGAGGAAAACACTGGAGGATACAAAAAGGCTCTAAAGACCAGAAAAGGACAACAGTGCTGGCCCATCAATGAACAAAGGCTTCCCCTGGTAACTAGAGACTGGTCAACTGGAGTCTGCTTTCTGGGAACTGACTCTGATTTTTCATAATCAAGTTCTCCTGGTTCCTTCTTTCCCTTCTCCAGCATTCTGAGTCTTCACTTCTTGCCTCAAATCCTGGTGCCACTGATGTTTTCCCCTGGATAGCTGATAGGTGGGAGAGACTAAGGGAGAAAATAAAATAGAAAAAGAGGATAATTAATACCTTAACATGACATTTTTCAGAGGTTACTCTTTGAATCTATAAGCAAGGGTGTATATGGTCCACATAATTTAATTTCACTGGGGCCCTTGGAGAAATATTAGCAAGAAATGTTAGGTAGAACAAGCTGGAAAAATATGAGCAGGAAGAGAAGGGAATGTCTAAGCACAGCTTTCTCCACCAGATGGCGCTCTCACCCACTCTTACACAGACTTGTTCAGAAGCCTCTCTAAACTTGGGGTTTCTGGCGATGGTCTCTCATGCCACCGTTTCTTGCATACACCAGATCTTCTCATGCTTCTAGCTGCATTAGTTATCTCTTGCTGTGTAACAATTATTTCAAAACTTACTGGCTTATCAAAACCGCAAAAAAACAAAAAACTTAGTGGCTTAAAACAATAATAAATATGTATTATTTGGCTTTTGGGTGGGTTTTGCAGGAAACTGCAAGCAGCTTGGTGGGTGGTTTTGGCCCAGGGGCTTTTGTGAGGTTGTACTCAGATGCTGGCCAGGGCTGCTGTCATCTGAAGGCTTGATGGGGCTGGAGGATTGGCTTCCTCACATAGCAGACCGGTTGGTGCTGGCTCTTGTGCTGACAGGCTGGCAAGGGGTTTCAGTTCCTCTCCACCTGGGACTCTCCAGAAGGCATCTCGAGTGTCCTCGCGACATGGAGGCTGACTTCCCCCAGAGCAGGAGATCCAAGAGGGAGCAAAGCAGGAAGCTACAAGGTCTTCTATGCCATATCCTCAAAAGTCACACACTGTCACTTTCACAGTATCCTGTTGGTTTTACGGGTGCGAACTAGTCAACATTCCAATGCATAGTGGGAAGATTATACAACAGCATAACTACCAGGAGGTGAGAATTATCGGGGCCATCCTGGAGGCCATCTTGGAGGCTGGCTGCTATGTGCTGCTCTGTCGGCTTAGATTACCTTTCCTTCCACCTCATCTCCCCCTGCTCACCTTTTAACATCCAGCTTGAATATCAGGTTCTTTGTAAAGACTTCCCCAAATAATTCCTCACTTCCTCCTCTGTGTTTACACAGAACTCTTTCATCTCTATTAAGCACCTATCACCTTGCATTTCTTTTTTCTTTCTTTCTTTCTTTTCTTTTTTTTTTTTTTTTTTGGCCGTGCAGCATGCAGGATCTTAGTTCCCCGACCAGGCGTCAAACTTACGCCCCCCTGCAGTGGACACTCGGAGTCTTAACCACTGGACCGCCAGGGAAGTCCCTCACCTTGCATTTCAATCTTTCTCTTGAACATGACTATTTCCCTCATTGTGTCCTGAATTCCTGAGAGCAGGGGGACTGTGACTTAACATCTTGCCAGTCCCAGTTTCTGCCAAGTATATAGCACAGCCCTGGCATAGTAGGTACTCAGTGAATGCTTGTTTTAAAATAAATGAGTAAAACAAAAAATAACAAGTGTTGGTGAGGATGTGGAGAAACAAGAACCTTGTGTGCTGTTGGTGGGAACGTAAATGGTGCAGACTCTATGGAAAACAATATGGCAGTTCCTAAAAAAGTTAAACAGAATCACCATATGATCCAGCAATGCCACTTCTGGGCATATACCCAAAAGAACTGAAAGCAGAGTCTCGAAGAGATATTTGTATACCCATGTTCACAGCAGTTTTAATCACAAAAGGTGGAAGCAGCCCAAGTGTCCACTAATGGATGAATGGATAAACAAAATGTGGTGTATACATACACAATGGGCTATTTTTACTTAAAAATAAGGAAATTCTGACACATGCTACAACATGAATGAACCTTGAGGACATTGATGCTGAGTGAAGAGCTCAGCCAGTCACAAAAAGACAAATACTGTATGATTACACTTATATGAGGTATCTAGAGCAGTGAAATTCATAGAGACAGAAAGTATTGAATAGTGGTTGTCAGGGGCTGGAGGGAGGGGGAATGGAGATTTATTATTTAATGAGTACAGACTTTCAGTTTTGCAAGATGAGAAGAGTTCTGAAGATGGTTGCCCAACAGCGTGAACATATTTAATACCAATGAACTGTACATTTAAAAAATGGTTAAGGGGGCTTCCCTGGTGGCGCAGTGGTTGAGAATCTGCCTGCTAATGCAGGGGACACGGGCTCGAGCCCTGGTCTGGGAAGATCCCACATGCCACGGAGCAACTAGGCCCGTGAGCCACAACTACTGAGCCTGCGCGTCTGGAGCCTGTGCTCCGCAACAAGAGAGGCCACGATAGTGAGAGGCCCGCGCACCGCGATGAAGAGTGGCCCCCGCTTGCCACAGCTAGAGAAAGCCCTCGCACAGAAACGAAGACCCAACACAGCCAAAAATAAATAAATAAAAACAAATGTGGGGTTTAAAAAAAAAAAGAGGTTAAGATGGGGACTTCCCTGGTGGTGCAGTGGTTAAGAATCTGCCTGCCAATGCAGGGGACACAGGTTTGATCCCTGGTTCAGGAAGATCCCACATGCCGTGGAACAATGAAGCCCATGCGCCACAACTACTGAGCCTGCGCTCTAGAGCCTGCAAGCCACAACTACTGAGCCCACGAGCCACAACTACCGAAGCCCATGCACCTAGAGCCCGTGCTCCACAAGAGAAGCCACCGCAATGAGAAGCCAGTGCACCGCAACGGAGAGTAGCCTCTGCTCGCCGCAACTAGAGAAAGCCTGTGTGCAGCAACAAAGACCCAATGCAGCCTAAATAAATAAACTTATTTTTCTTAAATGGTTAAGATGGTAAATTTTATGTTATGTGTATTTTGCCACAATTTTTAAAAATTTTAAACGGAGGAATGATGGATAAAGAAAGTGTGATATATCCATTCAGTGGAATATTAATATTTATCATTAAAAGGAATGAAGTATTGATATATGCTACAACATAGATGAACCTTGAAAACATTATGCCATGTAGACACAAAAGACCACATATTGTATGATTCCATTTACACTAAATGTCCAGAGCAGGCGAGTCCATACAGACAGAAAGTAGATTGATTAGTGGCTGCCAAGGACTGGCGGGAAGAAGGAATTGGGAGTGACTAATAGGTACAGCGTTTCTTTTTCGGGTGATGGAAATGTTCTGGAACTGGACAGTGGCGATAGTTGCACAACTTTGTGAATATACTAATTCACTAATTAGAGTGAATTGTACGCTCTAAAACGGAGAATTTCTGCGCGAAATTTTATCTTACAGGAACTGTTTCAATTTTTTTAAATGAATGAATAAATGAAAAACATTTGACCGATATGTATTTTTAGATTCTCTTTAATATTTGGGTTTACTCTAGTATTTAAACTTAATATTGGGGTATATTTTTGGATTAATAACTCACTGCCATTGCTCTGAAAAGTGTTCAATAAATAACATCTTTATGTTCTTGTACCTGGGAAAGAAGCCCTCATGAGTAATGAGTTTTCCAGCTGTGACACAGTGAGTTGTTGGACAAACACAGCACGGAAATGAATGTCTGCTGTTATACTCTTACTCAACAGCTCTTGGCAGCCATGAAAACAACCATTCATCAAACACAGGGGCAAAAAAAGTCTCAAAGAGCAAGGCAATGAAAACCTCAGCAATAAAACCTGTGGCCTCCCAGCAAAGAAGCAGTTAACTGTCCACCCAAAAGTCCTTTCCCTCTTCCAGGGTATAGAGTTGTATAGCCGGGCAGCTGTTGCCCCACCATGGACTACACCTTCCAGCCTCCTTGCATATAGATTATTCGGTCATGTGACTCCCCAAAAGAAGTGAGTGATGAGAGTCACTTCTAGTCCAAGGCATTTAAATGTCGGAAATCTACTCCTCCCGCTTTTCTCCCAAATGCCAGCTCAAAGCAGAGGGGATGGCGGGGCCACAAAGTGGGAGGAGCCTAAGTCCCTGAATCATCACATCCTGGAAACCTCCCACTGACCTGGAATATCCACAATGGACAACTATGTGAGGCAGAAATAGATTTGTATGTGAACAACAAATAGACTTTTGTTATATTAAGCCACTGAAATGTTGAGGTGTGTTTGTTACAGCAGCTAAACACCAATATTCATTCATTCCACCAAATAACTACTTATTATGTGCCTTTCATGGGAATATAGAGAAGAATAGCCTGGAATTCTTCCCTCAAAAAGTTCTCATTCTAAATTGGAGAATTAGATGAGAGAATTAATGGGAGAGACAACTTGAATAAAAATGCCACGAATGGAAAGGCAGTAGGTGAGCCACAAAAAACCCTGCATAGACCAATTACCATTAACGAAACTGAGAGAATTAACCAAAAAACTTCCTAAAAGGGAGTTCCCTTGTGGCCTAGTGGTTAGGACTCCAGGCTTTCACTTCCATGGCCCCAGTTCAATCCCTCATCGGGGAACTGAGATCCCACAAGCCGCACAGCTTGGCTAAAAACAAATAAATAAAACAAAAAAAGCTTCCTAAAAGGCATCAGGACCAGGTTATTTTGTAGACAATTTTATTAAACCCATCAGTAAAATGATATGGTTAAAATATTCCAGAGAACAGAACAAGATGGAAAACTTCCCAATTTATTCTGAGTCCGGAATTACCATCCATGATACAAATGTCAGGCAAGAGCACACACACAAATAAACAAACTTCATCTGGAGCATAGGTAATAAAAATAGCAAAAGAGGGCTTCCCTGGTGGCACAGTGCTTGAGAGTCCGCCTGCCGATGCAGGGGACATGGGTTCATGCCCCGGTCCGGGAAGATCCCACATGCCGTGGAGCGGCTGGGCCGGTGAGCCATGGCCGCTGAGCCTGTGCTCCGCAACGGGAGGGGTCACAACAGTGAGAGGCCCCGCGTACCGCAAAAAAAAAAAAAGAAAAAGAATCCACCTGCCAATGCAGGGGACAAGGGTTCGATGCCTGGTCCGGGAAGATCCCACATGGCGTGGAGAAACTAAGCCCGTGCGCCACAACTAACAACTACTGAAGCCCACATGCCTAAAGCCTGTGCTCAAACAAGAGAACAAGAGAAGCCACCGCAGTGAGAAGCTCGTGCACCGCAACGAAGAGAAGAGTAGTCCCTGCTCTCTGCAACTAGAGAAAGCCCACGAGCAGCAGCAAAGACCCAACGCAGCCAAAAATAAATAAATTACATAAATTAAAAAAAAAGAATAAAATAAAATAAAAATTCCCACTGTGGTAGTGGAACTCTTTCTCCAAAAAAATAATAAAATTAAATTAAAAGGACTAGAGCTATATTATTATATTATAGAACATTAGAAAGTGTTTAGAACTATATTATTGCTAAATTTTAAAAGCAAGTTGTAGAAGAGCCTGAATGTATATGTGTGTATTTGGGTGAGCATCCAGATATTTCGTTAGTTATAAAAATTAAGGAAGAAGGCTTAATAGTGAACAATGGCTTATTGCTCAGGTGTGAGGTTAGGATGATCGAATGACTTCTCTTTTTACTTTGTACACTTCTGTACAGGTAAAAAAATTTAATGGGTATATATTACTATTTTATTCTACAAATAACAATTGTAACAAACAAAAACAATAAAAATAGTGCTAACGAGACCTTTCTCCCATATCCCTGCCTTTTCCTTTTTATGCCTGAAAAGGAATTCTTAATTCTCCTTCCTCACCATTGACCATCCCACTCCCATCCCTAGAAAAGCAGGAAAAGTAATAGAAATGAACAAACCCCTCAGATTCCCCAGACCCAAATGGGCTCAGTTATGTCCCCAAGGAGCAGTGTCTTATTTCAAAGTGCCAGCATTAAACAGGAAATGTCAGATTAGACCATTCCTGAACACCTGGTCTCTAGGAGGGAAAACCAAACTCCACCTCTACCTCAGAGCCTGCCCAGAGGCCCACAGGGCTTAGCAACTGGCTGCTGAGGATAGTAAGAGAACATCTTCTTTCCAGGCCCAGTCCTGCCACTTGCCAGCTATGTGACCATGGATAAGGCCTTCTCCTCTCTGGGGCTCTATTTCTTCTATTGAATGGGGGTGACAATGCCAACCTCTAAGACTGGTGACAAGATCAAATAAGGTAATGCACCATTTTCAATTGCAAATATTCCACCGAGCTAAAGTAGAGCAGGTGGCTTACCAGCCTTTGCATAAAGGCCACTTTTTATTTCGTGTGATATTCACTAATTGACACAGAGGGAAGAGGAGAGACAGGGAGGATCTTGGGCAGCTGCTGGCATTCTCCTCCAAGCTGGAAATGCAAACCATGAAGAGGAGGATGAGAGAGAGAGTTTGTGCTGTATTTTGTTTGTTTGTTTGTTTTTGGGTTTTTTTGCAGTACGCGGGCCTCTCACTGTTGTGGCCTCTCCCGTTGCGGAGCACAGGCTCCGGACGCGCAGGCTCAGCGGCCATGGCTCACGGGCCCAGCCGCTCCGCGGCATGTGGGATCTTCCCGGACCGGGGCACGAACCCGTGTCCCCTGCATCGGCAGGAGGACTCTTAACCACTGCGCCACCAGGGAAGCCCTGTGCTGTATTTTGAGGAGGGTGCTTTGAAGAGAGTGGGTGTGGAGCACACACAGCATCAGATCCCTGCCTGGAGCTGTTCTAGGTGTGCTTTGAGATCTGCCAGCAGAACTCTATGTCCCGGCTGTGGACAGCAGGCCCAGGTCACAGGAGGGAGGAGCCGACAAGAAGCCTGTTAACTGCCCTCCAGCCCTTTCCAGGGTACCTCAGTCAGCAGGCTGAGGCTGGAAGGCAGAGAGGGGGGACCAGATTGGGTGTGTCTAGAAGGCAACACCAGAACGATGATCTGCAGGAAAGAACCAGAGCCTGGGCTCCAGGAGACCCCACTCTGGCCCCAGTCAGCTCTGTGACATTAAGCAAGTTGCCACTCCACCCTGGGGTTCATCTCCCCTTCTGTAATATGATGGGCTTGGACCAGAACAGGACCCTCTGGTTCCGTGACCATAGTCATTCTGTGCCTGCCTATCAGGCAGTGGAACTTCCCAAACAGAGGGCCCATTGAGAGCAGGGGTGGGAGCTTCTGGAATTCCCTTCAGCCTCAGTCAGGGACAGACACAGGGAGTTTTATTCCTGATTCCTGTGCCCTGCCTTAACTGTACTGGAAATCTATGACCTCATTTTTCTTTCCCTCCCAGAAAGAAGGGGAAGCCAGGGAGGCAGACAAATGTGGCAAAATGAGAAGATGGAGGGAGGCTAGGGGACCTGACACAGAGTGTTACTGCAGGGGGCAGGAGAGAAGACACATACACCCAGATCAGACAAACAAACTTTATTCAGAAAAGCATATTAGTAATCACCACTAAACTACTGAATGAAGCACATCGGTCCCCTCTTCTCCCTACCCTCCCTCACCCTCCCACGCACACCCTCTCTTTGGCCTTTGTAGAATACTGGAGAAAGCCTCTCCTGGGCCCACAAGTGGTCCCAGACTTTTGGGCTGGGGGCAGCCCACAGCAGTGTCAGGTTGGATCGAGTCGTGGAGTCCAAAGAGGGAGGCCAAGGAGACTGCCTCCAGTATCCAAAAGTTCCGGGCCGGCTCAGGTAGTCATTCCCATGGCACAGGGCCCCGAGGGGAAGGAGAGGATGGGTGTGGGAGCTGTCTTCATGTCCTTCTCACATCTGGAGAAGCCGCGGGAGGCCAAGTGGGAAGGCACATCTAGACGAGCCAGTGAGCTCTGGAATGTTTCAGGCACATGTGGCTGTATAAGGTACCATGAAGGCCAAGGAGACGTCTGCTCCTGAATAAGGTCAGCTAACCACAGACAAAGCGCTATGGGCTGCGGGCTACGAAGAGGTCCTCAAAGGGCTGTATCTGAGCTGAAGGTGCAGCTTATGTGATGATCTAAAAAAGAGAAAAGAACACATGCTGGAGCTCAAAAGCCATTGCTTAGGGTTCAGGGGTGCACGGCTCAGTTCCAGGTATCTGGAAGCTTGTGCCCAAGTCATAACGCAAGCAGAATAGGAATTTCTCTACGTCAAGGCAAAAGGAACCTTCACCATCTTGGCTCTTCCACCGAATGATGTGGAAAGGGAGCTGCTGGGCAAAGATTATTCCCTCTCCCCACCTCCTTATATGGCCAGTGAAAACACTGAAACCCTCTGCTGGCCCAGGGAAGGGGCCCTGGGAGAGGTCAGAATGACTGGCTCTGGGAGTCTCCATGGCCTCAGCAACATGGAAATCTGCAACAGAAGAACCAAAGTTGCCGGGCTTCCAAGACACCTCCAGTATCCCAGCAAAGGTCACCCCCAGGTTCTGGCTGGCACCAGCAGTGGGCACTAAGGAAACAGGTACCCTGCCTGGAGCATGGCAGCAGGACCCCAGCCTAACTGAGATGCTGAAGGGCTCAGTGTTCTGGGATTTCCCGGAGGACAGAAAACAACAGCAACAACAATAACACAAATAACCACAATTTTAATGGTTACAGAGTTTCAGTTTTGCAAGATGAAAAAGTTCTGGAGATGGATGGTGCTGATGGCTGCACGGCACTGTGAATGTGTTTAATGTCACTGAACTGTACGCTTTAAAGACAATTTCGATGGTCAATTGTATGTTATGAATATTTTACCACAATTAAAAAAAATTTTTTTTCCCAAAGATAACCATGGGGATTCCCCGGCGGTCCAGCGGTTAGGACTCCACGCTTTCACTGCTGAGGGTGCAGGTTCAATCCCTGGTCTGGGAACTAAGATCCCACAAGCCACGTGGTGTGGCCAAAAATATTAAAATAAATAAATAAAGATAACCATGTTAACAGCATCTAACATGTATTGACCCCCTACTGTATACAGCACAGCCTGGTTCTGAAGAGGACAGACTGCCAGAGTTCAAATCCAAACTCACCAGCTGGGAGACTCTAGGTAAGTCACTTAACCTCTCTGTGACTCATTTTCCTCATACAGAATATGGAAATAATACTAGAACCCAGCTCAGTAGGGTTGTTGAGAGAATGAAATGAATACATAAGTGCTTTGAGCAGTGCCGGGCACAAAGATGTAAAGATGGTGACTATGTAAAACTCACAAAAGCACTCCACATCCCCACCCAGATCTTCACCACTACAACAGAGAAACCTAAGACTTTTCTTCCTAAACTCTACAAACACGCTCACAAAAAAGCATTCTGGCTTCCCCTATTCTAGTTTCTAATCCAGAGAGGGCTGAACTTTTTCAAAGAGCAGACCTTTGAAGGATTTAGCAAAAAGGTTGAATTGTTGTCATAACCCTTTGGACATTGTGGTTATTACTGTCACCCCTTCAACTTGCTCCTGAATAAAAACACTTTAACTTTTTTTTTTTTTTGCGGTACGTGGGCCTCTCACTGTTGTGACCTCTCCCGTTGTGGAGCACAGGCTCCGGACGCGCAGGCTCAGCGGCCATGGCTCACGGGCCCAGCCACTCCGCGGCATGCGGGATCCTCCCGGACCGGGGCACGAACCCGTGTCCCGAACCCGTGTCCCCTGCATCGGCAGGCGGACTCCCAACCACTGCGCCACCAGGGTAGCCCAAACCCTTTATCTTTTAGAAAAGGAGCGGGCTCTGGGTTTTTTTATTCAAAGGCCTATGAGCTCGCCAGAAAGCCAAGAGGCATCTTACCTTACCGAGGCTGGGCCAGCTGTTCATCCCAGATCCCGAGTTTTCTTCTCTGTTTGGTGTGACCCACCCCTGCCAGTTGCTTATGGTCAATGCCAGCATCTCTTACAGGTGATGTTCCTTTTGACTGGGAAACCAGGAAACCATCTGGACAACCTTGGCTTCATTTCCCAAACAATGTAAAGGAATGTTCAATCCACAGTTTCCCCAGGCTCTCGCTGGCCTGGCAGGGCCGGCTATCTTCTCTTTAATGGAGGGGGTGCGGGGCCTCCCTCTGCTATAGAAATTCCCTGGGAAAGAGAAGGAGTGCCCCTTGTCTTCAAACAGACCACAGCCAACGGGTCGGGACCCTTGGTGATAAATGAGAGCCAGGACGACGCACGGCTGCTTGGAACCTTAGGTGGAAAAAGCTGGTCCAGGTCCAGAGGCAGTTAACACTGTAAACTAAGTTACCTGGGCTTCTTTTAGAGCAGGACTTCTCAAAGCCTTTCATATGCTAATGAGCACTGTGAATCTTCAAGACGGGGAGAAAGCACCTTAGACAAACCCTTTGGGCCTTGGAACCCTCTATTAGAGGGTAGCTCCAGAGTCCGGATTCCTGGGAACAACCAGTGCTTTAAAGTAAACAACGCTAGACTGAGAGTCCAAAGACCGGGTTCTAATCTTTTTCTGGTTGTTCGCAAGAGCAAGCTCTGAGTCTCCATCTGCAAAAGGAAGGGGGTGGGCCTCGCCTAACATTCCTTGACGTAGGTGTGGTATCCCTAATGCAAAAAAGATATTGGGAGGTGGGGACGGAACAGAAACCTGTGAGAGGAAGGCTGGGAAGGTGAGGCCAGGGAAGCTAGTGGGCGTTAGGAACTGGCCTCCGTGAACCGCGAGGACAAAGACGGAACAGGAGGAGAAAGAAGACTCCAAAGGTGCAAGGGTACAGCCCCCTTATCCATCCTCACCTTTGCAGATGGGCCCCAGCGCAAGACATCAAAGCACCGAGGGATGGCCCGGAAGGAATGCGCAGGATGCCCGCACAATCCCAAGCTAAAACCACACCCGTCGCTCATCCCAGGACCAGTGGAGGCCCGTCCCCAGCTCCGCCCGCGACGTCATGCCTGCCTTTTTCAGCACTCGGGGCTGGAAGAGGGGCCAGGGCAAGGGGGTGCTCTTCCGAACGCGGAGCGAGAGGGAGGGGGCAGTGGCGCCGCCAGTAGACTGGTTCCAATTTGGGAGCCTCCCCCGGATCTACGCGGCGCCTGTCCACGTCTCGCTCTCGGCCGGGAAGGGGATGAGGAACCGCGAGGCTTCGCCCCGGGGCGGCCCGACTGAAAGAGTGCGTCCGCCCCTCGGATGCGGCTCTGCCCTGGTCCCAGGAGACGGCGCAGCTGTCCGGACTCTGGACTGCGGCGAAGCCGTCGGACGGGAACTGCGATCCGGGCGCCGGGGCGCGGGCGGCGGCAGGAACGCAGGGCGAGGCGAGGGGAGGGAGCCGGGGCGCACGGGCGCGGGGCGGTGGCGGCAGGAAGGACGGGTCCCCCGCCCCGCGGCGCAGCGACCTCACGCCACCTCCTGCTCGCCCTGGTAGTGGCGGCAGCAGCCGTAGAGTGCTGAGAGCAGGTAGAGGCCGAGGCAGAGGCCGCCGCAGACGGCGGCCGCCAGGAAGGCGTGGTAGGCGCAGGACATCTGGTAATCCTTGAGGTTGCAGTAGCTGTGGCTCTGCGTCTGGCTGATCATGATGCCCATCGCGGCGCCGTAGAGCGCGGCCGCCAGCAGGTCGTGTGCCACGTTGACCACCAGCCAGCGCGAGCCCAGCACGGGCACCAGCTCGTGCTTGCCCAGCAGCGTGAGGAAGTAGAGGCCCAGGGTCAGCAGCCAGAAGAGCACGGACACGAAGAGCGCGAAGTGCACCGGGCCCTGGTACCTGCTTGTGGCGATGGTGATCCAGAAGGCGGCGCCGGCCAGCAGCTGCAGCAGCCGCAGCACGCCCAGCGGGCCGCGCAGAAAGGCCCGCTGCAGGCTCACCGCGCCGCGGGCCGCCCGCGCCTGGGGCGGCGGCTGGCGCGGGGGCGGCGGGAGCATGGCCCCCGGGCGCGGTGGCGGCGGCGGCGGCGCCCCGAGCAGCGGAATGGCGACGTCTGGCTCGCGGAGGTGGCCCGGCCGACGTGCCCCTGAGTCCGCCGCGGCCTCCTCGCTCCCCTCCGAGTCCTCCTCTCTTCCTCTCCCCTTCTCCCCACTCTACCTCTCCTCTCTCCTCCCCTCTCTCCTCCCCGCAGCCCTCCTCTCTTTCTCCGTTTCTCTCTCTCTCCACCCCTCCTGCCCGCCCTCTCCCTTCCCCTCCTCCTTCTCCACCCCCACTCGCTCCTCCGGGCTTCCTGCCTTCTCTCTTTGGGCCTCGCCCACCACCCTGGTGCCCCCCTTCCCGTCGGCGCCAAACTCCCAGCTCGGATTCCTTCCTCCTTCGAGCAGGGCGGAGGGCACCCCAGCTGGCCGTGGGTCTTCCGCTTCGTCCGACTGGGCCGAGTTTGCCACAACTGCTCACCCTGCCTGCCCTGGCTCCCTGGCTCCGGTCCAGCCTCGAAGCTGTGAGTCGTCTTCTGGAGGTGGAGCGTCCCCTCAGTGTTAGGCTGGGCCTTTTTCTTTCTTCTCCCTCCTGTCCTAATAGTTCACTGAGGCCTCCCGGCCCTTCCTTGGCGCTGGAGGAGAGCAGTGCCAGGCTTAAGCTGCCATCTCTTCTCACCTGGACATCCGAATATCATATCCTGCCAGTGCCCACCCCAAACTTATTCTGTCCAAAGCTGGGCTCAGACTTTGTCTCAGCCATCCGAGTTCTCATGTCAGTGAAAGGGACCATCACCTGCTCCAGGCCGCACTGCCCCTCCCGTGCCACAAAGCAAAGTCCTATTAGTCCAATCTCTTTTTTCCAACCTTCTTTGCCATCGAGCATATTAAAAATAGGCTTCCCAGCATGACCAGGACACAAACCCAGCTCTAAGAGACAGCAAAGCCCAACAATGCTTTACATTATTGCTATTACTGTGATTTGCAGGAATTCTCATTTAAGCCTCAGAGAACCCCCGAGATACATACAGTTATTTTCCTCATCTTGTGGAGGAGAAAAACGGAACCTACAGAGGTTAAGACCACGAAACTGGTAACTGCTGCTGGTCTCTCTTTCCTCCCCTTCTGATCCAACCTTTGTGCACTGTGGCATCTTTCTAAAACACAGACCTGGTTGTATATACACTGCTTCCCCTACTGACCACAGAATAGGGTTCTATCTCTTCTATGGGGATGTTTCACAACCTGGCCCCAACCGACTTCCAATTTCCTGGTTTTCCACTTCCTTTTCTTACCCATGCTTGCACCCAGCATGCCAACCCCACCAAACCTCTTAAGGTTCCCAAATAGTCTCAGAATGCCCTTCATTCCCAAACCCCATTTGTCTGGCAAATTCCTACGTATCCTTCAATGCCCAGTTTAAATGTTCCTCCCCTTGGTTTAGCCTCCCAGGCTGTTGATTGCTGGCTCTTCTAGGCCCCCCTTGGATGTTCCCTCTGTAGTAGTTGAGTCAGCTACATCATAACCATTGCTTATCAAGTCTTATTCATCGTTTCCTGTGCCTGGCACGTAAGAGACTCAGTAAATGTCTGTGGAGTGGAAGACTGGGTGGCTGCAGGAACAGCAGTGGAAGTGAGAGGACCCCTCTTGTCCTGGGGACTGTACATGCATCAGACCCCCAGCTTATCCTACCCTACAGAGCTCGTTTCTCGTCTCTTGGTAATGGGATGAGGCAGCTGGCCTCTGGCTCCCCCTGAGGGAGAAAAACTACGTGGCTTCTGGGGAGCTAATGCCTCCCACTGCCAACTCAGCCCCACCTACGGGTACCTGAATGCATATTTTAAGTGAACAAATGGTGGTGTATACCACCCGCATTTTTTGGTAAGACAGCATGGCATAAAGGCTCAGGGTGTAAACCCTGGAGACAGACTGCCTGGCTACTTCTCACTGCTTCACCACTCCCTGGTGCGGGACCTGGGGGGGGTCTGTACCTCAGTTTCCTCATCTGTGAAATCTTTTCATTCAGCAAATAGATATTAAGCACCTAGTAAGTGCTAGGCACCATTTGAGGGGCTAGGGATACATAATATATATGTGATTATTATGAATTGAATGCTTACTATACACTTTATATAAAGTGAGCACTTTATTGTTCTGCCTAATCCTTATACCAGCTCTTTAAAATAACTGGTATTAACTCTGATTCACTGATGGGGAAACCAAGGCTTAGAGAGGTAAGGAAGTGGACCATGCTCACAGAGCTGATGAGTGACAGTTTAAATAGGAGCCTGGGTGTGGCTGACTCCAGGTCCACATTCAATATGCTTTTATATACTTTTGCATATTTAATTCTCAGCTACTGCCACAGGGACCCAGAAAGGTTACATGACTTGCCCAAAGAAACACAGCTACTAAGTGTCAGTGTGGGGACTCAAACCTAGGTCTTCCGATCCCAATTTCAGGGCTGTTCCTTCAGCAGCCCTGAGCAACCCCTGGAGAGACATCCTCAATGTCTTCAGGGTGCCAGTCTCGAGTGTGGTTGGGGCTAGGATGCGCAGCTGGGCACTGAATCTGGGTGCTGCACTGATGACAGGGAATTATGACAACCACACAAACTGCCTCTGTAAGTGGGGGACCTAAGCCAACAAACATTTAGAGGCAGACAAGAGAATCCTTGCCTCTTCTAAAAAGGCCTCTGGGGCTTCCCTGGTGGCACAGTGGTTAAGAATCTGCCTGCCAACACAGGGGATACGGGTTCGAGCCCTGATCCGGGAAGATCCCACATGCCACGAGCAACTAAGCCTGTGCGCCACAACTACTGAGCCTGCGCTCTAGCGCCCACGAGTCACAACTACTGAGCCCATGCACCACAACTACTGAAGCCCGCACGCCTAGAGCCCGTGCTCTGCAGCAAAAGAAGCCACCGCAATGAGAAGCCCACACACCTCAACAAAGGGTAGCCCCCGCTTGCCGCAACTAGAGAAAGCCCGTGCAGCAACGAAAGCCCAACGCAGCCAAAAATAAATAAAAAATAAAGAATAAATAAATAAATAATTAAAAAGGCATCAGGAGAGTTGGGGTGGGGCGCCACCTGGTGGACACAAACTTTTGGCTTCACAAGGCAAATCCTACTCCTTATAAGGAAGCGCCCTTGGCGGCTTTGAGGAGATATTTTTAGCCTCTGGAATCTTGAAGACATTCCAAAAGACGGTCCACAGACTCCGCAAAAGCATGACCATGCACAAAGATCTTGATACCTCCAACTCAACAAGTATGGTCTAAGCACCTGCTGGATGCAAACAATCTGGGTGTGGAATGCAGGAATGAAGAGGACCCATGCTTGCCCTCAAAGTGTTTGCACTCTGCTGGTAGGGGAGGGACAGATGTGGACACAAATGGACACAAAAAAGAGGCATGGATGAGAATTATAAGGAAAATACAAAAGGGAAAGAGTATCGTGATGGGAGGGCTGAGGAAAGATTCAAAAACGAAGTGTCATTTGAGGATGGATAGAGTTTTGACAAGCAGAGGTGGGGGATAGGTGTCTTGGACGAGGCAGTCTCCCATCAGGCAGGTCCTGAGCATCCCTGGATGTTATCACTGAGTATGCCAAGAATGCAAGGCCATGACAGCTCTTTCCGCAACCATTTCTCAGTGTTGTTTTTGCAGCCAGCAGCTTTGAGGGATGAGGGAACATCTTCTCCCAGACACAGAGCAGACTCACTTATTGCTTACGATAAAAGTGGTGAGGTAGGAGGGGACTGTGGTGGGTTTTCCAAGCTCAGAGCTCCGCAGCTGTGACGCAAACCCGCTGCATGTGTAACATCCACCTGGGTCCCTCTGTAGTGCCCCCGTGAAACTTGAGAACAAGGGAAAGATGTGTAACAATGGTGCTAATGCTGCTTGCTGTGCCAACAGCGGTCAATCCTTTGTCTCTGACTCAGGAATCCTGTGTCTTCTGCCAGCATTTATGAAACGACAGCAGGCTAGCTTTTTAGCTTATAAATGGGGTAAATCCCAGCCCCTGACAGGTGTTCTAGGCAGAGGGAACAGTGTGAGCAAAAACGGGGCTAGCTTGTTTAGGGAACAAGTAGTGACACTAGATAGATACTGTGTGCAATGACATTCGATATGCCCAGAGGGGGAGGCAACCTGTAATAAGGAGGAAGGTGTAGCCCACCCTGAGATCCCACGATCAGCTCTTACTGTTCACAGTCAGATTCTATTCTGTTCTCAGTCTCTGGGCTACTGTAAACATACTGCATATATAGACTCAACTCACAGTGGTTTAACACCTTTTATGTCCCAAGCCCTGAGCTGGCACTTGACCCAAATCAGTAATTGTGGCACGCAGCCTCAGTAGTTGTGGCGCACTTAGTTGCTCGGCGGCAATGTGTGATCTTCCCGGACCAGGGCTCGAACCCGTGTCCTCTGCATTGGCAGGTGGATTCTTTTTTTTTTTTTAAAGGAATTTTGCCTTTTTTTAAAAAATTTTTATTTATTTATTTATTTTTGGCTGTGTTGGCTCTTCGTTTCTCTGCGAGGGCTTTCTCTAATTGCGGCAAGTGGGGGCCACTCCTCATCGCGGTGCGCAGACCTCTCACTATCGTGGCCTCTCCCATTGCGGAGCACAGGCTCCAGACGCGCAGGCTCAGTAATTGTGACTCACGGGGCTAGTTGCTCTGCGGCATGTGGGATCTTCCCAGACCAGGGCTCGAACCCGTCTCCTCTGCATTGGCAGGCGGATTCTTAACCACTGCGCCAACGGTGTATTTTTTTTAATGTTTCTATAATGCACCATTTGCCTGTAGGACTTTGTTGTTTTCAGCCTGTTCAGTTTGTAAGTTCACAGAAGAGGGTTGTTGTAAGTTGCTTTTTGTAACGTCCTAAGCAGAAGGATGCTTTTTAAAAAGTTTAGAATGATCAGGTCATTTATCAAGAAAAACGGAGTTGACTCAAGAGTCCCACTGTTGCTTGTCAAGTGAGTGTGGAAGTTCTCTCTGTTCTCCCCAGAACAGAACATTCAGCAACAACAAACCCATGGGAACAAGTCTCAGCCCCACTGGGGGATCATTTGTGACTGTCCAGCTGCTTGAACAATTCCTGCAGCATAGAGAGGGAAGGAGTCGAATGCTGCTTTAGTGTCTGTAGCAAGGTTTATATTATGCACTGTGCCTATAGCACCTTACTTCATCCTCACAGCAATGCTCAGAGGTGGGTATGATTATTCCCATTTTATAGATGAGAAAATAGAGAAGCAGAGAGGTTAAGTTATTTGCCTAAGGTTAAACAGCTAGAACCCCTTTCCTAGACTCTACTCCCCTAAAAACTAGCACCTTGCTGAGCCATATTGGAACCTAGGGCGAAAGGAAAAATGTGTGCCCCTATGTGCACTTATCAAAACATCCTTCCATATTTTGAACCAAATGGAAAAAGTGGATAAAATCTCTACGATCAAAAAACACAACCATATATAAAGCCCTGTGTTGCCCAATCTGTTCGCACAATATTGTCAACACTCACAAAGCCAATTGGCAGGAGACACAATGGCGGCCTTCCTGGGAACCGCGGGCTGATTGGAAATGACTGTTCCCATTGCAAAATGATAGTGTCATAAAACAAACAACAGCCTGTCTTTATGTTAAATGTCAATACTTTGTTCATCGTGGATATTTTGCATTATTTTGATCTTTAAAGATATTACATTAAAATATTTATCCTAATTATGGAGTTTTTTGTTGCCCCCTCAAATATTGCACCCAAGGAGTGTTCCACTTGCCTCACCTTAATCTGATCCCTGGTAAAGCCAGGTCTTGGCCTGAATTACCCCAGGGCTCCATTCCCCAGGGTAGGCCTTCACTAAACAGGGCCCTGTTGGGGAGTGGATCCCAGATCCCCTACTCTTGCATGGCCTCACGGAAGTGCCTCATCTTCTCATCAGAAATATTGAATCACAAAGCTGTAGCAATAGAAATGGTTCCATTGTGTGGTAAGCACACAATGGTCACATGCCTGCAAAGATGTCTGGAGGCACCAGATATTCTCTACCCAGCCTTAGTCACATCTGACCCAGAAGCCACAAGTCCCCGATTCCTACCCTGATATGCTCAGCAGAGCTCATGGCATCAGAATTCTTAGCCTCTCCAAGCACTGATATGCCAAGAGTTTGGCTTTCCTATTGTGGGGAATGGAGTAGAAGGAGTTCCTGGTTCAGAAGCCCAGATTCCTGGTTTAACTGTCTGCACAGTACTCTCCTTAGCCAAGCAGTTGGATGAAAGGCTTTGCAGCAATACTTTCTATTGGAGATGAACATTGCTGATTTCTCCATTCTTTTCAATATTTCCACAGGGCTTCAGGAAAGCAAAGAGAAGCCACTGTTAAAACCCTTTAAGCTACAATAAAGCACTTGCTGATAACTGTTTTTGTGCAGGACACAGAGAGGAATTAGAGACCGTGGGATGAGGAAGAACAGCTCCCAAACATACCCTCCACCTTGCCAAAAGGGACCCACAATCCCAGTGTGCTGGCTCTTACTCTTCCCCCCTGGGAACTTTTACAGAAGAGAACTCAAATGACTACAAAGGTCAGCTTTGAAGTGAAAAAGAAGTCAGGGAGACTCAGCTGCCTATTCCCAGGTGCCCTTTGTGACCATTTTTGAACCAGTGCACAAACAACTCATCTTCCAACGAAGCAAACAAGCACTTATCAAGGGCCTACTGGACACCCTGCATCCACTCCTGTCCCCCTAAGTTTCAAGCTGCAGCCAAAGTGAATTTCTAAAAACACAAATTTGTCATGAGGATGAAATGAGCTACTATTTGTAAAGTGCTGACTGGCATTACTGGCACATAGTAACTGCTATAACGAATCTATTAAATAAACACATACAATGCTATTCCCCTCAGAGGACCAAATGGAAACTTCTTCACTACCTGCCTCTGCCTTCTGCTTCCCCACCTCTCTCTCCCTTGCTAACCTTACTCCAGGCCTCATTTCAAGTCCTCCTGAGTCAAGCTGCCTCCTGGCCTTAGCATGTGGCTTTCTCTCTGCCCAGGCCCATTCCTCTTCATTTGATTAATTTCAACTCCTCCTTCACAACTCAACTGAAATGTTACTTCTGCCTTCTAGGACCTCCCCAAGGGAGCTTAGGTTCCTTCATGTTTATCACAATTGTAATCACAACTAAACGTTTTAAGTTTTTAAATGTGTGCCTCCCTTACTAAGCTGTAAATTCCCCCAGGGCAAGGCTTATTAAAGGTGTCTCCAGTTCGCTGCTGGTCAAGGAACTCGGACAGGGTGAGTCCCTAATGGACCATTGTCGAAGGAATGAATGAAACCTTTTTAATAGTGCCTCATTAGGAGGTTGGCCCGAGATTGCACAGCTGATTCAAGATTCGAACCCACGACATTCTGGCTTTGAAACCAAAGGTCTGACCACCGCACTGACTGTCCCTTCCTCTACCGCAAAGCTGCAGCCAGAAGACAAGTGGTCTGGGAGTTGAGTTTAAGGAGCTGCAAGTCTATTTATTTGCAAAGGGCCACATGCTGCAAGGAACTCGGCGCCGCGCGCAAAGGCCTCGGGCCCAGGGGAGGGGGGCATCCGTCACGTGTAACCAGCAGGGCCAGCCGTCGCCGCACCCCAGGGCAGGAATGCGGCACCGCCCCCGCTCCCGAGCCAGCAAAACCGCGCTCTTCCTGAGGACTGACGTCAATGAAGGGGGCACCTCCGCGCGCTGAGCGAGGGCCGCCTGGGGCGGAGGAAAAGGGCCCGGGAGGACACGCCCCTCTCTGCTGCTCCGCCGCTGATTGGACCTGGGGCTTCTTCGCACTCGGATTTCGAGGCCTTGGGAAAGAAGGGGTCTAGGCGGGAAACGCCCCTCACCCGTCTGCTGCCGCCGATTGGCTCACGGAGTCTCCGCGTTCGATTTTGGAAGGCTCGCGGGGCGCTCACATCAAAACTCGGCAGAGGATTGGCTGTTCCCAAGCCAGGGAGCGCTTTCTCTGGGCAACCGCGGCTGTGACCGAGGTGGCCCGCCTCAGGCGGCCAGGTACGTAGGTTCGGCAGCCTGGCTTGAGCTGCGGTGGAAGCGAGTGGGCGGGCCGTCAGAGCAGGGTTGTCGCCGGGACCCGAATTCCCAGGCCCACTTAGACCCGTCGTTGTGCGAAGCGGCCACGTCTGAGCCCGGGGGCGGACCCGTGCTGGGGATATCGCCGTGTGACCTCGACCAGGATACCCCCTCCCAAGGTCTTGTCCTGTTGATGAACGCCGTCTGGTCCCTGTAAGCACCGTCGAGGCAGGAAGCCCGCCCTTTCGAAAGCCGTGCAAGGGGTTGGGGTGGGTGCATCTTAGCTGACCCCATCCCGATTTGAGGTCTGTCGGCTCTGCCCTTCAGCGTGGTGAGTAATCGTTCTAACTCCCCGCGGGGCGGTGGAGTGTCGAGGGCACAGAGGCTGGCTTGGGAGACCTGACTTCCGATCCCTGCGCCTTCCAAAACCCGCAGAAGCCGATAGGCCGTTTCAGAGCCTCCTGGGTCCTTCCTCCCCCAGAAGACCTCGTCAGCCATCCGGCAGGAACAAAAATAGCAGTGGTTGAGAGCGTGCCCACGATCCCAGCCTCGTCACCTACCACCTGTGTGACTTTGGGAAGTTACTTAACCTTTGTGGGCACAGCTTTCTCATCTGTAAAATGGGTGTAACAATAATAGTGCCTCCTCATAGGGGTGTTGTGAGGCTTAAAGATATTACTCCTCAGAAAGTGCTGTTCTGCACTTGACAGGGAGCAAGATGCCTCAACAGCAGCGATGATTTAAAAGTCCACAGATGAATCCATCTCCCTTTACTCTCTTCTCCCAAGAGTGAAGGTCCCTTTTGAGGGAGTTTCATGACAGTAGTGAGGATGAAAATGGCAATGATTCTATAGTCCCTGGTGGTTAAACAGCCTCTCTCCCTTGCATCATTCATTCACGATGTAATGTACTGGCATAGATGCTTTGGCATATTTTATCTCCCTATCCCTTAAGGGTTATTTATTCTCACCATTTTGATGATGTGCAAATTGAGGCAGGGGAAAACCGAGGCCTGCCAAGGTACCCAGTTATCAGAGGCAGAGCCAGAATTCAGGGTTCTTGAACTCTTGAAAAGAGTTATTTCTAGATCTAGCAGGAGTTTACTTCCAGATCATATCTGAGACTTGATCTGGGGGAAGGGTCCATTTCCTTTCTTTACCTCCTGGGACACAGAATTGGAGACCAGCCTGTGTCCAGTTCTCTCCTGGCTGAGCTAGGCCCACAAGGCCATTTGGACTGAGCCTCCTGCTTGAAGGAGCCACTGATTTTGGCTGCTGTCCAGTGGCATGTCAGTGCAGGGAAGCAGGCCAAGACCACAGGTGTTGATTTGGGCCTTGGGCCAGAGCCTCCAGTTCTTTTTCTAAAGAGGCCCTTGGCCTCTGATTGCAGATTATTACCATCACCAGCATTATCTGAAGGGGGTGAGTGAGGGCCCAGTTGCCGCCCAGGTCATACAAGTGTGTTGTGCCTGTCATAGTTGCCTGTACCTCCCTGAGACTACAGAGAGAATGGCTGTCTGAACTGAACTTCATACGTTACAAAGAACGTTCAGCTGGGCACCATATTTATGTACTGCAAATTCAGTGCATGGTGAGTCACCTTTTAAATATATTTCTTTGTAAGAGCCCTGCAGTTCATTTATTGCCTGTTTCAAAACAAGTTGAACTTCATTTTCAACATTTGATATTTACTTTGGGAGTTCGTTTCTAAGCTAGTTTGGATCAAATTGAAGTATTTCACAATTAGTCTTTACGCATTTGCTCACAGACCCATACCTATTTTTTATGTCAGCTCTGAAATGAAAGATCCATATATAATCTTTTAATAGATCCGTGGTTTCACTTCCCAGTTTAAAAAACTGCCATTTGTTCAAGTACACACTGACTTCCCTGGATTCAGGTCTTGTCCAGGAAATTCGTGGGAAAGTAACACATTGAATAAGATAGGAAATTTTTTTCTGATAATAAAAGTGTTCTGATTCAGTTTTCTCAAAGTTTACCAGATAGTCCTACGTGAAATCCACTGATGTTTATTCCCAGCCTCACTCTGCTGTCTGAATCCCAGAGTGGGAGGCAGAGCCAGGAGTGAGGGGCCTCAAAATCTGGAGGTGCCAAGGCCTCTCGAGATTCATGGAGGCTGTGGTTGAGGCTGAAGGCTCAGACTCTCCCAGATGGTTCCTTGTTGGTGTGTTTGTAACTCACTGTAACTCTATAACTGGCCGCTGGAGGCTAGAGGCAGGAGGCAGGGCCTTGCAGGGCCTTGCAGCCCTGGCAGAGGCGGCTGGACCATCTGGGAGGTCAGGCTCCGAGCCACATCCTCCCTGAGGCAGACGCTGCTACTTGATCCCATTGCCATTCTCTCTGAAGGGAGGGTGAGATTGCCTGAGTCTAAGAGGAGAACTGTCACCCCTTCTCCCACCACCAACATCAGTCTGCTCGTCTGCTCCAGGCTTGGCCATAGCCAGCCTAGGTCACTAGAATGCTTTAGAGCAGTGAGTTCTCTGTCTTCTACCAGACCCTAACCCCACAGCCCACAGCAGCACAGCAGGGTCTGGCCTCCAGGAAAGACTGAGGAGGGCAGAAAAGGGAAGCTACTGGTGGGGAAGTTCCCTGGCACTTAATGAGCCAGACCTGTCCACACATGTTGCTCCTGGGCCCTGGCAGACAAGCAAACCCATCTCTGCTTCCCTACGGACCTAGCCTTGTCATGGAATCATTGACTCAACACCAGCACACATCCTTGGAGACCACAAGCATCAACCTGTCCTTTCAGATGTAAGAGGGAAACAGGCCCACAGAGGCCATGTGAAGTGCCTGAGGCCTTTCAGCCCGTGAGTGGCAGAACTAGGGCTCGAACCTAGTCCTCTGACTCATAAGCCAGTGCTCTGTGCACTGGGCCAGGTTGCAGTTCCAGATTTCTTTTGTGGAGGCTGGGGATCTTCCTCTTCAGAGTGCCACAGGTTCATGGCTTCAAGGCTGGGGCAGCCTGTCACCTGGTAAAGAGCTCTGGTGCTAGTGAAGATTAAAATAAATTCCACAACCCCACTCCTGCCTGGTATGTGGGACATTCACTGTTCTTCCCTTTCCACTGGCAAGTTTACCCTCTTTGTGAATTAGATACGAATAGTGAAACAGTCCTCACAGAAATGATGGGAAGAACTGTGCTTTGAGCTGCCTGGCTGTGAGGGCAACTTGGTGGTTTAAAAGCTCGGGCTGCAGTCATTAAAATGAGGTTCTGGCCTCCGCTGAGCCAAAGATATGTATTTCAGCTACTCTTTAGTCCCCTTTAAATGGCAATGAGGATAACAGTGCCTGATTCCTAAGAACTGTTTTGAGGATGAAATGATATCACGCATGTCGCTGATTCGGAATAAACACCCCATAGTTAGCTTTAATTTCTCTTTATCAGCCTGAAAGTGTTACTTGGTGGCTGTTGTTGTCTGGTCACAGTATATTTATATCATCCAGCACTGGGGGTTTAATTACCACGCATATTAGGTCTTAACTGGATTCTCATAATTGTGCCTATGGAGAGGCAGATTTTTTTTTTTTTTTTGCGGTACGCGGGCCTCTCACTGCTGTGGCCGAGGCAGATTTTAAAATTCCCATTTTCCAGATAACAAGTACATTTTTTTTTTGGCCACGCCATGCAGCATGCGAGATCTTAGTTCCCTGACCAGGGATCGAACCCGCGGCCCCTGCAGTGGACGCGCAGAGTCTTAACCACTGGACCACCAGGTAAGTCCCCCAAAAAGCACAGTTTTTATGAAGTTAATTTATCTGACAGTCTTCTGAAGGTTTATTTTAGTTATTAAATCTTTTCAAGAGAGTGGGATTCTTATGATAGAAGGCCTAGAAACTGGAACAGGGTGAGTGTGGAAATTACTGGAAGGAGGATGGCTACTGGGATGAGGAGGAGGGATGGCCAGGGCAAGGAGGGGGACAGTCATATCTGAGGAGTCTGAATGAGAAGGAGAGATGGCTCAAATTCTCAAGAGCATAAAAAGCAGGTGAGGGCTTCCCTGGTGGCGCAGTGGTTGAGAGTCCACCTGCCGATGCAGGGGACACGGGTTCGTGCCCCGGTTTGGGAGGATCCCACATGCCGCGGAGCGGCTGGTCCCGTGAGCCATGGCCGCTGAGCCTGTGCGTCCGGAGCCTGTGCTCCGCAACGGGAGAGGCCGCAGCAGTGAGAGGCCCGCGTACCGCAAAAAAAAAAAAAAAAAGCAGGTGAGAGTAAGGGTTACTTCGGCAGGTGGGCTGAGGATGGATAGGAAACTGCTGATGCTCTTATTTATATGATTCTGGTTTTTTTTTAATAAATTTATTTTATTTATTTTTTGGCTGTGCTGGGTCTTTGTTGCTGCACGTGGGCTTTCTCTAGTTGCAGAGAGCCGGGGCTGCTCTTCGTTGCGATGCGCGGGCTTCTCATTGCGGTGGCTTCTCTTGTTGTGCAACACAGGCTCTAGGCACGTGGGCTTCAGTAGTTGTGGCTCACAGGCTTAGTTGCTCCGCGGCATGTGGGATCTTCCCGGACCAGGGCTTGAACACGTGTCCTTTGCATTGGCAAGCTTAACCACTGCGCCACCAGGGAAGTCCCTGATTCTGTTCTTTTGCACTTTTTACAGTGAGCATGTACATTTTTAATTTAAATATATTTTAAATTTGATTTCCCCCTTTGTAAGCCAGTTGCTGTTTGATAGGTATCTCTATAGCTGGCTGTGGAATGAGGTCTGACTTAGCAACCAGGCCTTCCTTGTTAGGCCCAGGACTGTGAAGGGTGAAGGGAGCACAGGCAGGCCTTCAGCTGGCTCAGGCCAGGCTGCTCAGAGGAAAAGGAGGGTCTACATTACACCCCTGACCCAAGTAAAAAAGTCAAGGAGGCCAAGAAGAGGGGCATTTGCATTTATTTAGCTCCCATTGGGGACCTGATACCACACTAGACCCATTTAATCCTCACAGTAATCCTGAGAATTGATTATTAGCCCCATTTTACAGTTAAGCAAACAGGCTCAGAGAGGTTGAGTAACTTGCCTAAGGTCACAGCCAGGAAGGTGGCAGAGCTGGGATTCAAACTCAATTCTGTGTAATGCCAAAGTCCTTGGTCTCCTGGTCTCCAGTCTATTTTCCAATGCCATAGCTTTTTCAGGCTGTAGTGAAGATAAGGATAAAGTGGGTGAGCCTCTTATCCCTTTATCATTCAAAAACAACTATCTAGAACTGAGGTAATTCAATTGTCATTTCTTGCATGTGAGGAGGCAGGGGCATTGACCAGAGCCTAACTTTTATTGAACTTAGTATTGATTTCTGCCTCTGCCCTGATAGGATATTCTAACCCTGTAACCCCTTCTTCTGCCCCTACCTTTGCCTCTGTGGTCCTCTGGACTGTGGTTAGATATGATTGGTCTATTTCATACTGTGTTTACTAAATTATATGGACTAGGTTCATCCCCAGGGTCTTGAAAATAGAAAATGGGATGACCCTTCTCAATGTTGTAGATGGAAAAGCAAATGAGTGGTCTTAATGCTTTATGTGTCTTCACTCAGTCCTCACAGGAGCTCTACGAAGTAGGTACTAGTATGGCTAAGTTACACAGGAAGCAGATGAGGTGTGGAGGGTCACCCAGCCAGTAAGTGGTGCAGGCGGCCAGAAGCCGGATTCCCACCTGGGGAGCCCAAGTCCACAGCCCCTCTCTTACTTCTGTGCCACAAAGCTTAGGTCTCAGCATCAGAGTATTCTGGATTGTTCTTCAGTTTCCTCATCTGTGACATGAGGAGGTTAAAAAGTACCTTCCTCATAGGGCTGTTGTGTTCACATTTCAACGATGTTATGTGAATACAGTGAAGCGTGATACATAAGTGCTTAACACGTTTCAGCTGCCGCTGCTACGGGCGTTATCACTAGGACCCGGGGTCTGCGTGGACTCCACAGCCAGACAGACTTGGGTTCTACTTCTGGCTCTGCACTTACACATGGCTTTGTGCCTGCAAGAAAGTCATTTAACATCTGGGGTGCGCTTCTTCATCTGTAAAGTGGAGATAAACAATCCTCGCCTTCTGTGACCCTTAAGTTAATACATACGTCAGGCACATAAGCACTTTATAGTAAAGTTTGACTGTCACCATCATTATTATTTCCCCAAGGTGCTGTGGGAAATTAGAGTGACTTTAAGTCAAGACTTCCTCCACTTCGGCTCCTGGAGAATAGAAACACCAGAAGCCCTTGCGTTAGTCAGGACCCCAGGGCTTGGGAAGGGCCCGCTGAGCTGCTGACGTCCCTCCCTGTTCCTTCCTCGGCACCCAGGATGGGTACCCCCGCCTCTGTGGTGAGCGAGCCGCCCCCTGGGCAGGCCCCGACGGAAGCCCGGGGCCGCAAGCAGGCCTCGGCCAACATCTTCCAGGACGCTGAGCTGCTGCAGATCCAGGGCCTGTTTCACCGCAGCGGGGACCAGCTGGCCGAGGAACGAGCACAGGTCGTCTGGGAGTGTGCAGGGGACCACCGTGTGGCGGAGGCCTTGAAGAGGCTGCGCAGGAAGAGGCCCCCTCGGCAGAAGCCCCTGGGCCCCTCGCTACACCACTGCAGCCGGCTCAGGTAGGCCCCTGGGGCTGGAGGGCCGCGGGGAGGAGAGCACTAACATGCCCACTGTACCCTTTCCTGGCTCTGGGGCCTGGAGCTGCTAACCTGGCCTCACCTCTAAGTACCTACCACTGGGGTTGTTGTGAGGTCTACACAGCACTTACTTACCACGTGGTTGACACTTAGAGGTTGCTCTTACTACTGGAATCACCCTAACCCTACTCCCATGGGAACAGGTGCCTGGGTCCTCTCAGTGCCACCTCATTTCGCAGTGATTCTCCACCAGGTGCGAGGGACTATGGTCTGGAAGAAAAAACAATCCTGTTTACCTATTGCTGAACAGGTAACATTCAAAAGTAAGCCTGGTGAAAACCTTGGCTGTGGGATTACTAAGAAAATAGCATAAGAGAGTACTGTTGAGACATCAAGGGTTAAAAACGGTTGAGAAACTTTACCTTAAACTTTCCCTAGTCCTCCACCTCTTTGCTTATTAGGTCACTGCCAGCTCAGGAACAGCAAGCCCCAAGAGATCGAGTTGAACCACATGGCCTAACCAATCACTATGGGTTACACGCTGGGCCCACACTCAGAATATCAGATCCGAGCAGGCCTTCTGAGATCATCAGGTCCATGGGCAGCAAATCAGCTTCATTGCTCGTATTAGTTCCAATTGATTAGTAATCCCTACTGAAATCATCTTGAGATGGATACTTGCCCTCTGGTCTTGTATCAGGACAGATTAATGATGTCTGCCATGAGTACAGGATGAGGAAGACGGAGAAATGCTGAGTGTCTCACCCCCTGATCTAGCCCCACTCTCTTTACAGAAGAGCAGTCTGAAAGCTTTGCCCTGTCATGCAGCTCTTTGGCCAGAGATGAGACCAGAGCCCTGGTCTCATTTGGCCCTGAACAATGTTTGTTTTGTTTTTTAATATTTATTTGGCTACGTCAGGTCTTAGTTGCAGCATGTGGGATCTTTTAGTTGCGGCATGCGGGACCTTTAGTTGCAGCATGTGGGATCTAGTTCCCCGACCAGGGATCGAACCCAGACCCCCTGCATTGGGAGTGTGGAGTCTTAGCCACTGGACCACCAGGGAAGTCCCCCTGAACAATGTGTTTTAATAGTTCACCATGACCAAAATCTCTTCAGTCCCTGTACTGTCCTTCCTATTGATGTTGGCTTAAAACACACTTGTTCCCTGCAGAATCACAGAGCCCCGCACTCCACCGGCCGACCCACAGAGCAGTGCCACGGAGATGGCTTCCAGCGGGCAGTATCTGAACTCCAGGAGGACCAATGCCAGGATCCGCCGGAACCGGAGGAAGCCAGGTCCCCCAAGCTACCTTCATCAGATCAGACACTGATCCGGGGAAAGGGCTGGGAACAGCTCTATCTTCCCCAGGATTCATAGGGACTTTTGCCAAAAGGTCTGGGGAAGCGAAGAAGGAAGAGAGCTGAGGCAGACAGCCCCACTGCTGGCACTGGCCTGCTCGAGTCAGAACAGGCCCGGAGGCTTCCACTGAGCTGTTATATGGGACCCATTCTTCACCAGATTGAGGAGAAACAGTGACCGTTCCTGCCTCAGCCCTTCTCAGTTTAACACTATACCTGGGCTGCATGATATTCCCCTGGGAGTCAAGGACAGGCACTCAGACTCAGCATCTCACCACTCCTGCTACCGACCCTCCTACTACTACCGTAACCCGTGGTCCAGCAGCTTGTCCCACACCCCTGCCCCTTCAGGCCAGCACAAGGAAACCATAGTTTAAGTGGCAAAATAAAACCATTTGCATCAAGAGTTTTGTTGAGTCTGTCACAGAAGGGGAAGATCCAGAATGGACACTCCGGAGCTGGGGGTGAGGCACTGGGCTCACTGCAGGGAGGGAAGGAAGGAGAAAATAGGGCTGGCCTCCTTTACCAGAGGCTGTCAGACTGGGAGGCGAGATGGAAGCCTCTCCATAGGCAGTCCTGGTCCAAGATGAGGAGAGAGGGTTCTTGGCCCCTAGCCAGCTCTGGAAGGGGAGACTATTACAGTCAGCCCTGCATAGTGGGCCGTGACCCTAGGCCGGATGAGTCTGCCGTCAGTGTAGTGGGCACCAGCTCCTCAGCTGGCTTCTGCATCCCTGTGGAGCAGCCATCCTGAGGCAGCTCGACAGCTGCACCAATCATGCCTTTTGCATTACTGAGGTTTCCTGTAGCCTGAAAACCCTTGAGGTGAGGATTTTTGACTACTATTCTAACTTTGGCTCAAAAGAAGCCTACTGTATGTTCATTAGCGAAGCTCCCCTCACACCCATCCTACCTGCTTGATTATCCGTCACTTAAAGGAGCCAGGGTTCAAATTGCTCCAAGTGGGCAGTGATGCACACACAGAGCAGAGCTGCCCTCTTATGGCCAAAAAGAGAAGCCAGTCCACATTCCTTACCCCAAACCTTCGGGAGAGATGATTTTGTAATTTAGAATTTTTTTGGCTTTTAGAAAGGAGTTATTGCAAAAACTGTATAATCCCTATTGGGGGAGCATCTCATAACAGAACACTAATATTTCTGCAACAAATATTCACAGTAAAAGGGATACATGATGATTACAAATAGCTTTGCATCTCTGTAGGTGCAAGTCAGGTGTTGGTGTCAAATGAGTTATGAAAATATTTTGGGAAATGAGGACCTGTACCTTCCTCTGCTAGAGGAAAAGAGACTCAGGAGCCATATCTCAGTAACTCCATGGCAACACAGGGTTCTTTGTCCTTAAAATTGCATCCTACCTTGTCTTCCTTCCACCAAAGAAAACTAGACAAAAAAGGTCAGAATTGGACTTGTTATTCATACATCTGCATTGATTTAAATACATTACATACAATTTCTACAGTGCATTAGAAGAACAGTACAGAGGCAGCAGCACTCTACAGCCCAGCCTCTACTCCCTGACACTGGGAGACAGGGCCTGTGGCTGGCAGAGGGCCGGACGGTTCCTCGAGTGCCGCCCAGAAGCCTACCCCGGCACTCTGGGCCCTAGCTCTCCCAAAGTCCACATTCAAGGCAACCTGAGTACAGGCTTCAAGGAGAACGGATGTGGGCCAGGAAAGGATGTCCCATACTCTTTGGCCTGCCAGGACTGGGACCAGCTCCCTCTTACATTGGACCCAATTTCCTTCTCATCCCAGAGCTGGTCTGCCTGAGGACAATGTGCAGATCTGCTCAGTGAGGGAAGCACCGGGCTCTTTAGACTGCTCAGGCTCTCTCAACACCCAGGTGGGGGCTTCACAAACACGTTTGCACACAGATGTCTGGAGAGTTAAACACACCTGGGTCCCCTCCGGCCTCTGGGAGCCCTGCTGCTCCCATGTTCTCGCAAAAATTGTCCCTAAGGCCAAAGTCGGGGTCGGCTCAATGGGATTGTCAGGGCTGGGGCCGGCGAGGAGCTGTGCCTTGTCCACAGGGCATGCGTACCCAGCTCCCGAGACTTCCTGTCAGCGGGGTGGAAGCCCAGGATAAGCTGGCTCCTGGGGGCTGGACTGGAAGGGGCCCAGCCTGGCGCAGCTGACGAGAGAGCTGCACACCTCCTGCATGGCGGGAGCTAGGCAAGCAGAGGGAACACAGCCATAGTCCTTGCTCCCTTTCTTTGGTTGTTCTTCAAACCTTCGAGATAGTTTCTTTCCAAAGCTGATTGACCAATCGCAGGACGCCGGAAACTTGAAACGTCCAGTAGCACAGGGCTGCCCCACAGCCACAGGTGGCACCCTCTTTACTCCCCCCTGAGGCCATTCTTTGCTTTGGTGTAGAAAGGGCTCGGACAGCTGGTAAGGGGGACAGCTGAGGGAAGAGAGACATGGAAGCAAGAAGATGCACATTGGGTTGGGCAGCCACCGGGGGGCAGTGTGAAGGCCTCTCTCCTTAGGGCCCTGCCTTTCTCAAGAAGCCGTGGAAAAACTGGCCTGGAACAAGAAGTGGAGGAGCAAAGGGAAGCTGCCAACCAGGAGGCGGAACACCAGTCCTGTTACCTCCAGCAAGCAACAGTGGTAGCGGAAAAAGAAGTCCAAGGACCTAATATCCTGTCCTCTTATGTGCTGAGACCCACCCCAGAACCCTCATCGAGAGCCACTCCAGAACCCAGAACTGAAGCACTAACTCAAGAGTTGAGAACAAAACATCTAAAACAACAGGAACAAATGAGCAGACTGGGAGAGTTTGTTACCTTTGGCTACGGCCAAGGACTAAGGAAGCAAGGCTCGGATAAGTTCACCCATAGACCATTACAGTTCCCAGCATATACCCAGGTGGTATGGATCACATTTGCATGCTGGGGAGTCAACTTCCTCCCTCCTGCCTTTGCCTGAGTGACAAGCAACCTACAGGCCTAGACTAGAGGGGTTGGGTCCCCAGCAGGGAAGGGAGCAGAGGTGATCTATACCATCACTGTAAAACTGCTGGGAGTTCTAGAGCAAAAGTCTCCCCACTGTGAGAATCGTGTCTGGAGTCAGCCTATTGCACCAGTGGGAGGAGAAGGGGAAGAAGACTTGGCAGAAAACCAAAAGGAAGTGTGGCTTCTGTCTGTCCCAGCACTGCGAGTCACCTAGCTGCCTTGGTCCGTGGGGGTAGGGAACTGTGAGACACCTGGATGTCTGGGCCCATGCAAATTTAGGTCTGGATCAGAGGTTTTCTGCTATAAGAGGTTCTGGGATTCTGCCTGGGTTTTATATTTAAATTTGTATTTGTTTTTTTCTGATGCAGAATATAATGAGGAATAGCTACAGAGCAGGGTGTCAGGAAGGGAAGGGAGTTTCCCAGCCTTCCCCCAGGAGATGCTGGAAGGGAGATGCTCCTTCCCGGGCACCTGGACTACTTGCACGGAGCGCCAGCCCCCCTACGCCAGCTCTCAGAAGGGCCCAACAGCACACACTGTCCTTCTGATTGTGCTTCTCCCTGTGCTTGGGAAAGCTCTGAGGGGGTGGTGAGCAGACAGGGAGGGCTCTTAAGGGCACTGATATCCGCCGGCTTCTCTGGCTCTTCCTGTAACCTGCTCCCCAGGCTTTCTCCCAGGCCAAGTCTCAGACAATGTGCCTTTGTCTGCCTCTGGGGCTACCACCATGAAAAGAAGGGCTTCCGACTCTGAAAGCTCTGTGTGTAGGACTCGCTAGCAGATCGCTGGTGGGAACGGGCCGTCTCGACAATCACGGGTGGCATCTGGACGAGGTGCAGGGGACTCTTGTTGTCTTTCAGGGCCTGGGTCAGATTTAGGATCTGCAGTGGGAAAAATGAGATCAGTGAGGGCAAAGCCTAGGCATTCTGGTCTGCCTCTGAAGGGAGACCTGCAGATAGAGTGCTCCTATGAATCAAAACAAAAATAAACAATCCACTAATGGAAAATTGTACCAACAGGCTATTTACTAAAGTAAGAATATAAGTGGGCAATATACAGAAAATGGAAACCTCTCTACTCGTTGAAAAAATACAAATGAAAACAAATACCTCCTATTTTTTTGCCCTTCTAGTTAGTAAAGATACAGAAGACGACGATGACGACTCAGCTGGGGAGAGTTCAGAGACGTGGCTGTGGGACTGGATCGTGGGACAGTTTTTCAGAAAGGCAAGTGGAACATAAAGGCTTAAAAGTGAACAGGCCCTCTGACTCAGCAACTCCATTTTTAAGGACTAAGGGAACAATCACTGACATGCACAAAACTCTTAGTTTCAATCAATACAGTGCAGTATTGTTTGTAACAGTGAAAATGATATAAATACCTGAGTATGGGATCAGCTAATAACTTAAGGGATTAGAAACAAGCAGTTAAAAAATATATTCTCTTGGCATGGAAAACTGATCACAATGTCTTAGATGGAAAAGAAAGGAGATAAGGAACCAGTATTATAGTGTGACTCCACCTTTGTTTTCTTATCTACTTATCTACAGAGAAAAAAAGTCTGGAAGTTGGCAGTGATTATCTCTGGGTCAAGGAAGGTGACCTAGAGATAGGGTGATTTTTGTTTATCCTTATTTTCTGATTTTCCTACAAAGACCATGTATTAAACAAAAAAAAAGCCATTTCAGTTGAATTGCCCCTTCCATGCTGTCTTTTCATCATCTTTTTTTTTAAATAAAACTTTTACTTTGGAATAATTTTATACTTACCGAAAAGTTACAAAGATAGTACAGACAGTTTCTATGTACCATTTACCCAATTTCTCATAATTTTATCATCTTATATAACAGGGTACATTTACCAAAACTAGGAAATCAACATTGGAACATTAGTATTAACCACACTCCAGGCTTAATTCGGATTTCATTAGCTTTTCCAGTACTGTCCTTTTTCTGTTCCAAGATGCCACAGTGCATTCAGCTCCTTTCCAGTTTTTGTCTGTATTTTACATGTATTTCAGATATGTGTCCAAAGGAACACATTTTCTTCCCCTTGTCAAAATCATAGTCACCACCATTTATCGTCTCTGGTAGGACAGTACAAAAGCTGAAGTTGTCCTATGACAGCCTTCTTTAAACCACTGGATGTTGAAGATTTTCACAGCCAGGCCAGACACATGGGAGGGGAAGCTAGGCGGCACCCCCATATCACACAGGCCTCAAGCCATAAATATCCTTGGCCTACAAGTGCTGCCCCAAAAGAGGCAGAGATTCACCTGGAACAGAGGTCAGAAGTGAGAAGTTGATCCTACCAGTAATTAATTTCATTTTTACTTCATTGTTTAGGTATTGCCAGCACCCTACACTGCTTAGAAGAGCCTTGAGTACAAGATCAGGCCAGAGAACTAAAAGGAGCTTCAAATGGAATCAGAGTGAATTGTGCAGGAGACCCGCCCAACTTAAGAGACAGGAGTTCACACCTGCCCTGGCTGGGTCTCCCTGTGCTTTCTTTGGTTCTTCGGGTTAGAAGCCACCTTTCCAGCATGTTTAAAATGGGGTAAAATGTCAAACTGTCTACAACTTACTTTCAAAAGATTTGGCCAAAAACAAACAAAATCTATCTATCTAGGGAGAGAGACAAATTATATAGATACATTAAAGAGAGAAATTATATAGATATATAGAGATAGATACTATTCAGATAGATAATATTTAGAAAAATAAGATAAAGCAAACGTGGCTAACTAAATGTAACAATTGGTGAATTCTAGAAGACCCCACTCATTCTTTCAATTTTACTGAGGTTTGAAGTGTTTCAAATTAAAAAGTTGAAGAAAAATTTATAGCAGGCACATAATGCCAAAAAAGAAATACTGTCTTTGAAAATGTTATCTAAAGAAGCTTTCCCTCAGACTCTGCATTCTTTATCTAACTCCTGGTTAGAAGCCTTTATGGTGAGGAACAACTTCTATCCCCCAATTCCATCTCTCTAGGGGTTCCTCATTCTTCACCTTTGACTCTGGGCCATTGTACAGCCCACTCTGTGATTACAGCTCAGGTAGGTAGAAGGTGGTGCCTTCCTTTCACCTGCATGCTAGGAGGAGGAGCTGGACGCTCACGGAACCTCATGGTTTCAGAGGGAGGCACTCTAGGTTGTAAGATGCCACAGGCCCTCAAAGGACATTAAGAGCACAAGTTGGAAAGAAAGCTAAGATTGCACTCTCTCAATCCACGCCCCTACCCTGCCTTTTGCTACTCTAGATAATGGTCCTAACTAAATATCATGAGAGGAAGATTGCTATGATGTTGGCAGGAGACTGGAGTTGGGAAGGGAGCAGAGAAGAAACTACAATAGGGACAGAGGTACAGCCTACATAAACTTGAGAAGTTTGTTCCTTTATGCTGAGTTCCATAATACCAGACTACATCACGTGGCTTTTAAGGTTTCTACAAATTCTGCCAGCCTAACTGGGCCCTTACATTATTTGGGAAATGTAGGAAGACCATGTTATGGTATTCAGGCAGCTATAATAACTGCAGCTCTTAAAACCTGTCTGTCCCATATCTAGAGAAGATGGGCTTGGTAAGCTCAAGAGCTGCTCTCACCAGAAGCCTTTTGCTAAATGGAAGAAAGAGGTAAATGTATAATTATGACCGAGAACACCCTCTTCTCCTTCACAGATGTGAGAAGCTGTATACAAAGTCATAATCAAAATAGCTAACCCATATTGAGTACTTCAGTACACCAGCACTACTCCAACTGTTTTCAATGATTTATCTCATAATAACCCAACGAGGTAGGTGCTGTTATTAATCCCATGTTACAGACGGAGAAACTAAAAGAAGGAGAGATTAAGTAACTCAACCAAGACCTCATAGCTAGTAAATGGCAGAGCCAGGATTCAAACCAGGCACTCTGACCAGTTTGTGCCCTAACCACTAAGCCATCCCAGCTATCTTTAAGACTTCAAAGTGATAAGCAGAATGTCAGTGTCCTACAGAGTTTTTAGACAATTTTCAAGCTATTCTTTACTATGCTTTGGAAGGTCAACAACACCCTGGGGGTTTCCTTGGTTCTCTTTGAAGGTGAAGTGGAGAAAAAAGAAATAATATGGCTTGTAACTATAACAACAAAAATTATAACCATGACCAGCATCTGAGTGCTTACCATGTGCCAGGCATTGTTTTTACTAAACACTTGATACACATTATCTTATGTAATCCTCTGGCCAACTATGCAAAGTATGATTACTGTCCCATTTTATAAACAAGAAAGCAGAGACTCCTGCCCAAGGCCATAATGCTGGGAATGGTGAAGCAGCAGTCTGACTCCGGAGCCTAGCTCTTAACCACCAAGGCACATGGCTGCCTTGCACAACTTGAGGACACAGACCACCAGGTAAATTTACCAATGAACTATCCAGCAAGGGGCACAGAGCTAAGCACATAGTAAGCGCTTCACCAAGCACCAGATACCACGGAAGAGGTGGGAGATTTGGGATGGCTACCTTTCCCCCTCAGGTGTTAACACAGAGTTACAAATATGTATGGCATAGACTAAAATGAGTTTAAAATACAGGCTTTACACATTTACTCAACATGAGCATAAAACCCTCTCAGAGAGATCCCAGGGATGACACCAGGAGGATGTCCCAGGCTTACCTGTCCCCGCATGACAGCAATCTGCTTATGGAACTGGCCCCTATCGAATCCAGGATCTTTCTGCAAAAGAAGGGCAGAAGGAGATGGAACCTGCATGAATCCCTCAGAACAACCCGTTTTCCTCCCCCAGTTAGAAACTTTCTAATAAAGAGAACCTACATGAAGCTTCAGAGACTTAGTGAAATTAACCACCACCCCAAGAACTCCCTGTTTCACAGATGGGGAAATAGAGAACAAGTAACTATTTTGTCCTCAGTCTCATTATTAACGCTAGAGAACTCCAGGTTCTAGTGCTCCATTTGAAAATGAGAGCTCTGCAGATACACTGCAGCCACATAACACAAAGGACACAAACCAGTGTGATTCATCACAGCTGCCAATTTTTTTCAAACCAACTCAAACCAGGTCTTGCTGTCCACAGGGGGGAATCTTGCTCTTCATTGGCTAACACAAGCCAGAAGGGTGTTTCCATTCTCTTTGGGCTTGTATCAGGACCAATTAGAAAAACCACTGGAATTCTTTCTTCTATATGGTTATAAGGCTGAGGTTCCCAGGGCTAACCTTGAAGAGTTCATATAGGTCCTCCTCCAAGTCCTTGACGAAGTTAGGGTCTGATATCTTTGGAAGAATCAGATCTTTGATCTCCTGAGAGAATGGGACTTTTGCCTGGGGCAACCAGGCCCAGTAAAAAGGATCTGAAAAGAGGAAAAGTCAAAAGCAAAGCTGGTGTTGAAAAAATCCCTGCCCATCTATGTCCTCCACCTATCAGAGCACTGGCAAAAGTAGGATACTGCTCTTATTTGAAACACAACAGAAAATAGAAGTTATAGGGGGGCTTCCCTGGTGGCGCAGTGGTTGAGAGCCCGCCTGCCGATGCAGGGGACACGAGTTCGTGCCCCAGTCCGGGAAGATCCCACATGCCACGGAGCGGCTAGGCCCGTGAGCCATGGCCACTGAGCCTGTGCGCCCGGAGCCTGTGCTCCTCAACGGGAGAGGCCACAACGGTGAGAGGCCCGCGTACCGCAAAAAAAAAAAAAAAAAAAAAAATTATAGGGGCTGTTAACCCTAAAGGTTACACAGTAAGTGGAGAAACTGGGCTTCAAACCCAGGTCTGCCTAATCCCTGAGCCTGTGCACTCTCCCAGACATTATATGACTTTCCAAGATGTCAGCCTATCTAGAAGCAATTACTTGCCACCGAAACATTGAGATGCTCCTTCTGAAAAGACAGACAAGTACTGCAAAGGGACTAGTGACCCTCTACTTGTATCTTTCCCTTTCTAAAGGTTTCTCAGTTATAATGGGGCAGGGGCTGGCTTCTAGAATGTCAACATGGAAGACAGAACACTGACAG
This sequence comes from Monodon monoceros, assembly GCF_005190385.1. Classification (NCBI taxonomy): domain Eukaryota; kingdom Metazoa; phylum Chordata; class Mammalia; order Artiodactyla; family Monodontidae; genus Monodon; species Monodon monoceros. Next base: position 52,408,557 of record NW_021703781.1, on the reverse strand, counting down.
CAGCTTGTATTTAGAAACACAAATAGAATAAATTATGATAAGACAGTCCTCAGAAAGAATAAGAAAAATGCAAAGCAGAGATGCGAAAACTCAACTCTGTGTTTCAAATGGGAATAATGTAAGGTAAAAATTATAATAGCTTACATTATGGAGTAGTTGCCATGTGCCAGCCATTGTGCTCAAGTGCATGAGCTGCATTATTTCATTAATTCTTAGAACAATCCTGTGATAGAGGAATTATTATCTTCATTGCACACATAAGAAAACTGAGACTGAGCAAGAAAAGAGCCAGACCATAGTGGTCTTGAGACTTACACGCCCTCCAGGAGTCAGGATGTTTCAGGGGGAAAGCCAGCCCATTGTCTATGGCAGCCACCTTGATAACAGGCTCCTTCACCACCACCCAGTCTGTGTCCTGAAGAGCAAAGGAAGATTAAATATTTATTGAGTCCCACCTGCCCCAGGCCCTTTAAAGTAGTAGCAAAGCATCCCATCTCAACCTCCTCAGGCATCAGTCCTTACTCAACCTCTGAACTGGTTTCCATATTGTTACCTGACTTAATACATTCATGGCACTTTGATTTGGCTAATTCAAGCTTCCCGGAGTCCCTTTCTTATCTTAGAAAAGGTGCCCTTCCCCAAGAGTTGCCACAGTCCTTGGTAACATGGGAAATGACAATAACAAAAGATAACTATAAGCCATTCCTCCTAGGGAAAGGCAGTGAGAATCCTGCGAGTATAAAAAAAAAGAAAGAAAAGTCAATTATCAGTCAGCCAAGGTCCTTTGGTGTGGACCTTGACTCAGATGCCACTTCAGTGGTGGTGACCACATTTTCTAGTAAGATAACAGAACCATGGAAGATAACAGCTGGCTGCTCTTGCATAAGGGAGTCTGCTCCCCTGCTTCAGTGATACATTAAAAGGAAAAGGACGAGAGCTGAATGCAGAGAGAGCGGAGCAGACTGCCTGTGACAGCAGCCCATGTCAGACATTCCCATGACTGTCTACTTGGCTCCATGTTCAGGTTAACTAGTGCCACCACAGGAATAGGGCATGTGGGTCCAGGATACCTGCATCAGAATCCTCTGGGATACCTTATTTAAGGTGTGAAATCCTCAGTTTTACCCCAGACCTAATGGAGGAAAGGCTTGTACTTATCTTACGGAAAAACCCGAGTGAAGTTTTTGGCCAACCCAATAAAATCTGTACTTTTTTTTTTGGCCACTCTGCACAGTGTGTAGTATCTTAGTTGCCCAACCAGGGAGTGAACCTGCACCACTTGTACTGGAAGCACAGAGTCCTAACCACTGGACCGCCAGGGAAGTCCCCCGAATCTGTACTATTTTTAGTAAGCTCTTCAGGTGATTCTGATGTACAGAATTTGAGAACCACTATTACAAAAGGAAGTAAAAACACTATGAGGATGTGTTAACTAATCTTATTGTGGTAAACATTTTGCAACATATACATCAATCATCACATTGTACATCTTAAACTTGCACAATATTATATGTCAATCATACCTCAGTAAAGCTGGAAGAAAAAAAACACTATAAAGAATAAAAGCCAACCTCACTCTCCTTCTCCAGGTAGCCTTCCTGCTAATTTTTTTAAATGTGCAGATTGAACAGGGATGGGGAAGTGTGGTGGAGTATAAAAGCAATGAGAGGGTAAAGAAAGTTGCAGGAAGCAGCTTTTTCTAAACTGATGTTCTGTGGTATTGTATTCTTGTAAGAAAAGTATTCCATGGTTAAAAGGTTTAGAAATCACTGAGCCAAACAAAATCACACAGAGGCGCTAACGCACTATTCCTCAGACCTGTGCTGTGCTGCTATGCAATGTGAATCTCCGAAAAAGGCACAAAGTATGTGACATGTTCCAAACTTATTTGTACTTTTCTTCATTCTATCCCTATCATTAGCAGGATATTCCTTAAAAAACAAATTGAGAAAAGCTCTTCCAAATATTAACCTATCAATTTTAAAGACATGTGCTATCCTGATTCCTCTGAACTTATGTGACCTAAATATCACCCCACTACATGCTTTCATATTATGCATATACTACACCTCATCCTCTCCTTCAAGATATAGATCAACCACTTACCCGAGAGCTAGCACTATCCATTGGACAGTCATATTTAATCAGCCAGTTGTCATTGCCTCGATCTGTGAACAGAAATATGAAGTTAGTAGAAAAAACTGGGGTGATTTTCACTTTCAGCAATGATGAACTAGATACTTTGGACACTTGGGGACCAATCATCCTACTAAGAACAACTACAAAAAACAGATAAAATATTTTTATTCTTATTTATTTATTGGCCAAGCCACATGGGATCTTAGTTCCCTGAAAAGGGATTGAACCCACTACCCCTGCAGTGGAAGCGTGGAGTCTTAACCACTGGACCGCCAGGTAAGTTCCTGGATAAAATATTTTTAAATCTCTTGAAGGCACTGGAGATTTTATAAGACCCTTAAGAGTTAAAGTGTCATGATCTGGGAGAAAAAGGTAATCCAGAGAGGGGAGTCCAGCATTCGTGACTTCTTTTCTCTTACAGCACCTGCTGATTTGGGAAGAGGTGGCTGTGAGGTAGAACAGTGTTCTAATAGCGCTGGGGACCTAGGAAGACAAAGTTGTAGCCTGATGATGGATAAGGTGGGGGAACCCTGATAAATCATCCATGCTTTTGGTTGAAACCTCAAAGGCTACAACCCTGGAAGTAAGCAGAATTTCCCAGCAATACCTGAAGTTAAAGTGATCCTGGGTTGCTGATGACCCTAGCTGCTTGCCAAAAGCAAACATCTCCTTCCAGACAGGATTTATACCAACATCTTAGGCCTCCAAATGTTTCTATAATTTCTGATATACGATATCTGACAATTAAAAATAATGAGGTATACAAAGAGACAACATGACACAAATAAAAACAAGAAAAACAAAAGAAAATTAAAACCAAATCTACAGGGGCCCCAAATAATGAACACAGAGACTCTGAAATGTTCAAGGTAAAATCCTTAATATGTTTAAGAAGATAAAAGGTAAGATTAAGAACATCAGCAGAAAACAGGAATCTATAAAAAGAATCAAATAAAAATTCAAAAAATGAAAAATACAGTTAACAAAATTAAGAACTCAGTAGATAAGTTTAATAGCAGATTGTGCAAAAGAAAGTAGTGATTTGAAAGACAGACCACAAGAAATAAATCAGAATAAAGCACCCAGGAAAAAAAGATATATACATGAATGTATACCTAACAACATATAATTTGGAGTCCCAGAAGGAATAGAGAGAAAAATGGGCAGAAGTAATATTTAAAGAGACAATAGCTGAGAATTTTCCAAAAGTGACAAAACATATCAAACTATAGATTCAAGGAAGCCTGTATATACAAAGGAAAATATACCTAGGTATATCACAGTAAAAATGTTGAAAACCAAACACAGAGTAAATCTCAAAAAGATCTAGAGAAAAAGACAGATTACATTCGAAAAGGCAACAGTAATATGGACAACTTACTTCTCCACAGAAACCATGGGAGCAAGAAGATAACGGAATTTTTTTTAAATACTGCTAAAAGAAAATAATTGCCAATCCCAAATTCTATACCCAGCAAAAATATTCCTCAAAAATGAAGCTGAAATAAAGATATTTTCAGACATCAAAAAATAGGAAATTATTCACCAGCAGACTAATAAATAATAAAAGTCATACATGAAAAACCCACAGCAAACATCATACTCAGTGGTGAAAAGACCAAAAGCTCTTCTTCTAAGATCCTGAACAAAGGAAAAATGCCCACTTTTACCATTTCTATTCAACATAGTACTGACAGACCAGAGCATTATGCAAGAAAAAGAAATAAAAGGCATCCAAACTGGAAATAAAAAGGTAAAATTATCTCTGTTTGTAGATGATATGATCTTATATGTAGAAAACCCTAAAGATTCCACAAAAAACTGTTAGAACCAATAAATAAACTCAGCAAAAGTATCAGGATACCAAGTCGACCGCAAAAATCAGTTGCATTTCTATTCAATAACAATGAACAATCCAAAAAAGGAAATTAAGAAACAAATCCAGGGACTTCCCTGGTAGCGCAGTGGTTAAGAATCTGCCTGCCAATGCAGGGGACACAGGTTCAAGCCCTGGTCCAGGAAGATCCCAGATGCTGCAGAGCAACTAAGCCTGTGCACCACAACTACTGAGCCTGTGCTCTAGAGCCTGTGAGCCACAACTACCAAGCCCACGCACCGCAACTACTGAAGCCTGCACGCCTAGAGCCTGTGCTCTGCAACTAGAGGAGCCGCTGCAATGAAAAGGCCACATACCGCAATGAAGAATAGCCCCCACTCGCCACAACTAGAGAAAGCCTGTGTGCAGCAATGAAGACCCAATGCAGCCAAAAACAAAAACAGAGAAAAAAGACTCTGTGCTCCCAATGCAGGGGGCCCAGGTTCGATCTCTGGTCAGGGAACTAGATCCCGCACGCTGCAGCTAAAAGATCCCGCATGCCGCAACAAAGATCCCATGTGCCACAACTAAGAGCAACAAAGATCCCATGTGCCACAACTAAGACCCAGAGCAGCCAAATAAATAAATAATTATTTTTAAAAAGAAAGAAAGGAAGAAATCCATTTACAATAGCATCAGAAAGAATAAAATACTTAGAAATTAGTTTACCAAGGAGGTGAAAGACTTGCATAATGAACACTACAAAACATTGCTGAAAGAAATTAAAGACATAAATAAATGGAAAGACACCCCATGTTCATAGAATGGAAGACTTAATATTGTTAAGACATCAATACTACTTGAAGTGAAGCAACCTAGAAATTTAATGCAGTTCTATAAAAATCCCAATGATCGGGCTTCCCTGGTGGCACAGTGGTTGAGAGTCCGCCTGCCGATGCAGGGGACGGGGGTTCGTGCCCCGGTCCAGGAAGATCCCACATGCCGCGGAGCGGCTGGGCCCGTGAACCATGGCCGCTGAGCCTGCGCGTCCGGAGCCTGTGCTCCGCAACGGGAGAGGCCACAGCAGTGAGAGGCCCGCGTACCGAAAAATAAAAAAAAATTAAAAAAAAAAAAAAAAATCCCAATGATCTTTTTTGCAGAAATAGAAAAGCTCACCCTAAAATTCATATTGAATCTCAAGGGACCCCAAATAGCCAAAACAATCCAGAAAAGGATCAAAGTTGGAGGACTCACATTTCCTCCAAAACTTTCAAACTTACTACAAAACTTACTACAAAGCTATAGTAATCAAAACAGTGTGGTACTGGCATAAAGACAGACCAATGGACTAGAACAGAGACTCTAGAAATAAACCTTTGCATTTATGATCAAACAATTTTTGACAAGGATAGGAAGACCATTCAATAGGGAAAAGACCGTATTTTCAACAAATGGTGCTGGGAAAACTGGATATCTATATACACAAGAACGAAGTTGGATCCTTACCTAACACCATATACAAAAATTAACTCGAAATGGATCCATGACCTAAATCTAAGACCTAAAACTATAAAATTCATAGAAGAAAACATAGGGCAAAGCTTCATGACCTTCGATTTGGCAGTGATTTCTTAGATATGACACGAAAGGCATAGATTAAAAAAAGGAAAAAAAATACTTCATGAAAAATTTTCAATTAATTGCATCAAAAGACACTATCAACAGAATAAAAAGGCAACCCACAGAATGGGAAGAAATAGTTGCAAGTCATGTATCTGATAAGGGATTAATATCCAGAATATATAAAGAACTCCTACAACTCAACGAAAATAAAACAACCCGATTCAAAGATGTGCAAAGGACTTGAACAGACATTTCTCCAAAGAAGAAATGCAAATGGCCAAAAAGCACATGAAAAGATGTTCAAGATCACTAATCATTAGGGAAATGCAAATCAAAACTACAATGAGATACCACCACATACCTATTAGGATGGCTACTATCAAAAAAACAGAAAATAACAAGTGATGGTGAAGATGTGGACAAATTGGAACTCTTGTGCACTGCTGATGGGAATGTAAAATGGTGCACCTGCTATGGAAAACAGTACGGCAGTTCCTAAAAAAATTCTCAACATAGAATTACCATATGATACAGCAATTCGACTTCTGGGTATACACCCAAAAGAACAGAAAGCAGGGTTTCAAAGATATTTGTACACCCACGTTCATAGCAGAATTATTCACAATAGCTAAAACGTGGAAGCAACCACGAAGCAAGTTTCTGTAGACAGATTAATGGATGAGTGAAATGTGGTATATACACACAATGGACTAGTATTCAGCCTTAAAAAGGAAAGAAATTCTGACATAGCCTACAATATGAATGAACTTTGAGGACATTATGCTAAGTGAATAAGCCAGCCAGAGAATGAAAATGCTGTATAAGTCCACTTAGATGAGGTATTTAAAGACAAAACTGTCCTGTGATAGGCCAGGCTACCATGAATGACTAGAGATCAAGGATAAGAGGACTCTTCGCGTTGCTTTGGAAGAGCCAAAGTGTCTTCTGTCTGGGACCGGGAAAGAGGCAAGGATAAAACATAAATACTCACCACTCCTGATAACTACACATGATGTGCCTGAACAAGGCTTGTCTAGGAAAAGTATTTTCAAGACCCTCTCCAAATGTGCATAACCCTTATGTCTTAGACTAAACTCATCCTGATAGGGTACTCTGATACTAAGCTCTGCAAGCCTCCAGGCCTCCCCCGTGCCTCATCACAGTCTGGCACAGGGCACAGGACCACCCACAGCTGCTCACCAGTGTTGCGGATGATGTAATCCAGCACCACCAACCGCTCAAACTGTAGCAGTAGTTGCCGGTTAGTGTTCTCAGGGAGAGGTTCTGCTTCAAAACGACGTAGCCAGTAGTCTGCATCTTTGTACCCTTCAACAAAGAGCTGGAATGAACCCACCTGCAACCAAAAAGGAAGAATAAAGGTATTTCCCTACAGCCCAAGTGCAAAGATCCCAGGAGTAAGCCAGGTACCCACTAAGGCCCTGTGGAGTTTATATCAGGAAAGGGTTGTGACAGTAATTGCTCATCCAAATTCAAGAAGCCCAGCTAAATGGTCCAGAGGAGTAAAGTGACAAAGTTAGGGTCTCTTTGGAGAATTATTCCTCAAACCTTAGGCCCTTAACAGAAATGAGCAAGATAGAAGCCTCCCGGCAGACTATTCAAGAGTCCATAGGTAAGTCTGTTGACACCTTGCTTCATCACTTGGATGATTATGCCACTATAAATCATCACCTTTGGTAAGCCACCTAGGCGCAGTCTATACCTTTGGCGGTAGCCCGATGCGGTTAAACCGCTGCCCAACTTTTGGCACTTTTTCCAGCGCAAGCCGCTTGCCCCTGGACTTCACTCGGTCAATGGCACTGTAGTTGAAGGTCTCACTGGCCAGGTATACTACCTACAGTGGAAATAGAAGAGACACCTAGGTTAGAGTCAAATTTAAGGAACTATACCACTATGGCAGAGAATAGCTAGATGTTCACCAATACTGTTCCTCTTCCGCACATAGAAGGAATGCATTTCTCAGCCTTTCTAGCTGCTGAGTATATGACTAGTTCAGGCCAAGAGAATGTTGACAAAGTGATGTATGCCCACTACTTCCAGGCCTGGCCCCCAAAATCTCCCATGATCTTTAGCTCACATTCCCCAATCTGTGCCGTTGGAAATGAAGGGCTCTGAGATGGCAAAACCACATCATGGAAAGATCCCAGATCTCTTGCCGCTACGTGGAGTGACATGGGACCTAGGAGAGCTGCCTAACTGGCATGGGTCTTGATGTGAGCAAGAAATAAACTCCTACTGTGTTAAACCACTGCAATTCAGGGGTTGTTACAGCAGCTAGCATGAATTACCCTGACCACTACAACTACCTCCTGGGTTAGGAGAAGATGGCCCAGTGCCTATTTTCTCTCCAAATAAAAACAAATTGCAATTTACTCTATACCCTTTTATTTCCTGTTGAATTCTGTACTATGTACAATTATTTACATTCAAAAATTAAACAAATATTAAAATTGGTTTTAATTTTTAGTGAGTTGCTATATATTTACATAGACTGTATCTAGAATATTACACAAGAAACTAGTAATAACAGCTGCCTCTGAGGAAGGAAACCAAGTGGCTGGAAGACAGGGGTGGGAGAGAGGCTGAATTACTCTTCTTTGTTTACTCTACTGTAATTTTTGCACTAGATGCATGCATTACCTATTCAAAAAAAATTTTAGGACACCAATATTACACTTGATTGTCAAACTGCAGTGATATCACTGTAATCCATAATCCATATGTGTGTCCATTATCACACTTATCACACTGTCTCGTGATTATCCATTTGTATATCTAACTTGTTTCTTAAGACTAAAGAAATGTGGGGTGGATGAGAACATCTTATTTACATTAGCATCCCTAGTACCTAACACAGTGCCTGGCACATGCTCATTTATTAAGTGAATGAATGAATGAGTTACGAGCTTCTTTCAGAGATAGCTATAAGTGAGTTTTACCATATAAATACCTAAAATCAAATTTATAAGAAAATTCTTTCTTTTCCTAAGCCTTGCAAAATTCATTACAAATAACTAATTATTTTGCCCCCGAAATCTCAGAGACAGCATAAAATAATTCCCTTCCTCCCATCCATCCATCCATCCATCCAGTTTTAACAGAGTACCTAAAACGGATGTGCAAAGTACTGTAGGTTAGCACTCTCTGCCTTACAAATCTGGAAACACAGGCACAGGAATAAAGGGGAAAAAAGGCTTTCCTAAGACTACCTTGCCAGTTTCCATGGTGAAAACACTGGCTCTCAAGCCATAAACCACCCTTTCCCCCCATGAGATTTATTTTCGATCAATTTTTGTAACAAACCACTCTTTCCCTATGACTAATGAAACTATCACAACCTGAAACCTTGCAGGAACAGAGAGCAGAGATAGCGATCGAGTGAGAATTACAGCCTTACTGTTTGAAGCTCCATCTCAACATGAGCCCCGTTTCCATAGTGACAGATGCTCTGATCAACTGGATAGAATCCTGTCACAAGGGTGGGGACGGAGGGAGGGGAGAGATTTCCTCTTACTATTGTTCAACAGCTGTAATGTAAAGCTTGCAAATATATGTGGGTATTTTTGGCTTGTTTGTTTTGTTTTAGCATTATTTACTTATTTATTTATTTATTTATTTTTGGCTGCGTTGGGTCTTCCTTGCTGTGCATGGAATTTCTCTAGTTGCGTTGAGCGTGGGTTACTCTTCATTGTGGTGCATGGGATTCTCAGTGCAGTGGCTTCTCTTGTTGCGGCTTCTCTTGCTGCGGAGCACGGGCTCTAGGAAAGCAGGCTTCAGTAGTTGTGGTGCACATGCTCAACAGTTGTAGCTTGCAGGCTCTAGAGCGCAGGCTCAGTAGTTGTGGCGCACGGGCTTAGCTGCTCCGCGGCATGTAGGATCTTCCCGAACCAGGGCTCGAACCTGTGTCCCCTGCATTGGCAGGCAGATTCTTAACCACTGCGCCACCAGGGGAGTCTCACAAATGTATGTTAAGCTTGCAAAGTTCTGCCTCATCTCAGTCTCATGGAAGACAAGTGTTTTTGTTGTTGATTTTTTGATGTAAAGGATCCTCAGGCCTCATTAAGGTTCTCTAACAGGGAAAGAGGAAGCCCAGAGATAAGGAAGAAAGGGATTGTGTGACATTAATGATTAGAATAGTCATAAAAATACCACAGGCGAAGATGTACGGAGTGTTTACACTGTGCCAGCTGCTGGGCTACATGTTCAACATGGATTAACTTGTGCAATCTTCATAGCCACTCTCTAAAGTAGGACCTCTTTATGTCCCTATTTTTATAGTGAGGAGACTAAATGGGCAGGGGATGTGGGGGTGACTTGCCCAAGGGTCACCCAGTAAAGTGCTGCAGCACCAGAATTTGGACTCAAGCCCTCTGATTCTTAGGCACTGCACTCGAGGAGCACAGGCAAAGCAGACAGGCACAGGGCATGGGTAGTCTGCTATTTACCTAGCAAAGAAAGGAAATTACAGTGATAAGATAGAAGCATTTCTAGAGTCTAAGAGGGGCCTAGTAGGAGGATTTCAGGTTAGGCAGGAGATCTTAGGAGCTTTAATTATCATACAAGATGTTCAATGTGCCGTTTAACTATACGCACACAGAGAGAACTAAGTATAAAGGGAAGGAATGAGCTGCACAAGGCCAGGCAGTGACTTAGGTGTCAGATGGGAGCTACAAGCCCGGAACTACAATCAAACATTCTCTCCATTGGCCTGAGGTTGGGGGATCTCTGTTACTGTTTTTTCATGGTTTGGTATCTATCCACTGATTCCACTGGTACTTAAGGAATGCTTACTATAAGTATAGTACTTTGCTAGGTGCTGAGAATGAGAGAAGGAAATTTCAAGAAGTGGTCCCTGATTTCTACAACCTTAACAAATTAGTTGGCTTATTTGAAGTTTGGTGGCAAAGGAGCAGACACAGTTAAACATCCACAACAATCACATTTTCTTCTAACATACCCTGGGAAAACAGAAAAAACAGATTTGAAGGGACGCTCCTGTCTGCTGATCAGGCTCTTTGCCCACAGCCTGCTATCTAAACCAGCAAAGAAAACCTTAAGCAGGGGTTTTTAATCTAGATCCTATGGGTCAAAGGGTGGACTTCAACTTGTCTATGAACCATCCTCCTGAAATTATATGCAATAATTGCAAATATATGTATTTTTTGTGGAAACAAGATTTATAGCTTTTATCAGATTTTCAAAGAGGATTAAGACCCAGAGATACAAAGATGCCCCTGCAGCCTTAAAGCATCAGATCAGAGTTCCACCTTAAATTGTTACTAAATCTCAGGGAGCCACATACTAAATGAGTGACGACATGTCCTTAGATGTTCATATGCTGACCAGCAGATTTCTTCCCCTCAGAACCCTTGAAAGGTTTCATGAGACACCCTGTAGTACAGAGGTTCTTAACCTAGTGTCAGTAAACCTCCTGAAATTGTATGCAATAAATTCTATATTAAAGCATGTTTTTGAAAGGGGCGAGGGGGCGAGGGGGTGGGGGGCGGGTATGGTCCAGACCCTTCAATAGAACCTCAGCTAAGTCTATAACACATACAACGTATGTACAAATCCATTCTAAGTGTGGAATGTGGAATTGCCTGGATCTGGGAACCCGATTTTGTTACGTTCAGACAAGTACCAGAATTCCATAGCATAAAGATGGGTGAGGAGAATTCCATGTCAGTTCCCTGTAGGTGTTCAGGCCAGACCTTTACTCTAACCCTCAGCCAATCCTAGAGTCCTCCTTGGCATACCTTGCATTAGTGCTTAGCTGACATCAGCTAGTCCATTCTAGACTGTATCTAAATCCTGGAATAGCTCAGAAATCTAACAGAGTAAGCTACAAAAGTAGCTAGGTTTCTAACCAGCTTGGGGTTACCTGGGATCCAAAGACCCAGGGAGCCCATACATGGGCATCAGGTCAGTGAACTTCCTGAAATTGTGTGCAGAAAATTTATGTATATCCTTCTCAGGATAGCTTTCATCACAGGATCAAACCATGAGCTGAAACCTACCACCCCCACCAAAAAAAAGGGCTGAGAACCCTAGACTCAGGGCACAAATAGCCGTCACTGGATCTAGCAGTCCCACTAACACATAGCAGGGCTTAGGTCCAGGAAAACTCTGGCCAGGCAGTAAGGCTTCCTGGAGACTAACCTTTGTACGGGGTACAATGTTGAGTTCCAGTTTTTGGTCCACCAGGCTGGCCCCTGCCTCTGAGAGATAGCCCTGGTTGAGGACAAGGCAGTCACGGCCAAAGCAGCAGGGACAGCACAGCTTTTGTAGCCACTTGGTCCACTTAGGATTAAGATGCCCATATGGCTCTTCATTCTTGGGTTTGAAAACAGCAATGATTTTCTACAGAGACAAAAGAAAAAGAGGATGTTAGAGGCAAGTTGATTAAAGTAGCTCACAGACCAGGTCAGCAGGAATCTAGAAAGAAATGAGAGGGCATAGGCAGACAATCCCTACGTACAGTTAGACACTGGCTTCTCCCCCAGCTTGTAAGGGGAAGACACCAGCTCACATGAGCAGCTGAGAGACCCCCTGCCAGAAAGGGCTGTGGCCAGAGAAGATGCCAAGTCTGGTATATACAGTACAACAGATTTTAACACCATCAAACCCCAACTTCTAAGGTACACTCATACATGCTGTTGTTCTGCATCAATTATGGAAAGACTCAAAAAAGTATCAGCTGAAAGAAAATTAGTAAGGTCTTATAGAATGAGGTTAAGAAAGTTCTTTCATCAATGGTAGTTTCCTCCATCGGCCTTACTATTCCACACCCACCCCCTCCGCGTGTTAACAAACCTTAAAAAAGTTTAGGAATGACAAACTAAGAAAGCAATGGAAGAGAAAAATCACAGCAGGAAAAAGGATCTGCTACCTGGTTAGAATGGGGTTCTTTTAAGTAATTCTGATAGGCAAGAGATCAGGACATGAGAGGCCACAAAGATTAAGATCCATCTTCTCTAGCAGACAGTAACTTAATCCTCAAAGATCCTTGGACCTATGGGATGCTGCTGCAATCTAGAAACTAAGGCCTTCCCTCCTGAAGGTTTCTTCCCCAAGCCAGTCAGCCCTCTGAGGTTGTTTTATATTTATGTCATTCCTTCCAGTCCCCAAGCTGGTACTTTCAAAGGAAGAAAAGTAAAGTAAATATGCTATTCAAGTGATTCATCTTTATATCATATGACTCTCCCTCTCCCCTCACCCCACAGCCAACTCAAGCTAGTCTAGGTCATAAGTCATTTTCCTGTGGGTGTCACTTCCTGAATCGCTGGTCACAGCAAAAAACATAAATCCACCTGCCTGCATTAAGTACTCATATTAGGAATTGGCTAGGCACATGTCTAAAACAATAACTGGTCAATCTTGAGGACAGTCCCTTCAAGAAGCCTTGCAAGGATTTGAGAGGGCAAGAGAAATACAGAACTTTCCTCCTCCAAAAGAATCAATTTATTCTTAACGATAAACAAACTTACTTATTCACCAGAAAAAGTCAAATGCATATATTCATATTATTAGTCTTCAGAATTACATTCTTATCTAAAGTGGCTAGGAAGAGGCCTATTTTAGCAATCTTCCTCTCTGTCTCTGTACCCCTGGAACCCTGGGCTCTGAATCACACAGCAGCAGTAGTAAGTGGCTTACCATACAGAGAATGACTGATGACTCCAATGTAACTCTCTGGAACCTGGGCAGTGAAACCACAGTACAACTTGAGGCCCACCCCAGAACCCACCAGTCAGTTCAACTGAGGCACAATGTGGAGTTCTGCAAGCTGGTCCCCAATGAGAGGGAAACCAAGACATTCCTACTATTAGTGAGGCTGAAAAATAACAGGGCTGAGGCTTAAATACTTCCACTTAAAGAAAGCAGAACTTGGGAATTCCCTGGCAATCCAGGGGTTAGGACTCTGCACTTCCACTGCAGGGGGCACAGGTCTGATCCCTGGTCGGGAAACTAAGGTCCCGAAAGCCACATGGTGCAGCCGGGGAAAAAAAAAAAAAAAAGAAAGAAAAGAAAAGAAAGCAGAACTTGAAGGCCAACATTGCAGCCAAGCATCTTTTATAGACTGACCTCTCAAACTTCTCAATTTCCTTCCACCATAAGGAGAATCAGAAAGCATTTTGTTGACTCTAAAAGCATTAGTAATCGTGGTTCTCTCAGTATTACAAGGGTTTCATTAAATAATAATGCCTGGAATGGACAAATAGGGGAATGGCAGGGTGGGAAGGATGGAGGAACAGAAGGACATTCAGACAGACGGGGAGACAAGTGCCTTTCAGGACTAAGCATTGCCTCAGTTCAATTCAATTCTGCCAACATTTGCTCAGTACCTAGTTCTTATAAGACAGTGCATCAGCACTCTGTGGGTTTCCTAGATAGACACATAAAGCAGCCCCTGGCCTAATTTCCAAAGCTAATGTTAACGTCAAATAATCAACTGTGTTACAGAATACTCAAGAATATTCTCCTAATTCATAGAAAACAAACTCTAAAGCCACCCACCAATATTTGGTTGAGAAAGAAAATAACTACTGCCTAACTTGTTTCACCAACCTTTCTCTTCTTTAATATACTTTCAATTCCTTTATTACATTTAGGAGAAAGCTTCAGTTTGATGTCAATATTTTAACACCCACTTACTAAAACCCCTTTTAATAAAGGGGTTAAGGTGCAGGTAGCTCAAGTCGCAGCAATCCATGAACTTGGGGATAAAAACAGCACTGCACAAGGAAGCAAGGGGCCACTCACTGGCTGGTGCCAGACCCACAACCAGTTACTGAAACCTGGAACCCAAAAGGGTTTCCTATATCTATGCAGCAGCCCCACGGAGGAGGGTACTATGCTGTGCTAAAATCTAACACAGTTCAAGCACATCACTCATACTATGCAGTGAAATATGCAAAAATAACGCATAATAAACAGGGGTTTTTTTAAGTTTGGTAAACACAAAGCGGACGGTTCTCAAACTTTTTGGTTTCAAGGTCCCTTCAAACTCTTAAAAACTATTAAAGACCCCAAAAGCTTTTATATACATGGGTAAAATCTATATTTTCTGTACTAGAAATTAAAACTAAAATGTTAAAACTATTTATTAATTTACCTAATCATAAAAATAAGCCTATTACATGTTAACATAAGTGACATGTTTTTATGAAAAATAACTATATTTTAAAAAACATTTAGTGAGAAGACTGGCATTGTTTTACATTTTGCAAATCTCTAATGTTTGGCTCAATAAAAGACAACTGTATTCTCACATCTTCTTTAAAATTCAATCTGTTTCAATATCATACATCATGCAACCTCTGGAAATCTCTGCTGTACACTCATAAGGAAATGAGAGTGAAAAAGGCAAGTCTGTATTCTGTAGAGGTTGGATGCAAACAGCATTCTTTGACTTAGCTATTTAGGTAGAGAAGCCTTATTTACATGTTAACTTTTACAAAAGAGAGGGATGGACTACTCCAAATATATGAGACCCTGAAAGAAGATGGGATCTAAGTAGAATGTAATAAAAGAGATTCAGCCTGTATTTATTTTCCTATCCACTGCCATCGACCCAACCTGCCTCATCCATTACAACTTGCAGCCTGGGACAGCTCCCTATAACAGATGGTAGTTGATGCTTAAAAATCTCCAGAACTACACCTATATATGGTATACAAACATGACTGTGTCTTAACATTTTAGTAATAAATAAGTTACTCTGTTTGATATCTTTATTCTTTATTTGGCTATTAGTGTCATTCTCAACTGAATGTTAGGACATCAAAATTTCCTGGAGGGCACAGGTGGTTAGAAGAAACACATTCAATATCACAACATAATTTTATATTTGAAAAATGGAAAATAATACTGTACTGTTTTCATGACAAACTCTTGGTGAATAAAGTAGTTTTAAAAGGTTGAAAATTACTGATACAAGGCCAAGCTCCTAGAACATGTGAGCAGTACCTGTAGAATTGTGTCGCAAACACCAATGAGCATTATCTAATGAATTACTATTCTCAATATGAAAGGATCATCTCAGAATTATACTGCTTTTGCTTTATTCAGTGCCACGTATCCAAGAAAGCCTAATCCAGAGGTCAGTGGGCATGTAACTTAAAAACGAAACAAAACACTCTGAACTCCTGCTAAGCACCAGGAATTAGGCCAGGGGCTTTCATGTGTGGTATCTCATTTACTCCTCCCAATAAACTAGTCAATCACATGCTGTTCTATGCTTTAGCCACATGAACACCTAGAATTACTAGCCTCTCAAAACAGAAAATTCTCAAAAAATACTTTCGTAGATGATTGAGCATGAGACCTGAAGCACAAGGATGTATGTAGATGAGGAGGGTAATATGAGCACTCTACCATGACTCCTGATCCAGCATCTTCCATCTTACTGTTCCAGGTCCCTTACTTGCTCATCCTGAGGAAGGAACCACCCTACAATGGGAAATGGAATCAGGGCTGTTATCTTTAAGAACCTTTCAGACTGTCCAGCTCCAAAGTACCTGTGGCAGAAACTGCTGGTTCCCCCAATCTCTGTTCCCTCTTCTTCCTTGGACACAGGTCCCTGATTTTTAGCTGGGCAAAATAAAGACTACAGTTCCCAGCCACTACTGCAGCTAAGTTCTGGACAATGGGATGTAAGGAGAAGAGTCTGGTGCAACTTCTAGGGAACGTCCTACAGGGAAAGGGCATCCTCTCCCTCTTCCTCTCCCTCTCCTTCTTCCAACTGGCTGAAAAGCAGGCAAGATGTCTGCAGTTTGAGCAGCCATCTTGGATCACGAAGTGGAAGCCACATGCTAGGGATGCCTGACCAGCCGGACGGTCGGATGCATATTGTTCATACTGCGTCCATGATAAAGGAAAATGCCATCCCAGCTCTGAGCAGTCTGTAGACTTCTTTTAGGAGAGTCAAATGTACTTTTATTCAAGTTATTATTATTTTAAATTTTCTGTCACACACAGCCAAATTTAGTCTTAACCAATATGGTAGCTGAAAAGAGAAACCAGAGATTCAGATGACTAGCTCTGAGGCAGCAGGACATAGTAGTTAGGAGCATGAACGCTGGAGCCAGTCTGCCTGGGTCTGAATCCTGCCTCCTACTTAAGAGCTGCGACACCCTGGGCAAATTAGGTACACTGTGAGCCTCAGTGTCATCATCTCTGGGGGCAATAATAGTACCTACCTCCGAAGGTGTTATGAGTATTAAGTGAATTATTATTTGTAAAGCATTTTAAATAGTACCTGGCATACAGTAAATGCTATCTACGTATTTTTAAATAAAATAGTTAAACACATTTGCAGCAGGGCCAAAGATGACAAAACTAACTACAGTGAGTCTGTGGTCCAGTATAACCCACCATAGCAGTTAGGAAGTGATCCTCTGCTCTGAACCACATTTTCCTCACTGTGAACAGGATGGTTACACTAATAAGTTTTATTCAGTCATATGTGTCTTGACTTCCCCTCTAAGAAAGGACAGTGGCCAGGAAATTTGAGAGACTAAGATCCTGCAAATCACCAAGAAGCATACCCATAGTGTGTCATTCTCTGTGGCCTATGTACTGAGGTGGTAGTACTTTACCTACCAGGTAGAATTGAGAGATCATATTACTCCCACCTGTCAGAGCACCAGAACACTTCTCTGCTGACCTGACACACTTCCAGTGTTACAGTGGAGCTGTAACAGTGTCATGAAAGAAAAACAAAAACCTTCCTCCTGCTTCTATACCTAACAAAGATAATCTTAGCCCATTCTTACATCAGCCAACAAGCAAACAACTACAAAATAAAATAAAATCCATTCATATCTTAGATCTCACTCTGGTTCCTAAATAAAAAAGATGAAAACATCTTGCTAACATTTAAACCTCAGGACACCCACCTTTCTTTTCTTCTACAAGTGATGGTTCCTGTTTGAGCTTTCGATTTAACTCACTGCTCCCTTATTTGAAAGACTTACTACTCTCAAAGCTTTCCCCCGTCTCAGTTTATGTTAACTGATTTGATGGCAGAATTGCTCTCTGGTTCTTGGTGATAATTCAGGGACAACAACATCTGGGAGAATTAACTGAATCCTTCAATGAACCTAACCAAGAGCTACAAGTCACAGTCCATCCTGGCCACTCAGCACTCCTGCCAAAAGAACACACCACCCATCTCAAGAGTTCACACAAGAGAGATGCAGAGAAAATGTGAGGGAGCTCTGATACCCATCATTTTAATAAGCATAACAATAATACATTTTCCCAATAAACCATTCTGGTCCATCTGAGAACTTTAACAGGGAAGATTTGATTTTTTTTTGGACTCATTGATATTCCAAAGATACCTCTAGTTTGATCTAAATGCCTTAAATTCTCCTATGGTTATCAAAAGAATAAAGGTCACTTTTCAGCCGCCCTGGTCACTCCATGCCCCATCCCATCCCCCTTTAAACACATACAAGGGGCAAAATAAAGGTCAAACAAACATTCCGCCTTTGTTAAAAAAGCAAACTGCTGACAGTCCTGGGTGAGAAATGAAAGTAAAAAGTAGCTGACAGTCCCATGTTTCTCAAACTTCACATTCTGAACTGAGGAGCCACAAGAAGGATTGGAACAATTGCGCAGAAGTGAGCAATAACCAGGACAAGTGAAACTTATGAGTCCACCCGCTCTTACAACAAATGTCTGCCAATAAGGGGCCTGGGATGGTGGCAGGAGACGTCCCCACAACAGAGAAGGCTGGGAATGAACCCTCAGAGCCCCTGATGGGTCACCCGTCCTCCTCAATGAACAGCGACGACACTGGTTCAGTCCAAAAAGAGAGGACGGGCTCAAAGCTCAAAACAGTACGTCAGTGGCCGAATAAGGAACCTACTAGAAAGCAGCATCTCCCCGCGCGTCTCTGTCCAGAGGCCGACTGCCCCATCACACCGCTGGGCCCCTCGCCTGTATCTGGTCAATTTCCTCTTTTCATTCTCCGCTCACTCTTCCCCTACCAAATAAGTTCTGATTTATTTCTTCATTCCGGACAGCTTATCCGTCTCCAGTCCTCAGTAGAATTCCAAAATCCTGCCAAGGGGCTCTGCACTGTGAAGTTTCTCCATTTCTTAGCCTTTCAAACCCCCGTTCTCCCTCTGGCTGTGCGAACCCTCAGACTTCCCCGGACAGGCCCACCCTCCCCGATGCCGGCGGTCGCGGTCCCCAGCCCGCTCTCACCCCCTGAGGGTCCTTGACGAAGTAGCTTCCGCTGGAGCCCTGGTAGATGCGCTCGGGGAAGATGCAACGCTCGATGGCCACCTCGGCCTGCCGCACCACCGCCTCGAACTCGGGGTCCTCCGGGAACTCGTTCCGCTCGCGGTGGGCCTGCGCGGCATGCGCGGCCGCCGCGGCCTGGGCGGCCAGGGCTTGGGCCTGCGCCGCCACGGTTTGGGTTTGACACTGGGCCGCCGCGCCCCGGGCCCGATCCAGCAGTGGCTGCCGCTCCCGGTCGTGGCCTGGCGAGCCCTGCGGAGAGGGGGCCGGGCCGGCCACCGCCGCCACGCGGACCGCGCCCCCCGGCACCTGCGGAAAGTGAGCGGCCGAGGCGGACGGAAAGGTGTAGTCCGGAGGCTGGGCCCGCTCAGGGGACACGAGTGGACTAGTCTCGTCCATCCCTCAGGCCGCGGGCTCCAGGACCCGGTGCACTTCACACAGCTGAGATCCCGGCTGGGACCAATCCGCGAAACCCCCAACCCTCCCCGGGCCAACCAGGTCCCGACGCCTCTTTGGCCCCGCCCCTACCTTCCCTGTTTACTTGGCGACGAGTAGACACGACCCCTCGCGGGCGAACGGTAGCCAATCAGAAACGACGCCTACGCAATAGCGTCCTCAGCACTTTTCGCTGATCACTTTCTGTGAAGACTGCGCATGCTCCAGGAGCCAGCCCCGGGTCAGACACTCCTTCTGCTCTTACCAGCCCAGCCCCGCCCTTAGATTCCGATTGCTGGCCCTTGTTTGGAAGTTTACAATAAAGCAGCCAAGCTCCTCAGTCACACATTCTAGTGATGTATATATGTCATTCCTAATCTCCCAATTCTAATCTCCTAATCTCCCACCCTCTCCTTCTCCCCCTGTGTCCTCATGTCCATTCTCTACGTCTGCGTCTCTGTTCCTGCCCTGCAAATAGGTTTATCTGTACCATTTTTCTAGATTCCACGTATACGCGTTAATATATGATATTTGTTTTTCTCTTTCTGGCTTACGAAAGCACGGAGTCAAACTCTGGACCGCCAGAGAGGTCCTACATCATTGATCCTACAGGACTATATATTTGGTCAATCATTTCAAGTCAGCTAATCATCATTAATTTTATCAGAGGCTCAGTCACACATTTGGTAATGTGAGAAACAATCCTGTAAAACAGGCAGAATACAAGTAATATAGCTAGTAACATTAATAAAGTCATAAGTATTTATGCTAAGAACTTCTCTTATGTGCAGGCTAGTATCTCCTCAGGTCGTCTAATCAGTCTGTTCTTCACTAATCGCTATCTTTAAGGGAAATGATACATTGGAATTGTACATAAAGTTCACCAAATATGTCTGTACACACAAGGACTGAGAAAGGAATGTTATTTTCTAAGGAGTCATATGGTTGGCGCCAGAAGAAAAATTGATCTTGTATTTCTGCTATTGGGGAGGTCTGGTTAATGCATAATCCTGATGCACAATGCACACGAGAGAGGAAGAAAGCCCAAACTGGCAGAGAAAATCTTTAAGTTTTTCTTGTCTTGCCTTAAAATGTGAATGTTTATTTCATCATTGGGAAAAGAGTGAATCAAAGAGTTTGAACTCCAGTGCCACACTTATTATTTTGTATGTTACTTAACTTTCTAAGCCTCAGTGTCTTCCTCTATAAAATGAGAATAATCATCCCTTCCTCAACTGGTTAAATAAGAATCAAGATAACGTACATAACAACTTAGCATAAGACTTCCCTGGTGGCGCAGTGGTTAGGAGTCCGCCTGCCGATGCAGGGGACACGGGTTCGTGCCCCGGTCTGGGAAGATCCCACATGCCGCGGAGTGGCTGGGCCCGTGGGCCATGGCCGCTGAGCCTGCGCGTCCGGAGCCTGTGCTCCGCAACGGGAGAGGCCACAACAGTGAGAGGCCCGCGTATAGAAAAAAAAAAAAAAAACTTAGCATAGTGTTTAGTACATAAAAAGCACTCAACGAATGGTAGCTTTTCATCACTGCTCAGGTTATTGGGGTTTTTGAAATATTTATTTATTTATTTATTTATGGCTGCGTTGGGTCTTAGTTGCGGCATGCAGGATCCTTCGCTGGGGCGTGTGGCCTTCTCTCTAGTTGTGGCACGCCGGCTCCAGAGCGCATGGGCTCTGTAGTTGCAACATTCAGGCTTGGTTGCCCCTCAGCATGTGGGATCTTAGTTCCCGACCAGGGATCGAACCCGAGTCCCCTGCATTGGAAGGCTGATTCTTAACCACTGGACCTGAGGTTATTGTTGATGTTGTTTTTGTTTTTATGTTTAAAGTAACCAACAGACTAGAGGCATGGGTTTTCTCAAAAGATGACCAGACCCCTAGTAACCAATATTTTAAAATCATTCTTTCTTGAATCTAATTATTGCCACAACTAAGTAGAAGTACTGAACTGAAAGAATTGTTTAATTGTACGTACGGTGTTAAAAAACAAAATTCAACTGGATAAATTTTAAAGATCTTACAGGCTTTATTCAATGATTCATGAATTGGGCAGCATCCCACGTAGCAGATAGAAAGGAGCTCTGAGGAGCTGTACAACGTGAAAGACCTTTATAGGCAGTGGGCCAAGGAAGTTATAGCTGAAAGCAGATTGGTTGTGGCAACGTTCACCTTCCTTTCGGGCCGGGATGCAGGGGTCTATCAGAAAGATTACCTCACTAGGGCTGACCAGGTGAGTCCAGATTGCCTCATTTAAGATTCCATGTCTGGGAGAGGCTGAAACTGTAATTAAGTAAAGTATTAAGTTTGGGTTTAGTGACATAGGGCTTAGCATAGGTGACTCCCTTTGGGACCTGTTGTCTTGTTTTTAACAATGAGAATATCTTAAACTTTTTTTTGTCAAATAAACCATTCTAGGCAAAGGTCCATACAGATGGTTCAATTTCCCCTTTCAGTTACAAGACATGTTATTTCCTTTTCCTAACAAGACATCAAATAATTAACTAATACTTGCCTCTTATGTCCCAGAGGCCATAGCCACAGAGATGACCTCTTAGTATGATTCATCTCATTTAGCCCTTAAGCTTCAAATTATGGTCAAGGAAAGCTCCAAGATTCAGAGTTCTCCCTTGAATTCTGAGTTTTCTCTATGGAAAACCCTCAGAAATTATTTCTGTATTTACTTCTTAGAACTTGATTCTCCTTTTACTGAAAAGTGTCAATACATTCTCTATTGCCTTTTAAGAGCTAGCACCTACCAAATGCTAGGCATGTGACAAATATTGTTTTTTGTCCACTACACAGATTAAGCCACGTAACCGGCATTACAGCCCCTATGATGTTGGAAACTGAGTAAAGTAACTTGCTTGTGGTCATGCAGCTGGTAAGTGGCAGAACTGGATCAAAATCCAGGCAGACTAGCTCCATGCTTTTAACACTATATTGCTTCTTATTAATTAGTTCTGTGAAATGTGTCTCATGTTTACCCCTTTCTTTCCATCCTCACTGATACCGCATTAGTTTTGAGACTCTCAGGATGTCTTAGCTACATTATTGCAATAGCTTCTGAGTTTCTCTGCTTCCAATCTCTCTCTGATCATCTCTGGGTATCACTGCCAGATTAATTTTCTTAAAACACTGGTTTTATTGTGTCACTGCTCTGATCAAGAAACTACATTTTTTTTATTATGGCAAAATATATGTAATATTTATCATTTTAACCATTCATAAGTGTCCAATTCAGTGACATTAAATAGATTCACAATGTTGTGTAACCATCACCACTATCTATACCCAAGGCTTTTTCATCATCCCAACAAAAACTCTGTACCTGTTAAACAGGAACATCCTCTTCCCCTGGCTCTTGGTAACCTCTAGTCTACTTTCTGTGTGTACAAATTTGCAGATTCAAGAAACTACATTTTGCAAACCGTATCTTCTACTTTTTCAGGTCTATCCATAATTTGACCACAATCTATTTAACCTTATTTCTTCATATTTTCTAAATACACATTCTCCAATCTGATATCTGTTTTCTTGACACTCCGCTCCTCAACTATTGTAATTATATCCATGGTTAACACCACACAGTTCAGCATGTTGAACCAGTGAGTTAGAGCTGGATTGAATCTTATAGATTTGCTAGTGCAATCTCATTTCACAGGCTAGAGAGCTTACCAACTTGCTTGAAGTCACACACAGTTGGTGGCAGAGATGGGATTTGAAAACAGAATCCAAATCTTTTAGAACTACAGTTTATTGAGCACTTACAATGTCAGACACAGTACTGAGCATTTTACATTGTATTTTCATACAAGTCTTGGGGAGACTTTATCATCATTACTATTATCATCCTTTCTACAGATTAGGAAATCCAAATTCAGAGAAGCAATTTGCTTACTCTCTTCATTCGCCTGCCTTCTCTTAATAATTAAGTATATAATAATTAAATATAGACTTGGATTTTTCCATGTACATGAACTTTTTCTTCTCCACATCGAGGCCGTAAATCCTATGAGAGCATTGTTCATGTCTATTCTAGCCTGGCAGAACCTAGCATCATGCTGTATTCACATTGTTCGGTAAATAAACATATGGATAAACCGGTTGGTGTGCATGGTATTTGGGAGGATTTGTTCCAATCTTGGCACTATATTTTAAATACAAAGGATATGAGTCAAGACAACGGCAACACAAATCCGTATAATGAATGCAAAAGTGCCCTGGTATCATCACAATGCTGGCACAGGGCTGATACTCATGAAACTGCAGCTGCCCCATCCTGCGCTTCACAATTTACAAAGCCGCACTTCAAAAGTCAGTTTTGGGTTCTGTCCTTTAGCTCCGCGTCGGTGCCATTGACAGCTGTGGAGATCGGAGCAGGATCGGAGCCGCTTGTGTAGGTGGTGACTGTTGCTTCTGACGCAGTTTTGGTTTTTGTTTGGTTTGGAGTTGACATTTCAGCTAGGCTACCTCTTGGTAGGCGAGATCTGAGTTCTCTGGGTGGCTGAGGTGGCACCGTGGGTCAGCCCCACCCCTCTTTCTGGTATTTGGCCCAGGGTTCTCGCCACACTCAGCCCCGCACAAAGATGGCGTAGAGCCCAGGCTGGGCCAATGGGGAGTGGCGTTGCTCCCGGTTGCCTAGGTAACAGCCAATGGGCTGCGGGAATTGTGCCCAGTGCGGCTGCCCGGGATGGCGGCGTCAAGTGCGGCAGGCACTGGAGGTGGTGGCGGAGAGGCAGGTGGCAGGGGCGAGCCCGGCGGAGCGGAGGTCCGCCCCGCGTCAGGGCGAGACGGTCATCCCGGAAGGCCGAGCCCAGGTTGGCTGGCAGCGCGGGTGGGAGGGGGCCGGGAGAGTGTGGTCTGGGAGGAAGGGACTGAGGAGCCCAGCCCGAAATGACAGGGGCTGCGGGAGCGCGGCTCCATCCCGAGGGTTGCTGCCCCGGAGGTCCCAAACCCAGGCCTCCCGTCTCTACCGCGGGGTCCGAGGCCCGAGCCCATGGCCTCCGGGATAGAGATCGGGGTACGTGGGCGCTGTGTGCAGAGGAGATCGCAGACCAGTGTGAGCTAAAGACCCCTCCCGCCCTGGAGAGCGGACCCGGGGTGAGGGAAGTAGCGGTGCTGGAAAGCCAGAACCGGGTTGGAGAAGGAATGGGGAGGTCGACGAGTAAGTGTTGCCTTGTTGCGGTCTAGGGTTTTGTTTGCTCTGGGTCTGCCTCTGTCACACTCTGGTGGAGAGACGTCCCTCACACACATCCTTGGGAAGTAGGATGCTTAAATTAGTTGATGGTGGCATCCCTACTGTCTAGCATCTCCAAACTGCTTAGGTACCACCGGGAGTCACTCGGTTGTATTAGAACCCAGCCCAGGAATTTTACTTTCTCATGAAATAGAATAGTATCCTGGCAGTCCGCATCACCCCAAGGCGGCTGGGGTTTTTCTGTTTGTTTTGTTTTGTTTTGAGCTTCTTTCTGGTGTCAGGATTTTCTTCCCACTTTCTTCAGTCTAGCTGTCCCACAGTCTTCCTAAATAAGACCTTTATCTAGTAGCGGTACATTTGTTTACTTTTCCAGTGGAAGGAAGAATTACAGTGAAAGAGACTTACAGACTTAAAACAAAGACAGTTATTTTAAGCTCACTTAAAATACTTTGAAAAGAACATTTGACTTTTTGTTCTAGGTCCATTACAAGCCTGATTTTTGTTCATCAAAGCCTTCATTTTCTTCTCTTTAGGATTCTAAATGCCTAAGAGCTGCTTTCTTTATAACTGAAAGAATTTCAAGACTGTCATACCCTGGGGAGGGTGGCTTTAGGGGGACAATGTGAAGCTATATGTAGATAGTTAAGGTGGATGCCTCCAAAAAATATTCTTAAACTGAAAATCTATTCTCTTTTATGTTAGTTTTTTTTTTTTATTAATCCTCTGGATTTGGACACAGGTTACTGTGGATGCATAAATATTTTTTAACCAGTTTGATTTCTGAAATTAAAAAAAAAAACAAATGGAATGGAAACAAAAGTTCTCATTCCTGTCTTCGAGTTCTGTTTGGAAATGTCTGGGGTGGGAGAAAATAAAGATAGCAAGGATATAGTCTATTATGCAGACTAATAGTGTGTTGGTTTATAGGCACAAAATAGTCATTTTCTTTTAGATAAATGTTTGGATTGATCCTTTGCAACCCATCTATCAAGAGAGAGAAAGGGTAGGCATCTGTTAAGAAGCACGAATCATCTTGGCTTTGTAACTAGATTCCACATGTAAATCTGAAGCCTAAACTCCTAGGCCATCTGTTCTCTTTAAAAAGATTTTTTGAGGGCTTCCCTAGTGGTGCAGTGGTTGAGAGTCCACCTGCCAATGCAGGGGACGCGGGTTCGTGGCCCGGTCCGGGAGGATCCCACATGCCGCAGAGCGGCTGGGCCCGTGAGCCATGGCCGCTGAGCCTGCGCATCTGGAGCCTGTGCTTCCCAGCGGGAGAGGCCACAACGGTGAGAGGCCCGCGTACCGCAAAAAAGAAAAAAGATTTTTTGAATAGCTGATACAAATACCGATTTGCATTCCTTATTTTTTTTAATATACATTTATTTATTTTTGGCTGCGTTGGGTCTTTCTTGCTGTGCGTGGCCTTTCTTTTTTCTAGCTCCGGGCAGGCTTCTCATTGCAGTGACTTCTCTTGTTGCAGAGTATGGGCTTAGTTGCTCTGTGGCGTATGGGATCTTCCTGGGCCAGAGCTCGAACCTGTGTCTCCTGCATTGGCAGGCAGATTCTTAACCACTGTACCACCTGGGAAGTCCCTGCATTCCTTTAAAGTATTGGTTTTTTTAGTCTGCATCAGCACTGGCTATACTTTATTAAACTAGATTTGTCTCAAGGACCATGGTTACCGATAGAGTTCTTTTTGGGGTCAGTGGCTATACAGCTATTAATTAGCATGGCTAACTACAGAAGTCATAAATGAAAACCCTGATTCTGCCTCAGGCAGTGACAATATCAATTATTTGGACACACGTAGAAGTTTCAAGTCAAGTGTGTTCAACCATGGCCTGAGACACATGGAGTGTACATGTGTTTCCTTTAATTAGCACTTCTAATTGTATTCTTGGGAATGGACGTCGTTTTGACAGGCAGCTATTGAAGTTTGCTATATCTCCCTAGAACAAAAAGGAATGGGAATTTGTAGTATGTGCTTTTGAAAACAAATGGGAGAGGATGGTGGCAGGGATAGGTTGAGGGATGATGTTCCCATTACAATTGCTGTGTAACCAGTTACCCCAAACTTAGCTGCTTAAAACAACCATAGGATGCTCACAGATTCTGTGAGTCAGGAATTGGGAGATAATCTCTCTCTCTCCTCCATGATACATCAGCTGGGATGTGGGCTCAGTGGCTGGGCACTGGAATCCCTGAAGGCTCCTTCACTCACTCCTGGTGCCTGGGCTAGGATGATTCAGAGATGAGGACTGCCAACTGGAAGCACCAGCACATGTGACTTTTTATGTGGCTCGGCCTCCACTGAGCATGGTAGCCTCAGGATAATCAGACTACTTACGTGGTGGCTTAGGTCTCCAAGCTCAAGTTTACCAGTTAGCAAGATGGAAATTGCATTACCTTGTATGATCTAACCTCAGAACACACCATCGCTTCCATCACGTTCTATTGGTTGAAGCAATCACAAACCTTGCCAGATTCATAAATGAGGAGTTAGCCACTACTTTTTGATGGGGCAGTGGCAAGGTCAAATTGTAGAAGAATGTATAAGACGGGAGATATGATTGAGAATATCTTTGGAAAATTCAGTCCACTCTGTTTGGTAATGAGAAGCTAATCTTTGAAGTTTCATTGGCTTCTTTGAAATATTTAGGATATATTGCCCAAGAGCTAACAGCATACCAAAAGAGTGGCTAGGTTTACAGTTGGAGGGGCTGGGTAGTGCTCGGTCCCTAGATAATCCTCAAACTGGAGAAGAGCCGTTCCCTTTCTTTCAAGTTCCTTCTACTGGTGGGATGCCACTGTTTGGAAGTTTCACATAGCCTTGAGAAAAAGTAAACGCACAAGGGGCTGAACCCCTGTGTAGTCAGTCTGGCTCCTCAAATTGCACTGAAATAACTCCTTCCAAAACTTCGAGTGGGGCTTCCCTAGTGACGCAGTGGTTGAGAGTCTGCCTGCCGATGCAGGAGACGCAGGTTCGTGCCCCGGTCCAGGAGGATCCCACATGCCGTGGAGCGGCTGGGCCCGTGAGCCATGGCCGCTGAGCCTGCACATCCGGAGCCTGTGCTCCGCAACGGGAGAGGCCACAACAGTGAGAGGCCCGCGTACCGCAAAAAAAAAAAAAACTTCGAGTGAAGATAAGTTAGTCAGCTGCTGCTGAGCATTGAAAGGAAATGTCCTTGTCTTATTATCTTCCTGTAGAAATAATGATTTTGCATTTATGTGTCAGAACGGTTGTTTCGTTCTAAGATTTAGTAGAAGATGTAACCATTCATATTCTGACTTGTTTTGAAGGAATGAAATAGCTCAGATTTGTGCCATAAGCTGACTTTTAGTTCTCTGATGTAATTAGTTCTCAGAAGAGCTGATGGTGACCTCTAGCTGTCAACATGCCTTTCTGGACTGGAAAGCGTTTTCCTCTGCACTTTTGATGGAAAACTGCTTCTCTTCCTCTCATTAATGTTGTATTTGCGATGGAGTCATGTTGACCTCTACCCCAGGCATACTCTGATGCTGGGCTGATGATAAGAGGCTCGTGAGCCTGAAATTAGATGCTGACCTTGTGGAACATTGATGGGACAGAGATGGCACACCAGGTGCCAGCCACTGAGAAAATAGCCCCCCAGAGGTACTGAGGGGCATTAAGACAAGAAAATGATCCTGATCTTGGGATATCTTCTACAATGAACATGGACCCTGAACATGGAGCTCCTGAGTAACTAGAAAAGTGAGAAAATCCCTGTGGTACCAATGGGAGTGACTCCAAACATCACCAAAAGAGCTTCCACAAAGCTGGCCTTCATTATGGGGGTAGAAATGAATGTCTCTCCATGTTTGGGTGAGAGCACAGGGCTTCTGCTCTGTTCAGGCCAGACTGTCTTCACATCAGACCATTTCTGAGCTTTCAGCATCTGCATCAAAATCATTAGGACATAGGCCAAAATTAGAATGTCCCATAGGGCGCTTACAAAGAACAGATGAGCGGCTATAATTTACCTTTCCCCTACTCAGTACTTACCTCATTAGTCAAAATTGCTGATATTTTTTCAAAACGTCATTTGAATTTGTAAGGAAACGCAAAAGATCCTGGATAGCCAAAGCAACCTTGAGAAAGACCAACAAAGCTGGAAGTATCACACTCCCTGATTTCAAACTCTACTACAAAGTTACAGAAATCAAAATAGGATGGTACTGGCACAGAAACAGGCACATAGATCAATAAAATAGAATAGACAGCCCAGAAATGAACCCACACTTATATGGGCAATTAGTCTACCACAGAGGAGGCAAGAATATGCCATAAGGAAAACACACTCTTCAATAAATGGTGTTGGGAAAACTGGACAGCTACATGCAGAAGAATCAAATTGGACTACTTTCTCACACCATATACAAACAAACAAACAAACCCTCAAAATGGAGTAAAGATTTAAATGTAAGTCATGACACCATAAAACTCCTAGAAGAAAACGTAGGCAGTATGCTCTTTGACGTCAGTCTTAGCAATATTTTTATGGATACGTCTCCTCAGGTAAGGGAAACAAAAGCAAAAATAAACAAATGGGACTTAGTCAAACTAAAAAGCTTTTGCACAGTGGAGGAAACTATCAACAAAATGAAAAGGCCACCTCGTAAATGGAAGAAGATATTTGCAAACAATGTATTTGATAAGGGGTTAATATCCAAAATATACAAAGTACTCATAAAACTCAACATCAAAAAATCACACAGCCTGATTTAAAAATGGGCAGAGGTCCTGAATAGACATTTTTCCAAAGAAGACATACAGATGGCCAAGAGGCACATGAAAAGATGTTCAACATCACTAACCATCAGGGAAATGCAAATCAAAACCTCAATGAGATATCACCTCACACCTGTCAGAATGGCTGTTATCAAAAAGACAACAGGGGCTTCCCTGGTGGCGCAGTGGTTGAGAGTCCTCCTGCCGATGCAGGGGACACGGGTTCGTGCCCCGGTCCGGGAATCTCCCACATGCCGCGGAGCGGCTAGGCCCGTGAGCCATGGCTGCGCGTCCGGAGCCTGTGCTCCGCAACGGGAGAGGCCACAGCAGTGAGAGGCCCGCGTACTGCAAAAAAAAAAAAAAAAAAGACAACAAATTACAGGTGTTGGGGAGGATGTGGAGAAAAGGGAACCCTCGTGCACTGTTGGTGGGGATGTAAATTGGTGCAGCCACTGTGGAAAACAGTATGGTGGTTCCTCAAAAAATTAAAAACAGAACTACCATATGAGTGGAAGTGGAGCACTTCCACTCCTGGGTATTTATCTGAAGAAAATGAAAACAGTTCTTAGAAAAGATACATGCACCCCTATATTCATTGCAGCATTGTTTACAGTAGCCAAAATATGGAAGCAATCTAAGTGTCCATCAATAAATGAATGGGTAAAGAAGATATGGTATGTGTGTATATATTCTATATATATATATATATATACGCACACACACACAATGGATATATATATATATGAATACTACTCAGCCATGAAAAAGAAAAAGAATGAAATCTTGCCATTTGTGACAATATGGGTGGACATAGAGGGTATTATGCTAAATGAAATAAATCAGAGAAAGACAAATGCCATATGATTTCACTTATACGTGGAATCTAAAAAACAAAGAAAAATGAATAAACTTAACAAAATAAACAGAGTCATAGATACAGAGAACAAACAGGTGTTTGCCAGAGGGGAGGGGGTGGAGAGATCAGAGAAATAAGTGAGGGAGATTAGGAGGTACAAACTTCCAGTTACCAAAAAAAAAAAGGAAAGAAAGAGAAATAAGGATTGCATTTTAAAAAATATGTCAAATGATTCTATTTGTCTCTTTATATTTATTGATGATTTGGGTATCTTAACTCCCTTCTTATAGAATATCCTTGAGTATAAATATTCTTTTACCACTCATATGAAGCTATACCTAGCCAGTCTCCAAATGTTACCAGGTTTTTTTGTTTATCCTGTGATATATCTGTGATAATCATTCCTGCTCCCATTACCCTGTTATCTCCCTAGTTCAGGCTTTATGATCTCATACCTGGTATATCAGTTAGCTTTTGCTAGGTGTGTTATTACACACCATCCCCAAAACATAGTGCCTACAACAACCATTTCTTTAGTCCGTGATTCTGTGGGTCAGTAATTTGGGGCTGGGCTCAGGAGGGCAGCTCTTCTAGTCTTGCCTGAGCTCACCCACGCATCTGTGGTCAGCTGGGACAGCTGCTCCACGTGGCCTCTCACCATCTGGCAGACTAGCCTGGGCTCATTCACGTGGAGGCAGAACAGTTCCAAGTGCAATAAGAGAGCAAGCCCAACAAACAAATGCTTTTCAAACCTCTGCTACGTCACCTTTGCTAATGTTCCATTAGCGAAAGCAAGTCAGATAACCCACCCAGATCCAACAGGCAGAGGAATAAATAAGCTGCCTCTTAATGGAGGATCTGCCATGTCTGCAAGGGCATGGATGGAGGGAGAACACTTTGTGCCCATTTTTACAATTGACTAAATGATCACATCTCCTGCCTTGCAGCTTTTCTGGCTGTAGGCGTTTGCTGTTCCAGTCCATCCTGCTTCCTTCTGCCACATTCATTTTCCTTAGACTCTGCTTTCATATTTCGTATTATAACCCCCAGAGGTTTCTTCCTTTCCATACCTTATCAGCTATCAACCCTTCTGCCTAGCTTTCAAAGGTCTCCTTAAGCTGGCCTGACCCTAAAAGCAGAGCACATGGTACAGGGGAAAAAGAACTAGCAGCAGTCAGGGGAGGCATGGGCATGAGTTCCATCATCATCATTGTTCACTAACTAGTTTTTAACCTCTTGGGGCTTCTGTTTGCTCCAAATGTTTCTCCCTGCAAAATGAGGGAGTTTGGATTAAATCTGAGAGGTTCTTTTCAGATTTAAGATTTAGGATGGGTGTACGTAGATGAATTTGTTTCCTGTTACTCCCTAAATAAACCTTCAACTCGAATAAGACCCGGCTTCTTAATTCCCACCGCACATGTCATGTTTATATTGCTCTTTGTGCTTTCATTCCCCACGTTTTCTCAGTCTGGCATTGCCCTTTGCGTTCTTCACTGCTTGTTTTCAATTCTGCCCATCCCTTGTCTTTGTAATCTCTGCCATCCAGTTTGGCACTTAATTATATTATCTCTCCTATTCAGTGTTTCAGTTGTTAGTCTTATCAGCTAGATTATAAACTCAACGAGGAACGAGACTATATTTTATACATTGACTAAGCACATAGTAGGTATCAAGCAAATATTTACAGATTAATCCTAAATTTCCATCCCAGGTCTTAGAAAATTGGAACCGGCTGAAGACTTTTAAGACAAGTAGGAGGATAAGACTGCTTGGGCAGAGGTGGCGATGATGGTGGTGGTGGTTGGAGAGGGGGGATTTTTGTTAAATGTACTCAAGGTAGTTTATACTTACCAGGCTGGTAGCCCTTAGAAGGTATCTATAAAATTGCTTTACAGGCCTTTCCTCCAGCTATCCTATGACACTGGTTCTCCTCTGCTTATTTCTTGCAGTTTTCATCCTTCTGTAAGCTGTCACCATGACCCTGACAAAAGGTTCCTTCACCTACTCCAGTGGGGAGGAATATCGTGGCGAGTGGAAGGAGGGTGAGAAGATCCGTGGGTAACATCCAGTGATGTACACTTCATTTGGCTGAAGGACGAATACATCAGGATATATATAAGACAACTTTATGAGTCTTCATTTCTAACTTCTAAAGCCAAAGAGTGCCTTTCCTTTATTTGATTTTAGGATTATAAATAAAGGAATTGGAAAATGCTATTGTTACTCCAATCTCCAGAAATAAGTTAAATCTTCCCACTTCTAAATTTAAAGTGTTTTAACACTCTTTTTTTTTTTTTTTTGCCACGCCTCGTGGCTTGCAGGATCTTAGTTCCCCAACCAGGGATTAAACCTGGGCCTATGTCAGTGAAAGTGCCGAGTCCTAACCACTGGCCTGCCAGGAGAACCCCCAACACTTTTTTTTTTTTGCGGTACGCGGGCCTCTCACTGTTGTGGCCTCTCCCGTTGCAGAGCACAGGCTCCGGACGCGCAGGCTCAGCGGCCATGGCTCACGGGCCTACCCGCTCCGCGGCATGTGGGATTTTCCCACACCGGGGCACGAACCCGTGTCCCCTGCATCGGCAGGCGGACTCTCAACCACTGCGCCACAAGGGAAGCCCCCCCAACACTCTTTTACCCTTTAGTGGTATTACTTGGGAATTGTTTTTATAAATGCTAAGGTACTCAGCAGAGCAAAATGAATTATTTTTAGGGCCCATAAATTGCAAAGTACAGATTCATTGTAATGACTTGATTCTAGTGAATCTTAAGGAAGAAATTAGGGCAGACACTCAAGAGCAGATGACATTCATTGCCTTGAATTTACTGTGACAGCTCATTACATTTGGAAGTATCTATTCATAGGAAGGGCAGAATTCCTCCAGCCTGAGGCTATACAGGAAGCACTTTAATGGTGTTCAGTTTGGAAACAGTCTGGCCACTTAAAAGTCTCACGGGTCCAGTCCTAGCAAACCCGGAACTGCCCCGAGGAGACTTGACTCTCTATAGTCCTGCCAACGAAGAGCAGCTCACACCCTTTCCAGACGCCTCATTCTTTTCATGGTAGATCCCTGCAGCCGATGAATTTTTGAGCCTTGAGAGGAGAAATTGTGCACATGGGATGTGACCTTGCCCCCGTACATCCACAGCCTTTTCTCCTGCCTCCCAAACACCTACTGTCCCCTTTAACGTGACCTTTTAAGAGGAGAGTCTTCTCGAGGCTCTGCTGGGCAGTCTCTATCCACCAAAAGAGCGCCCTTGTACCCGGAATGGCATTGCTGCTTCTCCAGTATCTTGCTCTGTTCTCTGGTCAGTTCAGTGGGTAAGCACAGCCCTATTGATGGAACAAAGCTCAAACTAGTATTGCCAGTCAGGCTGTTAGGTTTGCCCAGCAGCTTCATGGTGTTGGAGGGTACTTTAATTTTTTTCTCAGAGTGTCAAGGCAGTTAAGTGTCAAGGGCTCCAGAGTCAGTCTGCCAGCTGCATTTGCTGTCTTGCTCTACCACTTGTAGTTGCTCTGTGGTCTTGAGTAAGTTTTTAATCTTCTCCTTGCCTTGGTTTCTGCATCTGTTAATGGGAATAATAATAGTATTGGGCCTACCTCCTAAGGTTGTTGTGAGGATTAAATAAGGTGATAAATACAAAGTGCTTAGAAGAGTGTATGGCACATAGTGAAGGCCCTGTGAAGTTAGCTATTGTGATTTTTATTTAAAATTTTTTTAAGCTATTGTGATTTTTCAGTGCTCTCTTATCTTCATACTTGGAGAGACCTGCTCCAAATCTGATGGTTGTGACTTAAGAAGGGAAGATCTTAGAGGCCAGCTTATTACTCTGGGTAATAGTTCTCTGCCCTGCTAATGTCACTGCTTCTCTTCTTTCCTTTGTGGGTGGGGTGATGCAAGGCAAGGGATGTTGGACTGTGAGAGGGGACCCTGAAGCTGCCCCATCCCAACCTGACACCCGTCTTCTCTTTGCTCAGGCCGCAGACATGGTTTTGGTCAACTGATGTTTGCAGATGGTGGCACCTACCTGGGCCATTTTGAGAATGGGCTCTTTAATGGCTTCGGGGTACTAACCTTCTCAGATGGCTCGAGGTGGGTACTGGGTCATCACTCCTTTCTCAGCCTTAAACTAGGGAAGGGAAGTTCTGTTCTAAAAGGGATAATGAGAAACATCTGGTCAAACCTGAGCTTGTCCCGGGCCCTCTGAAAACAGGCAAGGAGTAGCGTTCGTTCTTTTATTGGTTACTTTATAAATACATCTAAAATTTGAAATGGCAAGGAGGTCAGTGACCTCCCACCCCACCACTGTCCTCTTAGGTTATTTCCTTGAGATTAGAGCCTCGTATCATACACACTCTCTGACCCTTCTCTGCTGGGTGGGTGGGTGGGAGCTCTGGAAGAGTGGAATCAGCTTTGCTCCTTGGCGTTGATAAACCACACATTTGGTGTTGGCAGCTGCCTGACTCAGTTATCCTGAAGGCTGACATCTCGTGTTTCTGCAGGTATGAGGGGGAGTTTGCCCAGGGCAAGTTCAACGGCGTCGGAGTCTTCATTCGACATGACAACATGACCTTTGAGGGGGAATTTAAAAACGGCAGAGTGGATGGTTTGGGTAAGTTGCGGGCCAGCAGGACAGGTGACTGACAAGCATAAATGGGTGGAAGGACACCTTTGCAGCTTTAATCCTCCTGTGGATGCCCAGCAATGCATAGTGACTGGGCGCCGATGCCGGGTCATCGGACTCACCAATAGAGTACCCAAGGGCTGCAAACTTTTCTCTCCCTCTGCCTCTACGTAGCAAGCAGACCTCCCAGCCACTAATGCCACTGTCACACCCATATTTTCTCTGTCCCCCTCAAAGGCCTGCTGACTTTCCCCGATGGTTCTCACGGAATACCCCGCAACGAAGGTCTGTTCGAGAACAACAAGCTTTTGCGGCGCGAGAAGTGCTCGGCGGTGGTTCAGCGGGCCCAGAGCGCCTCCAAGTCAGCCCGGAGCCTCACCGCCTGACGTGGCGCTGCGCCCAGCTGACAGCAACGCCCCGCCACCCGCTGGGGGTGAACAAAAGAACCCGCTGTGAGAGGAGATGAGAATGACCATGGAGCAGAAGTCCCGGGAGGGGCCCCGTCACCTGCCAGGCAGGGCTTCGGTTACAGAAGGTCTGAGGCTAGGGCCGCTGGCCTTGCAGCAGTGGTACCCGGTGTGCCCTGCCCTTCTCTTGCTCGCTCGTTGGTACTCTCTGTCCCTAACACCGTGGGTCAGCCGGTGCAGACCTGCTACTTCATTTTCTGCCAAGGGATGCAGAGTCTCTTCCTTCTGCCTCTAATCGGGGCAGATGATCCCAGCCCCAGATGAGGGCCAGTGCTCTGCGCTGCCCTGGAGAAATAAGGAAAACGACAGGCGTGGCTCAGACAGTACAGCGGTCCTGAGGACGCCAAGGCCAGAGCTGTGCTGTATGTTACCCTGCATTCGCTTCTGGCTGGCATCACGGCCCCAGGCCTTCCCCTTTGTCTGACCAGACTGGTCCTCGTGTCTGCTTATTGCCCCTGTGAAGGGTTCAGTGAGTGCTATTTCCCTCTCCCTTGACTTTACAAACAGATAATTTGTGCTCCTCTCTCCTTCCTTAGACATGGGAAAGGATCCCTTTAGTCAGAAAGAAACCGATGTAAACAGTCATCTTATAACTTGTATTTATAACTAACTCCAGGGCAAGGGCAGATATCTGTGGGTCCCATCAGGCCCTGTCATGGAGTGAACTAAATCCTTAAGGATGGCTTGGGCTGACACAGCTTCTTCCCAGTGGACCAGTAGGTCAGACCCACCTCAATCCCTTGGGGTTCAGGTAGAATTGGACCCATCTTGGGATGGCAGTGAACTAAAAGAGCATTTGGTTCACTGTAACTCTTCCACCATGAGCCTTGGCCATCAGGCCTAGGGATCAGATCTTGATCGACTGGATCCCTGCACAGTTCATCACAGAGGCCTCCAGTTACCCTGTGACCCAAACATGCCCCCCCTCAGCCCCTTATCCTCACACTGAATGTCTCCTCAACAGCAGATTGTGGTGGAAATTAGAGCCGTGTGCCTCTATTTATTCTCTGAATTGTACTGTAGAAACAAGTGTTTATGAGGAATAAACAAATCACCAGAACTGCCTATACTTAGTTTTCTTGACTCTCTTGCTGTACACCCTTATGAATATTGACCCATTTGCTACTTCTAAAAGTTAATTATAGATGGGGGCTTGAAACTGACACTGCACACTTTACTACATAATATCATCTAATTCTGCAAGGTAGGAACATTATAAAAACACACACACAAAAAAGCCAGGCAGGGCTTCCCTGGTGGCGCAGTGGTTGAGAGTCCGCCTGCCGATGCAGGGGACACGGGTTCGTGCCCCGGTGCGGGAAGATCCCACATGCCGCGGAGCGGCTGGGCCTGTGAGCCATGGCCGCTGAGCCTGCGTGTCCGGAGCCTGTGCTCCGCAACGGGAGAGGCCACAGCAGTGAGAGAGAGGCCCGTGTGGCGCAAAAAAAAAAAAAAAAAAAAGCCAGGCAGGCTCAGGTTGCCCAAACTAGTAAGTGGCAGAGCTTGGTGGGATTTGTATCTGGGACTTTTTGACTCCAAAGCACTTTCCACTGAATTCCTCATCACCTTGAACGTCAGGGTGCCCAAGTCCTGAGACCATTTATTGTCACACCTGTTGGGTTACCTCAGGCAAGTCTTTCTCTGAACATTCACCTTCCATGCTAACCCATTCACTTGCATGATCTTATAAGCCCTGAGAGGAAGGTAGCATTATTATCCCTGTATTACAGATGAGGTTCAGGGCAGTTAAATAGTTTTCTAAGGTCTTGCAGACACTAAGGTGCAAATCCAAGAATGGAAATCCCAGAGACTGAGCTCTTCACCAGTATACTAGGCTGCCTCCTTAGCCCTAACTTTTTGCCCCATCCCTAAACCTGATTCTCCTCTGAGCCCAGATCTTCCAGAAGTTGCCTGTGAGAAGAGCCCAGGTGCTAAGCCCCAAGCTTCAGTGCCAACCAGATGCCCAGTTTCTGCTGAAGATTTGATACCTTTTATATTCTCTCCTTTAGCCCTTGCCCTAAACAAGGATCTGTTTACCTTTCTTTTAAACGAGAGTAGTTTTTATTTATTTATTTATTTATTACGAGAGTAGTTTTTAAAAAATTCATCTCAGGTTTTCTGCCACTAGTCAGATATCACTGAATAAGGTTAAACTTTTTTTTTTTTTTTTTTTTGCCGCGTTGCTTGTGGGACCTTAATTCCCTGACCAGGGATTGAACACAGGCCCTCGGAAGTGAGAGCACGGATTGCTACCACTGGACCGCCAGGGAATTCCCAAGGTTGAACATTTTAGAGAAAGCAGCCTTTTAAATGAATGTGCTAAGTGTTTCTAAATATCTCACTTGAACCTATTTGCCTCTTACCTCTACCATTTAAAACGTCAATAACTTTTCCCCTAGGCCTCCAATAATCTAATGGTTATGTTTGCTCAGTATTCTTAGGGCCTCTCTCAGAGCTGGGAAAACACAGACCTTGGGAACTAAATTGCCTCTGGGAAGGTTCTTGATATCTGGGCTGGAAACCTAAGCTCTGCATAGCAGTGGAGTGTTAATCTGTACATAGCCACACTAATTTAACTTATTCAACTTTATTGCAGTAACAAAGTAATTTTTCCTAACAATAAAAGCAGAGTGTGTATAGGCAAGAGGATGGTCCTATCTCAGGCCAAGTCCCCTTTCCTAATGTTTCAGACCTGGGTTGGCTAGAATAGCCTTCTAGAATGGAACATTTATCCACCAGGTGTCATTATTTACCAGTTCTGGCAAGCCACTGGGCTGTCTCACTGGTGCACGTGATGGTTGGGATCAAGGCTAGAGACAATATGAGATCAATCAAAATAGATTTAGGAAAGGATTAGAATGCAGCTTGCGGGGGGGGGGGGTGTCTTTGAAAGACCAGTGACACCTTTCTGATCAGGTTTCCCAACATATTGCTTCCCCTGGAAGGAGTCAGAACCTGGCTTCTCAGGAGTCACCCTGGCTTCCTGCTGCACTGTGCTGGACTCAGGTTTGTACCCCCAAGTCTAAGCAGTCTTCCTTTCAGTAAAACATGGCCTTTCTGTGCCCAACTGCCCCCGTGACTTTCCCCTCTGGCTCCTGGTTCACGTGTCTCAGGGGATAGAAAAGCACAGTAGAGAGACAAGTAAGTCATTGCTCCTTCCCAGACTGAAGGTCTCTAGAGACCCAGAGTTCAGGATACAAATGCGAGAGGTCATGGGGCCGGGAGAACAGGAAACAAGCATGCATGGCAGCGCCTGGAGAGAGGCTACCTGGATGACTGAAGTAAGAAGAGGGGCCTTGAACCCTCGTCCCCCCGCGTTCCTCTTCAGGCTGCTACCGCAAGGCAAGAAGCTGGGATGGGCGCGGTCCGGCCGTCCCGTCCTCACGCTCAGAGCCAGCCGTTGCTGGTGAAATCCAGGCGCAGTGCCTCCTCCTGGGGAGCGCTCAGCTCCCGCAAGGGGGCGCGGCAGGGGCCTCCGTAGTAGCCAAACCAGTCCATGGTTTTCTTCAGCCCCGGGATCCCGAAGCGCTGGGTCACCTGAGGAGCAGGGCCTGTTAGAAAAGACTGGGGAGTCCCCTGCACACACACATCTGGGACCCAGACATGTGTCACTTGCAGAAAGTTAGGGTTCCCACCCTTCCCTCCCAGTATACTAACTACCAAATCTAGGACACCCAGGGTAGGTCACCAGAAGGCAGGTCGGCAGTAGAGAACACAATGCCAAAACCTAGAATGAAGGAAGGCACCTGCTTTGGTTTTAGGAGAGAAATCCGCCCCATCGGGGAGGAGAGTGGCATTCGGTCCTCAAACTGGGATGGGAGAAGGCAGCAGCGCTGTGGGTCTGGGCGGTAGAGACTCACTGGTCTGCAGCCCAGTTCCCTGGAACCTGACTCAGGGCACACCAGGAGTGGAGAGTCTGAACAGCCCAGACCTCTACTGCCCCCGCAGCAGGGTCCCCCCCCATGCACCCATAGCTCCTCCCTGACCCCAACTCCAAATGCTCTCACAGGGAAAACAATGCATCCTTGTCCGAAGAAGTTTCACTCTGTAACCTTGTATCATTAACTTATCTCTGAGCAAGTTCACTTGCCTAAAACACGAGGGGGCCGGATAACACGATCTCTAAAGTCTTTTCCATTGTAGTGGGAGATCTAATTTAAAATCATGCATGGAGTTTTACAGAAAATGAAGAATCAAGTTTCTTTGTGTTTAGCATAGCAACGGGTTGTTTCATGCTGATGGGAAGTGTTAGATTAATCTTTGACTACCTAAAAACTAAGAAAGTAATTATTACTTAATAAAGTTTCATTTTGAGGGAAATAAAATCTTAGAAATATGGGCTTCATGAAGGGTAAAACTAATAAAAGAGGTTGTTTGGGGTAGAGAGGCTGGGAACCACTGATGAATGACTGGCTAATAACTATTCACCACTAGAGGCCAGTAGACTTTAGCAAGCCTCCTCCCAGACCTGGCCCCCATCATGTTCTAATAACCTGAGCATTTCACCCAAAACCTGACTAGGGTGGGAAAGACGATGGAAACAAGAAGTACCTAGAGGAAAGCTTTCTTCAACATAAGGGTCTGAAGATCTCTGATTTGCCCCTCTTCAGATGCTGAGAAAGGGTTGAACACTTTGGAGGTAAAAAACAGGGAAAATCCTAAATATAGCCTGGGCAGGAGGCCGGCTGGGTGGGAGGGCGGTGGACACACACTGTGTTCGAGCAGGGCAGGGCAATAAGGTGACATCAAGCTGCTCTTGGGGTGGCTGAGCCTAGAGCCCGGGCAGCAGAAAGGTGTTCCAGACATTCCTGAGTGTGTGCCCAGAGTTGGCACAGGACGGGGCGCAGAGTGAAGGGTAAGGCAGGATGGCATGCCAAGGGCTAGGAAGGCAGCAAGTATCCTCTCTTCCCAAAGGACAGCCCAAGCTGCTTCGTCTATCAAATTAGGAGGTAACAACATCTACGCCATGTCACAAGAATTGGATGAGAAAAATGCCACTATTTAGGCCAGACCTCAAGCGGCCTGGAAACTCCTCTTCCTATCCGGGTGGTCTGCAGGTTCTGGGACCTTCTCTCTCACAAGCAGATGGGAGTGGGAGAGCAGAGGTCCCGCCCCAGTGGAATGTCAGAATGTATAGTACAGCCTGGGCCCTGATGGGGCTCAGCTGCAAGGCCCTCATTTCTGCAATTCTTACACCCTATCTGTAGCCCGTCCTATCCCAGGAGAACCTTCACATCCAGGGAAACTCGTGCTTGCCTCCTCAGCTGTCCTTTCTCTAAATCTGAGTTTATCTGTCCTTTTGAGGTAAAGATATAAGCTGTGAGGGAAATCTAGAGCCCGCCCACCACTTTCCCAAAGAAAACATTGCCAAGCTCCGTCTGGGACTATTGCCTCAGAGGCAAAACTCAGTCACAAGACAAATATTTAATGCAATATTAAAAAAAAAAAATGCAAGGGCTTCCCTGGTGGCGCAGTGGTTGAGAGTCCGCCTGCTGATGCAGGGGACACGGGTTCGTGCCCTGGTCTGGGAAGATCCCACATGCCGCGGAGTGGCTAGGCCCGTGAGCCATGGCTGCTGAGCCTGTGCGTCCGGAGCCTGTGCTCCGCAACGGGAGAGGCCACAACGGTGAGAGGCCCACGTACCGCAAAAAAAAAAAAAAAAAAGATGTCAGTGGAGGCCACACAAGTAGCAGTAAGAAGGCACTTCTACCCCTTCCAGCTAGGGAGGTATCCGTAGAGGCCTAGTGTGGAGCCATTATTATTTCTAAACTCCCAAAAAAGAAATCTCCAGGCCCATATGGTTTCAATGGAGAATTGTTTTTTAATGTTTAAAGAAGACTTAACACCAATTCTCACAGCCTCTTCCAGAAAACAGAAGAGGAGAGAACACTTCCCAATCAATTAATGAAGCTATTTTTACCCTGATACCAAAATCAGACAAAGATAGGAAAGAAAGAAAGAAAGAAAGAAAGAAAGAAAGAAAGAAAGAAAGAAAGGAAGGGGTGGCAGGGAGGAAGGAAGGAAGAAAGAAAAAGGACTACATACCAATATCGCTCATGAATATAGGCAGGAAAAACCCTTAATAAAATATTAACAAATGGAATTTGGCAATATATAAAAAGTTATACACCATGTGCAAGTGGGGTTTATCCCAGGGATATAAGTCTGGTTCAATATTTGAAAATTATTAATGTAACTTACCATATTAACAGGCTAAAGAGGAAAAAAAATCACATGATCAAATCAATCAATGCAGAAAAAATTTGACAAAAATTAAACACCCATTCATGATTTTTAAATACTCTCTGAAAACTAGAATGAGGGAGAACTTCCTCAACTTGAAAAACAGCATCTACAGAAACCTATAGCTAACATTGCACTTAACGGTGAAAGGCTGAATGCTTTTCTTTAAGATCAGAAACAAGGCAAGGATGTCCACTCTCCCTACTCTTATTCAACATAGTGCAGGAAGTTCTAGCCAGTGCAATAAGGCAAGAAAGGAAATAAAAGGTATGTAGATCAGAAAGAAAGAAATAAAACATCCCCTATTTGTAGATGATATGATTGTCTATGTAGAAAATCCCAAGGAATATAGAAAAAAATCTCATAGAACCCATTAGTGAGTTCATCAAAGTCATATGATACAACATAAAGAAGCAAAAATCAACTGTGTTTCTATACATACTAGCAATGAACATATGAATAATGAAATTAAAAATACAATATCATTTATAATCACTCAAAAAATATGAGCCACTTGGGTGTAAATATCTCAAAACTTGTATAGGACTGGTTTGCCAAAAACTGCAAAGTGCTGATGAAATAAATCAACGAAGGTCTACATAAATGGAGACATAACCATATTCAAGGATTTGAAGACAACACAATAAAAATGTCAATTGTTCCCAAATGGGTGTACAGGTTTAACACAATTCCTATCAAAATTTCAGCAAGTATTCATAGACATACACAATATTTTTCTAAAATTTATATGGAAAGACAAAGGATTTAGATTAGTTA
This sequence comes from Monodon monoceros, assembly GCF_005190385.1. NCBI lineage: Eukaryota > Metazoa > Chordata > Mammalia > Artiodactyla > Monodontidae > Monodon > Monodon monoceros. The sequence continues at coordinate 52,366,344 of NW_021703781.1, read as the reverse complement.
AAACAATTTTTTGGGGAAAAAAAGAACAAAGTGGGAGGAATCAGTCTAGCTTAAAATCTTAAAATCTGATTTTAAGATTTATTACACACCTACAATAATCAAGTCTGTATGGTACTGCAGAGGGATAGATCAATGGAGAGAATAGAGAATCCAGAAATAGACCTACACAAATACACCCAACTGATTTTTGACAAAAGTGCAAAAGTAATTCAGTAAAGGAAAGATCCATCTTTTCAGCAGATGGTGCTGGAGCAAGTGGATATCTACAGGCCAAAAAAGAACAGAAAAAAAAATGAACCTTGATCTAAGTCTCATACGTTTTACAAAAATTAACTCAAAATGGGTCACAGGCTTGTAAAATATAAAACTTTTAGGAAAAAAATAGAAAAACTTTACAATCTAGTGCTAGGCAAAGAGTTCTTAGACTTGCATCAAAAGCATAAACATAAAAGAAAATATTGATAAATTAGACTTCCTCAAGATTAAAAACTTTTGCTCTGTAAAAGATCTGTTAAGAGAATGATGAGACTAGCTACAGACTGGGAGAAAATCTTTGCAAACCACATTTTTGACAAAGGACTAGTATCTAGAAGGTATAAAGAACTTCCAAAACTCAACAGTTAAAAAAAAAAAAATCCAGTTGGAAAATGGGCAAGAGACATAAACAGACATTTCATCTAAGAGGATATATAGATGGCAAATAAATACATGACAAGATGTTCAATAGCATTAGCCATCAGAAAAATGTAAATTAAAACCACGAGATGTCACAACATGCCTATCAGAATGGCAAAAAAAAAAAAAAAAAGTCACAACACCAAATGCTGGTGAGGATGCAGAGAAACTGGGTCATGCATACATTTACACTGATGTAAATACAATATGGTACACTCACTATGGAAAACAGTTTCTTAAAACACTAAACTTGCAAACAACATACGACCCACCAATTGTGTATTTATCCCAGAAAAATGAAAATTTATGGTCACACAAAAACCTGTTCGTAAATGTATACAGCAGCTTTACAACCAGCTTTCCTTCACCAAGAGAATGGTTAAACAAGCTGTTTATGGCCACACCATGAACTACTATGCAGCAATAAAAAGGAACTATTGCTTACATGTGCCTGAATGAATCTCCAGAAAATTATGCTGAGTGAAAAAAGCAAATCTCAAAAGGTTACAGACTAAAAAGATTTGTTCATAGAGGAAATAAAAAGGTTATAGGCTATCTGATTCCATTTATATAACAGTCTTGAACTGATAAAATTATAAAAATGAACATATTTGTGATGCCAGGGGTTAAGGAGGGGGTGGGGGCAGGAGGTGAGTAGGTGTGGCTCTAAAAGGATAACACGAGGGATCCTCATAGTGCTGGAAATATTCTGTATCTTGACTGTATACATGTCAAAATCCTGGCTGTAATTTCATGCTATAGCTTTTTAAGATGTTACCATTGGGGGAAACAGGGTAATGGGTACTTGGGATCTCCCTGTATTGTTTCTTATAATTTCACGTGAATCTACAATAATCCTAAAATTAAAAGTTTAATTTAAAATATGAATAAAAACATGTCTCCAGGGACACACGTTTTTCTTTATGCCTCAGACTCCAATGTGGCTCAGCACAGCACTGCCTGCAATTGACAAGCATTCCATCTTGCCTCTTCTCCTTGACTTGCCCAGCAGAGTTGGGGTACACAGTCTGACTACAGAATGGATTATTTGAAGACAGGACTTTCCTGGGAAAGCTGCGCTCTGAATACCTCCAGCCTTTCCACTCCTTTATTACTCTCAATCATTCTATTTTTCAGGATCTGGCCCCTTATAAAGCTGACATAAAGGCCCATGTTTCCCTCTCTTTAGGCAGGGCATCTCTAAGTAAGGTTCCAGGATTCCTGATGTCACAATCACCCAGGATGCTTGTCTCAATGACTGTTCCTGAGCCTAAAGGAGTAGAATTTTAACAGCTCCCTAAATGAATTCTAATGCATACGTAAGTTTGAGAACCAATGTGGTTCGACTTTGTTCCTGAAGTCAAGATTTTCTGGGGAGGCACAAAGTGTTCCCACACTGGGATGTTCTCTAAAAGGACTTTCTGAAAGGGAAGAGACCAAGTGGGGACCCCTGTGCCAGCACTGGCTCCTGTTCCAATGAGGACACAGACCACCCCCACTCTGGGTCCATTGGCTGGGAACTCACCGCAGTGTTTGGCTCGATGAGGCGGTGCTGCAGCTTCTGGGCATCTTCCCATTGCCCTGTGAGGCAGAGTCGCTCCAGCTGGCACACCTGAGCCCCCAGGACATTGGCCAGGGCACACACGCCCCCTACAGCTCCTGCCACAGAGTAAGATGCAGAATACCAGCCAGAGCCTCTGCCTGTAGAGAATTCCAAATCCTGGTTCCCAGCACCTCTTTGTTCTGGGCAGACAGGCTGTGCATTTCTAGGCCACTGGTTAGCCATATCTGAGACATGCTCTGTGAGTTCACAGATTTCCAGAGAGAACATTTCCAGCATATTCAAAATAGACTCCCACAGGCTGAGGGGCAGGGAGCAGAGCCTGAAGGCTAACTCAAGGACAGTTCCTTCCCTGCACACCCCTCCCTCCACCCCCCACCCCCTGCAGAGTAGAGTCCCACCTGCCAGTTGACACCTCCACGATCCTCCAATAGCCCCCTGACTCATCAGCCCTGGAAGGGGATGGAGTGGATGGGAAGCCTTTGCTCTACTGAAATTTTATTCCCCGCAGTGAATTCAGCCTGGGACAGCAGTGAGGGAGAGGTTAGGGGAGGGGAAAGAGCACTAGACAGAGGCAGGAGACCCGGCATTTCCTCCCACTGGCTGCATGAACTTGGACAAGTTATCAACCCTCTCCGGTTCTCTTTGTTCTCATGTGGGCAATGAAAACGGGCTGGCTGTGATCTCAGAGGTTCCTGCCACTTCTGCCAGCCTGTGAGTGTGATTCCAAAGCTAGTTGGGGGTGACTCAAAGCAGAGTGGCCTCAAGACTGGAGAGAGAGTAGGCATTTCAACCTAATGCTAATATAGCTCGAATGAGCTAATATAGATGCCATTTATTGAAAACCTACTATGTGCTGAGCACTATGGCAGACATAGGGCCAATGCTCTCTAACCCTCATAACACCTCCCTGCTTTGCAGAGTAGAAACTAGGCCCAGAAAGGTCATGTACTTTGCCCTGTTGGTTCTCAGTGAATAAATGGCAGAGCTCGGATTCCAGCTCAGATCCCCAACTTCCAGAGCCTGTGATATTTCCATCTGCCACACTCTCAGGAATGAAGCATAAATGGGTCCCTTCTACTCTCCCCTTTAGAGACTGTGACAAGGCAGAGGGGAGCTACACAGGACCTATACTACAAGTCAAAGTCTGCAGAGACAAGAGAGAATAGGAACCAGCATTTTCCCCTGCATCGTTGGAAAAGTAACTCAAATCTACACTCACTGGGGCTTTAGCTGAAGGGAGCAGATGCTTCCCTCCGCTCCATGGCTCAAATCCAGTCTGAACCCAAGGACCTTGACCCCAAGCAGATAAGAGCAGTGGGTCTAATGGTGACATTCCTAGGATCCTGGACTGGAACAGAGTCTGATCAGACAGCTGAAGATCCCCAGACCAACCCCGCAGGCCTGACAATTCATTCTGGCCTGGACCCACGGAGAGAGGAAAATGCACTCCCAGACTAGTGGGAAGGGCCCCAAGGCCTCTTCCCTCAGAGAATGATTTACAAGGTGAGATTAAAGGAGCTAAGTTTGTCACCTAAGCAGGGAGCTTGGGACTTCGAGCAAACTGTAGGCATCCCCCCTACAGGCCAGGGATTGTACTCGGCCACCCTCCTCTGCCCAACAAGGTCACCCACAAGCACCCACTATTCAGATAAGTAAGCAGTGTGCCAGACCTCTGAGGTTTCTGAGCAGGCAGGCTGGCAAAGGCCCCCTCTACACCCAGTCCTGGCCCTCACCATCTCTCCCAGCAGAACCCAGCTGCCTGCGTATATCTTGGTCACGCATCACAGTGTGAGAGCAGAGAGAGGCCTACCCACGGCATAGCTGGCCAGCAGGAAGCCAGCCGATCCAGCCAACACCTGGAAATCCTGCCTCCTGGTCTTGTGAACAATCAGCCCGATCCTGGTCACCTGTAACGGCAAACCTGGTGTGAGAGCTGGGCCCACAAGCTCTGCCACCAGCCTGGATGGGGGCTGGGCAAGTGTGGGAGAATGAGAGCCCAGGTCCCAGAGAGATGCCTCAAAGTTCAGATGAGCCCCAGAGAGCCCACAGGACAGAGGGAACCCACACAGGAGCCCAGGACTGAAGCGGGTCCCAGAGCTGCCCGGAAGTTGGTAGCAAAAGAGAAGAGGAGGAGGGCGCCCCAGCCGAGAGCTGCTGCCACTCACATCACCACCGCTGTCCTTGATGCCCACGATATTCGGGTGCTGGGAAAGCGTGACCACCGCATCCACAGGCAGGTCCAGCCCCGTGTTGGCTGGGACACTGTAGAGCACCACAGGAATTGGAGACAGGTCAGCAACCTGAGGGGCACAGAGAAGAGAGGAGAGGGCAGCTGCCCCAGGCCTGAGGCAGTCCAGGCTTGGGTCTCTGCAGGGCTACCTGGACTGGCCCACCTGCTGGGCTAAAAGTCACAGTGCTATGCACCCTGATTGCAAGCACTAGTCCTGGCTAACACTTAGGAGTGCATTCTGTGTGCCAGGCACAGTTCTAAGTCCTTTATGTTTTGATTGAATTTAGTCCTCACAACCACCCTGGAGGAAGATTCCATTATTCCTCCCGTTTGGGAGGGGAGGAAACAGCAATACAGCTTGGTTAGGTCAGTCACCCACTGTCACACAGCTGGTACCTGGTGGCATCCCTCCCCTTTCCCAAAGCTGCCATTCATGGGAAGTAGGCTCACCACTCTGCTCCCAGCTTCTCTCATCTCCCCTCCCCTCCCCAAGCAGTATCTCTGCCTCACCCAGCTTCCTCTTGGCCCCAGACCTCAAGCCCACACCCACCCCTCACACCCACCTTGGTGTAGTGGTGAATGAGGGCGGCGCTGTTCATGCGGCCGTGATAATAGCAAGGAGTCACCACCATGGCGGCGTCAGCCCCGACCTGGGCCATGCTCACCGTCATCTCCACCGTGGCCTGAGTGGCTGCAGGAGGAAGGAGGAAGTCTTCCCTACAGGCCGCGGTGGGCGAGGGCAGGAGGCAGAGGACTGGGCTAGGACCCTGGGGCAAGCAAGGGGCGCAGAGCAGAAGAGACAGAGCAAGCGCTAGACCGGACCCAGCCCCGGGTCAGGGAGCCCGCCCCCGCCCCCGCCCCCAGCAGCTACCGCCAGGGCCGGGGCATTAAGGCCTCACACTCGCAGCCTGAGCCGGCTAGCAGGAGCTTGTCCCTGGGCAGGGCCTGGCGCACGCGGCTCACCACCTCCAGGCGCTCACTGCTGGTCAGGAAGGGGAACTCGCCGTTGGAGCCTTGGACCACGAAGCCTGCAAGAGAGGCAACACCTTCCCACGTGCTTGTGAAAAAGCGGATGTTGGACTTATGCTCACCCAGGCTCCTACCTCCCCGACACCACAGTTTATCACACATTTCCTTCCCAGTCCTGATGCAGGCAGAGCGTGCTACCCAGTTGCCGTGACAGTGTTCACACTATTTTTCTTTGTTTTAATGAGATATTTTAGGCATGCCAAAAAGAATAGTTAATAATAGAATCCACATCGGTGTACCCAGCACCCACGACACTTGCCCCCCACCCCGTCACCGTCCTCTTCCTCATCTCTGGCGTGTCTCAAGTGGTTATTGTTCCCATTCATGTCTTTATACCCTTAAAACATACATCTGGACCCATAAACAATCTATAAGATGGGTTTTGCCATTTAAAACATTATAGAAATGGAATCACACTTACATAACATACTGCAGTTTGCCGTTTTTGCTCACCATTGTGCTTTGCACCTTGGCCACAGCAGTACAGGGAGCTCTGATTCATTCACTTTCATTGCTGTATAGTATTCTCTTGTGAAGTTAGACCACAATTTACTTTTCATTCTCCCTTCGATGACATTTAGAATACATCCTAATTTTGCTATTACAGACAATGCTGAAACAAACACGTTTAAAAGTTTCTCTCAGTTTAGATACTTAGGCGTGTAAAGGCTGAGTCGCATGGAAATGCATCTTCACGTGCCAAAATTCTAATTAGCCAGTTCATACCCCAGCAGCACATAGAAAAAACTGTTAGTGCTCATCCACACCAATACTGAGTATTGTCAGAACTAATTTTTGCCAATTTTCTGGGTGGAAAATGATGTCTCATTATTTTTTTATTTTTATTTTTTTTTGCGTTACGCGGGCCTCTCACTGCTGTGGCCTCTCCCGCCGCCGAGCACAGGTTCCGGACGTGCAGGCTCAGCGGCCATGGCTCACGGGCCCAGCCGCTCTGCGGCACGTGGGATCCTCCCGGACCGGGGCACGAACCTGCATCCCCTGCATCGGCCGGTGGACTCCCAACCACTGCGCCACCAGGGAAGCCTACATCTCATTATTTTATTTTGCATTTTCCTTTTTTAACCATCATCTGTGAGATTTCTAACTTTACCAGTTAAAGGTGTCAACCCTTTTATATCCATGAGAGACCAGTAGAATTGATGCTTTTCAGCTGAATCTAAACGGAATGTTAAACCATTTTCCTCTCAGCTTTTTTCGTTTTACTTTCTCTTTCCTATTCTTTCTCCTCTCCATTCCATTTCAAAAATTTTTTTCTTAAATACAGCGTACAATAAACGAAGATTATTAATAAATAGAAGACCGTTTGGGAGGAAGGAAAGAAAAGAAAGCCAGGGGGAATGTTGGTATACAAAATCCCTGCCATACAGTTCTGATGGGCCAGAAATTTGACTTGGAGCTTCCCGACAGTCAAAGCTAAAAGGGAAACGTGGTCAGCTGACAGATATGTAGAAATCAAGATAAAGCAAAGCAGCTGTCCTGGAGAAACACAGAGTTTCCTGGCACTGGGACAAAGAGAGATTGTTCCTATGAGTCATCCTTAAGGGGACACAGTGTGATGGGGAGACAACTTTACACCACAAATCTCCCTCTGTGCTGTTCGCTCTACCGTTAAAGTCCACTGAGTGGGTTGCCAGAAGAGCTCACCGGATACTTAGCATATTTCCCCCAGTTTTTGCCTTGGTAACATCGCAGGGAACATCTTGAGGCAAATAGATTTTGGCTTCTGTTGCATTGCCTCCTCAGGATCAATTCCTCCGTGTCAGGCTAGGGGCCTACGGTGGGAGCCTCCTTCTGTCTTGCTCCATAAGGCCACAGTGATTTCCCAGTGCATCACCCCACTTGCAGAGTTGCCAACCCCAGAGAGGGCTCCAATCCAGCCACGATTGGACCAGCACCCTCTAAGAATTTAGAGAACAAGCTCTTGCCACTGCCTCCGCAACATTTCCTGCCAGCCCCCTTGAAGGGGGCTTCTTGCTTCAGACATGTCTCCAGACACAGTCACTCACTCCCAAGTCCCCTTTCATTCTGGTGGTCAATTCCAGAAGCCTCCAGTCCCCACAGTTGGACTTGGCCTAAACAGCAGGACAGCTGGGTCTTGAGCTCCCCCTGTGCTCAAGACTCCTAGTGGCTTCTCCTCATTTCATTTAAGGGAGCATCCGACCTGGGCCTGACTCCCAAGAAGGAAGAGATGCCAGGCTGGGGGAGAGGAAGTGTGATAGAGTCAGGCAAGCGCTGGACTCCAGTCCCTCTGGCTACTGGGCAAGTCACATCGCTCTCTGAGACCCCATTTCCTTTTCTTTGGGATGACAATAAAGTCACTTCAATCCTACCTTATAGGGCTGTCTTAAAGGCTCAAATGAGAAAATGTAGGAGAAAGCAAGCACTTTGAAGTCTGTGAACTGATACTGCCAAGACCCCCCTCCTTCTCCTTGACCAGATGTCCAGTTTCAGGTCTAATGTGCCACCATGGTGTAGAGGTGGGGCTAAAGGAGAGGAAAAGGCCAGGGTTCCAGATGGGTGGGGAGTGAGGAAAGTGGGCGGTGGGGAAGCAGGGAGCAGCACAGTAGGGTCGTCAGAGCCCGGGTTTAACTCCCAGTGTGGCCCCTTGCCAGCTCTGAGCCCTTGGGCAAATGGTTTAACCAAACCTCAGCTTCCCCAACTGAAAAATGGGGGTAATATTGGTGCCCTTTTTCAAGACTTGTGAAGTTTCAATGAGATACTATTTGTAAAGTGCTTGGAATAGCTAGAACCTGGCATTCAATATGTTAGCTGTAATCATTATATTAGTCAGAGGAGTGCTCAAGCCTTAAATCAGGAGGGTGGAGGGTGGCAACTTTCAGTCTGAGGAGGGGGAGGATGGCTGGTGTGGGACGGGAGGCTGCACTCAGGAACCTCTCAGGCCCCCTCCAGCTCTAAGAGGAGAGAGACTCATTTCAGAAGCTTCTCTCCCTTGCCCCCATGGTTATTCTGGCTGCTCTGGGGAGCCAGAAAGCCTTGGTGAGGGGAGTAGGTCGGGGCTGAGGACACACAAGCAACAGGGTGATTTACTGTGGCCAAAAGGAATCACAGTCTCTTTTATGTAAGTAGCATCCCCAGTCAGTGTTACGCCCCTTGGCCCATCATCATTGCCACCTCCTCCGAGAAGTCTTCCTGGGATCAAGCCTTCACTGGACATCTCTCCTCTGAACTTCCATTACCTATTCCTTGTCCTTCCCTGCTGCCTACTCAAAAGTGCACAGAGGTCCTCAGAACCCTTCAATCTGCCCGACCCCCACCTGTTGGGACTTGACAAAATTTCTCAAACTGGCCTCTGCTGTGAAATGAGGAAATTGGATGGGACAGTCTCTTAAGTTCTCTTTGCCTTGAGGCTTTGGAGTCACTTTTCGGGCTTTTCCTCTTCCCTTTTGCCTATCTCTGAATGTTCCCCTCCAGCCAAACTTACTATCAGAGTCCCCAGACACACTGCCATCATCCTGCCTCTACACCTTTGCTCCTGTACCTTTCTCTCTGCCCAGAACACCTCCCTAGTTGCAGCCCCTCAAATGCTGCAAGAACCACGAAGCCTTTCCTTAATCCCCCTCTCCCTTGTGCTCCATAGCATTTTGTCCTTGCCCAGCACTTGCCCTACCTTGTCTAGAAGCATCGAGATCAAAGATGGTGTCTTCATTTTGGCCTCCTTCGTGACACCCAGCACACTGCCTGTTGACATGTGCGTTGATAATTTGTTGTATAAAAGAAAAATTGTCCCAAACCTGGTCTAGGGCAGAACATTTTTGCATGATGTAATTCATAACCTCCCACTAGGAAGACATGAAAGTTCCTGATGAAATGCTTAAGCAATTTCCTAATGAGCTTTAATGGAATTAAGCCTTGGTCTGGGAAACCAGCCACTCTCCCAGCGGACTCTCAGACAAGAGTCTAGTGACTGTTAACTTCTCTTCTTTCTATCTAGTCTAACAATGATTTAACCATTCTCTTTTCTTATAAAAATATCCTTTCCAAGAGTATATACTTCAGTTGGCTGCTTAGAAGCTATTTTCCTTGCAGCACGACTGTAATAAAACTTTGATATCATCTCAACTAAATTGCCTGAAAACTTTTTTGACTTTTAATTTGAACTACTTTCCAATTTACAGGAAAGTTGCAAAACTGGTACAGGGCATTTCCATACATCCCTCCCCCAGCCCCCCGCTAATGACAACATCTTACCTAACTAGAGTACAATGATCAGAACCAAAGACTTAACATTGGTACAATGCTAACTACACACTTTATTTGAATTTTGCCAGTTTGAAACTTTTTAAAAGTTAAGGTTCCAAAGTCATAATTAGCTAATCTGAAATTTTATGTAATAAGTTTTTAATAAGGGATTTAAGGTCTTCCAGATAAATGCATGCATTTTATGCATTTTAAGTCACTTCAGAAGCCAAACCTCACTGCTCTCGCCTTCCATCTAATTAGCAGCTTCCAACATTTTCCAGTATGATTGACCCCATTTTTTTCCAACTAAGATTTTTATTATGAAGTACTTTTTTTTTTCGGCTGCGCTGTGCGGCATGGGGTATCCTAGTTCCCCAACCAGGGATCTTACCTGCGCCCCCTGCAGTGGAAGCGTGGAGTCTCAACCACTGGACCGCCAGGGAAGTCCCTATTATGAAGTACTTTAAATACACACACACACACACACACACACACACACACACACACACACACATCAACATTTATATAAAGTCACTTATCAGTAATGTCAAAAATATTCAAATACTCCCAACTATGCTCCATAAAATCAGTTGACAACATTTAGGGTGTTTATAGATTTACCCATCCTTTGCAATGATTCTGGGCACCTTCTTCCTGGAGTTGGAGGCCCACAGGTTGGGAACCACTGGTAAATCCATAGTAGATGCAAATGCTAAGAAAGTTCTATGTAAAGGAGACACTGGAGGTTAGACAGTGCCATGTAGCTGAGTCCTCTCAAGTTTCATGACAGCTGCCTCCCGTTAACTGCCTAACTGGGGGTCACTGCTTGCTCCAGAAATGACTTTGTGAAACTCAGGAAGAGGAGGCAAGGAGAGTCCCAGGCTTGCCGGAGGGTACAGCGAGTATCAGGACATGTGGGAAGAGGACAGGGATAAGTATAAGAGAGATAGGCCCACTGGGGGATGGTGGGCATCAGACTCGGGGGCAGCACAGGGCAGGGGTTCGGGGTACGGGCTTTGGAGTTAGGCCAAGCTGGGCTCTGACCCCAGCAACATCACTTACTGTCTAGGCTGTCTCAGGAAAATTACACCTCTGAGCCTCACCTACAAAATGGAGATAACATAATACCTTCCTCATGGGGCTGTGCTGTAACACAACACAGAACATGGCATATACTAAACACTCAAAAAAAGGTGGGCAGAGCTACTGGTAGTACTAATCCCACTACGGTTTAGCAGTACTGCAACAGAGGCAGCCCCAGCAAGACTAGCATGAACAAGAGAGCATATGGTACAGTAACTTGAAGGTAGGCAGTGGGGAGGCACCAACACGGATCCCAGTGCGGGCAGGGAGAGGGCGGTAGTACACAGGGTGACCTACATCCCACCCCTGCTTACTTCCTGGCTTCTCAAAGCCTGTCTCTCCCCACTCCTCCCAACTCCCAGCTGCTCCCTCCTTCCTTGGTAGCAGCAGGTCGGTGGCAGTTGAGCCCCCTGGAGATTCCCCACGCCCAGAAACTGAGACCCGGGAGGCCGAATTATGGAGTCTCGAATCAGCCCACATGAAGAGGACTGTGGGAGGAGGGACCCTCTCCCCAGAGGCCCGCCCAGACCTGGGGCTGGCCACAAAGCCCTCAGACCCAGAGTGAGGGTGTACAAGGCTTTACTGGCTCAGTTCCAGGCAGCTGGCATCAGCGTGGTGCTCTCAGCTGCTCCTGGGATCTGTCTCGCGCATCTTCTCTCGGTGGGTCTTCCGTGGCCTGCGAGTCTGTCTCAGCTGCTTCAATTCCCCCCAGCTCTCCCTCTGTCAGGGGCCATCAGTGGCAGACCCTGCTCACAGAATCCAAGGGGCCCAGGACCCTTGTGAGGGCCTGACGAAGAAGGGATTTAAGCAGCATCTGGGCCACATAGTTTGCCCCATCGGAGATACGGACCACATAGGATGCCTGTGATTGTGTGCCAGCCCTGTGGGGGGAAGGGGCATCTCCATCTGTGGTCAGGTGGCTTTAAAGGGCTGGTAGGCCTGGTGGCTGCTGTTCGGCAGGCTGTGGCACAGGTGGCTCGGGTGGCTTGGATAACCCTGGTGGCCATGGTGGCAATGGCTATGGAAGGTGTGCGTGTGGTTGGCACCAGCTGTGGTGGTTTCCTGCTGGGTGAGGAAATTCCCTTTCAGCTTCATCTCCACCTCCTCGAGGGCCTTCAGCTCCTCCTGGCTGATGTCCTTGGACTCCAGGTGGCCTGAGTTCTGGCAAGCCGTGGCATGCTGCAACATGGAGATAGCCAGCTGCTGCCCCTTGGTGTCAATCTCCTTGGTACAGGCAGCCACGGCGGCCCACGTGGCCTCATCTGTGGACGAGGATTTCCCAGACTCCTCGTGGGTCTCTTTGGTCACTGAGGTCCCAGACATCCTCTGCTTGCTGGTCAAGGGCTCCCGGTGAAGAGCAGTGCCCTCTTCTCCTTGCCTCGTGGTGAAGGTGTCCACACGAATCGTGGTGCTGGCCTCCCCGCTGCCGCTCTCAGGCTGGGCAGCAGCACCGCTGCTGCAGGCCCCGGCGCTGTGGCTGCAGGTGGGGTTGCTGCCGGCAGCCAGCTTCTCTTCAGAAAAACAGCTAAAGTGCGATTTGATCCAGCTCTCCTTCCTTGCTTTGTCGCTTTCTGGTGGCTCCTGCTCGTCTTGTGCAGTCTCAGAATCCTTCTTCCTTCTCCTCTTCCTCTGCATCCACAACATGAGGCCTCCACCTCCGAGTAAGAGGGCGGTCCCCAGCACCACCCTGCGTGATGGTTGCTGGATGAGCTCCAAGAAGGTCTCCAGGACCCCACGCCAGGCGGGCAGAGCTAAGAGCACACTGGGAGTCGGGGAGCCCAGATGGTATGGCTCATGCTTGAAAGGACAGGCTCCCCGAGGTTGTCTGGCAGGCATGCCCCCCGCTGTGCCCTCCCTAGGCTGCCCCTCCCACCTCAGCAATGAACCCCATTGTGAGGAAGGTGGTTGAGGGGCGGGGCGGGGAGAGGTCACAGGATCCTTTATGTCTAGTCTGACAGGCATGGGCTGAGGCCTGGGACCCTTCTCCCACCCTGACAGCTGTCCCCAAGGTCAGTGGAAGGGTAGCTTCCCCAATTCTGAGTCCCTTCTGCCTCCTGCTTATGACCTATTCTGCAACTCAGGCCTTCTTATCCTCCAGTCTTTGGTTTCTCTTCCTCCCCATCTGATGGCACCCAAGGGGCAGAAGCTGCTGGGTCAAGCTGGCCATGGTTGAAAGACCCCCTTGGCTGGGCTGGCATCCATTCCTGGCTGCCTAAGGCTAGTGTCTCCCTCTATGAAGGGCCGAGCCCCACTGCCAGCTCAGTGCATTCCATCCCCACTTACAGCCCCCAGCCCCATAACAGAGAGGGTCCGGAAGCCAAAGGGGTCCAGAAAGGAGCTCATTCTGGAATAACATGAGGTCACAATTGGGGGGAAGACAAGCAGTGGGCTGAGAAGGCAGAATACACAGGACAGGAGACTTCAGCCCGTCCCAGATCCCTGGGGCCATTTCAGGATGGAGGCTGCTACCTCTTGCCTTAATGCACCTGCAAACCCAGAATTTGCCCCCAACTCCCCTGTAAGTGGGCAGAGTTCAGGTTATGAGTGGGTGGGCCAGCTGGCCAGGCTCTCTGTGGGTACAGACAACTGAGAGTCTGACCGTCAATCCCAAATTATACCCAGGGCCTCTCAGGGCAGAAACAGGCCTGGGCCACTCCCAGAGGCATATGACACATTTTTCAATGCCAAATAGGGTTATAAAAATTGTGATATTTTAAACACAATATTTTATTTAACGAACTAATGGCTTTAATATACACAAAATATTATACTTTATCACGAGAAACCATAGTCTTCCCTTCATAATAAGGGAATAAGACAGAAGCTTAAGGTTTTCTGGGAAACATCACCTCCCTGATCCTGCTGGAGTAACTCTGGGGTCATCCACTAACCTCATTTGGAAATAACAATTCAAAGTTCATCTCTGAGGTTGTTCGTGGGTGTGAGTTCAGGGACCAATGGCCCTTCTGCAAAAACCCTTCCCTCTGGTCTTCGGTTATAAGTTTTATTTAAAAAGAATACTCTTTATTCAAATAATTAGTACAAATTAACTATGCTGAAAAAAAATAAGTAAGTAATAAATAGAGCTGCACAGTTTCAGGCAATGCCTTTCAGAAGAATCTCTTAACTCTTCACTAATTCATCAAGGGCAGGTTCCCATCTCCTCTTTGGAGGACCTTTAACTCATTGCAGGAGGCCCTGGCAATGTGATACGTGATGGTTCCCTCCCCTGCCCCTGAGTTTGGGCTGCAAAAGGGGGTGAGGATCCAGCAAGAGAGACATAGATTTTCGCGCTAGAGTGGCTCATTGTTCCCTTCCCAGGCAACCTGGCTGCATCCTGGGAGCTGTGACTGGGCCCTATGGCCCGGTGTTATCTGTGCCAGGACCTCAGGTTTGGGTTCCTTGGGAGGACTATGTTGAATGCTGTGGCCCCAGTTGCCATTCTAAAATGAGGAAGCCGGATCAGAGGTTCAGTGATTTTTCCAAGGTCGCCGTAACTAGCAGAACTAGAACTCCTACAGGTCTTCTAACTCCGGGTGTTGGGCTCTTCTACACAGTGCCCCGACCCCCCCCCCATGTGCGGGGGTAAGAGAGAGCTGAGGTGGGAGCTGGTGCCTGCGTAGTTTACCAATGGCCAGCCTGCCAAACCCTCTGCAGCCTGTGCTCCTAGGCACCCCTGTCCCCACTGCAGCAGTGAGTTGGGGGGAGGGGGAAGGAAGGGTCCAGAGAAGAGCCTGGGGCGCAGGCAGACACTGGATGCAAAGTCTACCCTCCCCACCCCCTGCACTAGGGTGTCCTTGAAGCCGGGAGGTGAAGCAGAGTCTTCGTTTAGAGATTCAAGGAGCTTCTCACTTTGCTTCAAGAGATCCGGGCCTCAGCCCAAACCTTCAGGCTCCAATGAGCTGAGCCCCAGCAGAAATGTACTTAGAGTTTGTGTCACTGCTCAGTGTGGACGTCCACAGGGCATTCACTGGCCGCTAGGGAAGGTTCACATCGCCTCAGCACTGAGATACGAATGGGGTCTCAGTCATGCCAGCGGGCACTGTCACAACGCGGCTCTGCCCGCAGTGGCGATCATACTGTCATTCTAATCATCATTATCACTGGAATCCACACCTTCTAATGTACATACCCTTCAAAATTTACAGCATGCTTTCACTTGCATTCTCTCAGATTCTTCTCCCCACCCTCCTATGATGTGGCCATTGTTACTCCCACGTGTCAGATGGGGAAACTGAGCTTTAGAGAGATCTCACAGCTAAGTCAGTGGCCGAGCTGTGGTTTGAATCAAGAGTGCACGTTCCCAACTGCTCCACTGCATTACCCCAGTCGGAACCACTCCATTCCCAAGTTGGTGCCCATCAGGGTCTGTTTATTAGAATCTGACCTAGCGACTCATCATTCAGTGCAGTGGAGTGAAACCGAGCATGGCTGTGCAGTCAGACCTGAGTTCAAACCCCAGCTCAGCCATTTATTAGCTGAGTGACCTTGGGTCACTCTGAGCCCCAGCTTCCCCGTCTGTGAAATAGGGCTATTGAGAGAACTGCCTCAGGGCACTGTCACGGGTGATGGATGAGGGTGGGCAGGGCAAGATGGGCAGAATTTGCCGCTTCTATATCTTCATTTATCGTGCCTCTTTTATCTTCATTTATCGTGCCTGTGGCTGTGTTGTATGTTGAGTGTCACAAATATGATCTGGTCCCTGATCTCAGAGAGAGGAGGCCCATGTGTAACAGGGGAAATGAGTCAGAGGATCCAGGACAGGAATTAATTTGGCCGAGGGAGGCTTTGCCCAGAAGAGAGTGTGCAAACAAGGCTTTGAGGGAGATGAGCCCCCTGGCGGGGCTGCCACGTGACACCCCGCTACCCTCACATGTGCACAGAGTGGCTGGTTGACAAAGGCTTTCACACCCATTATCTAGTTTGATCCTCACAATAACGCTGGGCTAAGAACTTCAACAGTTTACAGCTGGGGAAACTGAGGCAGAGGAGATTCAACCCAAGATCACAGGCCAGCAGTTAGCTTCCTGCCTGTTTCCTGACTCCAGACCAATGCCCCCTGTTCCTCTCCCATAATAAAATGACTCCCAGGGCACCCGACTGACCAAGAGCAGCTCGAAAGAGCCTGTGTACCCTCCTCTGGTTGCTGGCTGAGGAGACCAGGGTCATTCACATCTCCCCAACTCCCACAGCGGACAGACCCCACTTACCTCGGAAGGGAAAGGTGCCCAGTTTGTGCAGATTCTCCTCCAGTTTCCCATAGTCCACCTCGGCCGTGGCAGTGAAGGGGGTGGTCACAGGGGGGTAGATGCCTGAGATGTCCACCTTCCTCCCCTCCCCTGAGGCCCAGCCCCCCACGGTGCTGGACAAGGCCCTGCTCAGCCCCTGCCTCACAGAGGACCAGACTCGGGGGCCCAGCATCTCCGCAGGAGGCTCAAAGCCCAGCTGGTCTCTGCCCCCGAGGGATGCTGAATTTGGACTCCTTCCTACCCCAGTTAATGATCTGTGTGTCTGGTTAAAAATTTGCTGCCCCCTGACTTGTTGGCTCTCAGGCAGGCCTGGGCTGGGTGTTTCCAGGGTCAGAGGCTAGGCCTGTTGGCTCCAGGGAGGTCTTCCCTCCCCCTGGGGAGCAGCTAGAGAAATGCCACAACCCAGTGTCCCTGTGGCCAGACGGAGGACTGGTTCCTGGGGTCCTTACACAAAAGGGTGCCTCCAGTGGGGCCCGGCCCTCCTCCCACAATTCCCAGCCCCAAAGCCAGGAGCCAGGCTGACTTCCCCGCTTCCGCGTGGCAGTTGAGAGCTTGGCGGAGCCGATTGGCTGAGCCGGCCCTTCCCTGAGGGAGGCGAGGCTGGCTGGATGAGACCTGTGATCTGCCGCCGGCAACTGCCCCACTCCCCTGCCAAGCTCCTCCCACCAAGCCTGCCACGTGACAGGCCCGTGCTGGTCACGCACAGCCCCACAGGACAGCTGTCACCAGGAAGGGACCCCAGGACAAGTGCCCTGGGAAGCTGATCCACGCTGGAACTTGGGAAGTGGGGTGGCAGGAAAGAAGCAAAAAGAGGCCTTGTTAGGAAAAGCAGCAGGGCTGGCTCAGGGGGGCCAAAGGGCTCCAAGTTCCCCTCTTGCCTGGGCCCACCCTTGCCCCCAGTCTTCCTTCATTCCTAAATGTTTCAGGCACAAATAGAAATGAGCATCACACACAGCAAAAATGACTTTTTTTTAAAATTGCGGTAGCTTGTGGGTGCTCCCGGGGCAAACACAGAGGAGTGGTGCGGTCCTCAGCTCTGGGGGCCATTCTTATGACCCTCCGGCTGTACGCAGGGGACAGGCCAGGTGCCTGGCGGGGCTGGGACAGTCGTTTACTGGGCTGGCACAGGCTGGGGGGTCTCCCGCCCACTCTCGGCAGACCCCTCCAGCCCGTTCTGCTCTGACCCCGGCTCCGGGTGCTCCAGAGCGTGCCGGGTGTCAGCCTGCCAGAGCTGCACCAGGTCCGTGGGGGTCTTTCCTTCCTGGGGGAAACAAGAGGATATCTAGTCACCGTTCAGAAGTCTGTACGAAGAGGTGCCCTCAGCTACGCCAGTGGTTCCCAACTGGGAGCAACTGGCAATGTCTGGAGACATTCTTGGTTATGACACTGGAGGAGGGGATGCTACTGGCATCTTGAGTAGAGGCCAGGGAAGCTGCTCAAACATCCGATAATGCACGGACAGCCCCCCCACGACAAAGAATTATCCCGCCCAAAACGTGTGAGGTTGAGAAGCCCTCATTTACACCTTCCCCTTGTCTTCCTAACTTCCCCATTATCTCCTCAGCCTCTCTTTTTTCTTTCATATAGCTATAGCTTTTTTTAAAAAGTTGAAGTATAGTTGATGTACAATATTATGTAAGTTACAACTTAGAGTTATTATAAAATATTGGCTATATTCCGTGTTGTACAATATATCCTTGTAGCTTATATCATACAGAACAGTTTGTACCTCTTAATCCCCTACCCCTATATTGCACCCCCCAGCCTTTCCTGAGTCAAGGTCCCCCCTTACCCAGTTCTCCTCTCTTTTGTGATTGCTCTGGGCCCCAAAGAAGAGCTTGGACGGGGGGGACATAGGTTCCTAAAGGAACTGGAGGACCACAGGAGCCAACACAGGGTGCTAGGAACAATCGTGCTGACTGAGTGCTTAGCTTCCTTCCGGCTCTGTCCCTCCACGATTTTGGCCTCCCTGAGCCTGGACATTAGGACCGCCTGTGGTCTACTTGGGGGCCTTTGGGAAATCCTCCTCCTATCCCCTCCTGGCTGTTTTCTCCACTTAGATTTTCTGGATGTAGAGAAGCATAGAGAGAGTTGGGAAGCCGAGTGGGCCCCCAATCTCCTGGGGCCCAGAGAAACCCTCCACTGTGACACTGCCCCAAGGGCAGGCCGGCAGAGTCCTGCTCAGTTCTGTCTTTCTTCCGAGTGCCCAGCACAGGGCCTGGGAGGGCAGCGCACACTGTTTACTGAATCAGGAAAGGAGTGAATTTACCAGGTTCTTGCTCATCATGTCAGCCCCGTGCAGGAGCAGCAGTTTGATGATTTTGTAGCGATTGAGCCTCACGGCGTCATGCAGGGCACTGTCCCCTTCCTAGAACCAGTGAGACATTCAGCATGGCCCACGGGGGCATGTGGGAGCCCTCAGGGGGCATATGGAGCCCCCTATGGTGGGGCTGGGCGTGAAGGAACCCAGACACTCACTCTGTCTTTGGCATTGATGTCCAGGCCCAGGGATAGAAAGTGTTCCACGATCTCCACGTGCCCCGTCCGGACTGCCACGTGAAGGGGGGTGCTCAGCAGCTGGGTGCGGAGGAATCAGGAGATGCTGGCTGAAGGGACCTGGACGGTGATGCCTCTGGGAGGCGGCTGTCTTAACTCTAGCCTAATCCTTCTCCCAAGGAGGGGCAGGGAACGCTGTAATTTCCCATCACCCTATCTGATGATCAGCTCTAAGGCATTACATGCCACCTCCTTGGGGAAGACTTCTATGATTCCCCTCTCACCCGGATGTGAGCAACTGCTCACTCCTCTGCCCTTTTAAAATAATTATAGTAGATGCCATTTACTGAGAAATGACTATGTGATGAGCACAGCAAAATCTTACAAAACATTAGCCTTATGTTGAATAAATAATTAATTTACATAAATTTTCCCATCCAATCTATACAAGAACTCTGCAAGACATTTTATAGACGAGCAACAGAGGCTCAGAGGCTGTCACTTGTTCAAGGTCATATACAAAGGATTAAGTGAATTAAAAATGGTGGATGAATAAATAAGTGAACAGATCAATAAATGAATGGATGGATGGATAGATAGACAGATAGAAGGATGATGAACGATGGCATGGGTGAACAAATCCTGCATCTTTGGGTGGCCCCAAAGCCGCCAAGCTAGTGGATCTCTTCTCCTGCCCTCTCCTCTGCTCTTCCTCCCATTCCCAGATGGTGGTCTCCAAGGGGCTGTAGCTGATGGCAAGGACCCATCCCTGGGCTCTGCAGCCACTCCAGAAACCAGACTAGCTCACTACCCTCCTGCTCTCTGCTTTTCTACCCTCTGCTTCTCTCCCCCCCCACCCCTCCGCCCTGCTACCCCAACATCTGTGAGCGTTATGGCCTCACTTTATCCCTCACATTGGTGTCTGCTGTGAGCATTATGGCCTCACCTTATCCCTCACATTGGTGTCTGCTCCCCGGCTTTGCAGAAGCTTCACCACCTCCAAGTGGCCCCCACGGCAGGCCCAATGCATGGCTGTGCAGTCCAGCTAGAAAGGAAGGGTGGAGCCTAATTGCAGAGCTTCAGGGAAGAAAGTGCCCTGGGGGAAAGGACCCCAGCCAAGAGGGCAGGCAGATATCCAGGGAAGGATAGGGCCACTCCAATGACTGAGCAATGGATGCAGTGGAGCCGAAGAACCCTCGGGCTCCATCTCGTCCAAGCCAGATTTACAGAGGAGGCTCAGGGAGGAGATGGGGCCCCCCCAAGGTCATACAACATACTAGAGGTGGAGCCTGGCCCCTGAGGCAGCTTGTTTATGTTCCAGGTTGGAGGTTTGCAGGGATAGGGAGTCTATGAGTGCTGGACCCACCTCCTGCCCCTCACCCAATACCTGGCCTCTTGCTCACCCGATCCTGGAAGTCCACAGTGACCCCACTCTCTAGAAGCTTCTCCAGGATCTCCATGTGGCCCTCCAGGGAAGCTCGGTGCAGTGCTGTCCGGTGGAACTGTCCCCAGAGAAACTGTCAGGGCCTAAACTCTGGCCCCAGGCCTGAGCCCATCGCCCACCCAAGTTGAGCCCAGGCCTTATCCCAGCCCGATTCTGACCCCTGTGCCGGGTCCCCATATCTTCCATGTTCCACCGGCTCCTTCATGCTCTATCTGGACCAGCCTTGGAGGCCTCCTGTGCACTGTGGACTCTGACCTTCTCACTGCCCCCTAAACACACAAGCTGTTGCCTGTGCCCAAATGCCCATTTCGCCCGTACTCCCTGTGAGTGCTTGATGAATTCTTGTAACTCCATGAAGATGCAGCTCAAGTGTCATCGACTTCTTGAAACCTCTAGGCCATAGCTGTCCCAGGGGTCCAGACAACCCTCCACTGTGATAGACAGTCAAAGGCAAGCTGAGTCTTACTTGACTATTTCCCCTGAGTGCCTTGCCCAGGGCCAGGATGGGCAGGTGCACCCTGATTACTGATTCAAGGAGGGAATGAACTTCCTGTCCAATGCAGTCGGCTTTCTGCTTTGGTCTCTTGAAACACTCAGGCCAGAGGGCATATCTTTCCATATTCTAATGATCCGGTTGTGCATCAGTCTCCCAGCCACTGTCAACCCTGATCTTTCTGGTTTTGTGCTCCCAGCACAACACAGAGGCAGGAGATGCTTAGATAGGCCAAGAGGATTAAAACTCTGGAGTCTAAAAAGTGGAAAGGACATGTAGTCTAAGCCTGCAATAATGCAGGCTGAAGGGGGTGACCATTAATTTGCTCAATCCCAGGATATGATCTCGAGAGAGCATCCTACAAAGTATGAAAGAGGCAGTTAAAAAGAAGTATGACGGGTGACGGAAACATTTTGAAAATCGTGGGGATGGGTGCACAACATTATAAGTGTAATTAATGCCGCTGAGTTGTGCACTTAAAATTTATTTGGCATGTCTCATGTCTTATATATATATATTTTAACCATAAGATAAAAATAATTGTTAAAAGTATGATGATATACAATGCAACACAAAATATCATATCCAAGCACATGCTTTAATAGTGTTTTCATTCGATAAATATGTATTGAAGCACTAATATTCTATTTGATCCCCATAACATGCTCTGAGGGGTGGAGCCAGTTTTACGAAGAAGGAAACAGGCACAGAGAGGTGACGGGCCCAGCCACAGGTCACAGAACTAGGGAGTGGTACAGGTGGGATTTGAGTCCAAATCTCCTGGTCTTGGACTCTGTATTTGATTCCATTCCATTTTTTCCCCTAAAAATCCAGGTGTTTATTACTCTGGAGGTGGTTCAAGTTGGAAAGGGTCTAAGGATTTAGAAAAACTCCTGTGTGGGGAAGGGGGCATCCCACATCTTCTGAGGGGCCCCCTCCTAAAGGACACCCATGCCTCTTCTCAAAGAATGCACAAGCGGGCGGGGTGCAGGCATCAGCTCTGAAAGGGAGGCCGGCACAGGTGCAGGGCCCGATGGGAACATCACCTGATCGCAGGTGTCGGGGGAACCCCCGTCCGCCAGGAACTTCTCAATGACCTTCATTTGCCCCTCCACCGCCGCTTTCAGGAATGTCTCCGCGTCCACGGGGCCAGCCTGGAGAGAGCGAATGCAGTCCCTGGGGGCCGCTCCACTGTGATCTGAGCCATTCCCCCTTCCCCGGCTCCCCCTGCCCACACAGGTGTCCTCCCCAGGACGCTTACGATCTCCTCCGGCTCTGGAGGTGGCTCCTGGGAGGCTGCCAGGGCTTCCCGCTTCTTCTGCTTGCGTTTTTTCCGCAGCTGGATGAGGTTCTGGATCCCACCCACGTCGATGATCTCCCTCCGCAGGTCTAGGGATGTTTTACGCACGCGCTCTTGACCCTGCGTGGGGATAGCCAATCAAGCCCCGCACTGGGGCACAGAATGTGGGGCTTGGGGACCTCTGAGCTAGGCTGGAGGTGGAGGACAGGGAGAGCCTCTCAAGGGAGAAAGAATCCAGGTCTAGCTCTGCCGCCTAGGACTAGGTGAAGCCAATGAGACAGACACAGATGCACAGGGCGCTTGAGGGGGCTGCTCGGGAGCTGCCCAGCTCCAAGGCTCCACAAGAGTGGGGAGTTGATGAAGAAATCTCAAGGGCAGTTCTTAGCCCAGGTCTCCAGAACAGGGTACGAATTCTCATCTCTCCATGCAATTCTCTCCCTCTCCCTCCCTCCGTCCCTCCCTGCCTCTCTCTCTCTCTCTCTCTGGCCATAAAAGTAATACAGAAACATAAAAGCTCTGAAGAGAAAGCCCTTCTCTCCCAGAGGAACTTCTATCATAGCTCGGTTGATGCCCTTTCCTACGGGATCAAACTCCACACAGTGGTCTGGAAACTCTGGTTTCTCTTATCAGCGTGCAGATGTCTCCTGTCAGCACACACAGCCTCCCCCAGCCCACTAACACCTGCATCATGCCCTGTTGTATGGCTGCCCCATCACTGCCGCTTCCAAAATGAGTCCCCTGGGATCTTGTACACATGCAGATTCTGACTTAGCAGACGTGGGGAGGAAAACTTCCCCCCTCTTCACTTCTAAGTTCTTTGGCTGGTCTAATAATTAAATTGATGTAAGACGGATTAATAGGAGAAAAACAAATTTAATTTCATATGTATGGTAGTCCATAAAAATATGAGACTCAAAGAAGTGACCAAAGCAGGCAGCTTTTACACATTTTAGACAAAGAAACAATTAATTTGTGCCACATTGAAAAGACAAAGGAGTTTGTTTTTGGAGGAACTAATTAGTGAAGAAACAAGTTTTGTTTATATAGACTTCTCAGCCCTGAATTCCTGAGATCTAGTGATAAGGAAGCTTTCTACTTTCCTGATATAAGGAGGGTAACTTCCCATGGCAGATTTATTTACTACTTTCAGGGGAACAAAGGAGGGTCAGAGTGTCCTTCATGCACTGGCTTTTTCTCAGATAACTTTAATTAAAAATAATCAGTATGGGGCTTCCCTGGTGGCACAGTGGTTGAGAGTCTGCCTGCCGATGCAGGGGACGCGGGTTCGTGCCCCGGTCCGGGAAGATCCCACATGCCGCGGAGCGGCTGGGCCCGTGAGCCATGGCTGCTGAGCCTATGCGTCCGGAGCCTGTGCTCCGCCAACGGGAGAGGCCACAACAATGAGAGGCCCGTGTACCGCAAAAAGAAAAAAAAAAAAAAATCAGTATGCCAAAGTGACATATTTGGGGGTGGCATATTCTGCTCTCCTTTACTAGTATGAGATGGGGCCGAGCTGCTGCATCGCTAACAACTCCCAAGGGTGCTGAGCTGCTGGAGGAGCACCAGGAGGGGCAAGGCTGTAACTGCCTTGTCTGTCTCCTCAGCGCGCAGATACTGGGTTCTCCTAGCACTTACCTTAACCTTTTGTAAGGATGGACTCTGAGGCCTGTGGTGCTTCTCATCCTCCAACACCAGCATCTCCATGGGCAGCTTCTGATGGGTGGTGGTTCCTCGGAGTTTCTGGTGAGCCAAGGACAGGACGGGTTCCGGGCCTGCCTGCAGTGCCTTGGGGGCCAGATAGCCTCGCCCACAACAAATTCAAGGACCCCAAGGACCTCCTCCTGTGTGACCTCCCAGCCCGTCATCTGCCCCACTCCTGTCTGGTCCAGGAGGCCCCAGGTCAGAGCCGGCCTCCCTGGCCGCAACCCCAGTTCAAACACCTGTGTACTGACTGCCCTGTGTCCCCAGCAAAACAGGATTAAGGGCTACTGGAATGAGTTTTCATGAAATTAAACATACTCACTTTTTTCAAGCACTGAGGTTTTGGTTTTTTTTTCTTTTTGGCGTTTAAAATTCACTTTGATGAAATACTTGAGATGAGATGATAGTTTTTTTTTTTTTTTTTAGTGGGCTTACTTGACAATACAAAAATTTGGCAGCTCTGTCAGTTACCAACTTCTTTCCCTCAGATTTTACTGATCCGTGAAATCCTAGAGCATGGAAACTGTTGCTCTCAGGGAACCTGAGGGGTGGAACCCGCAGCTCCCCAGCTCTCAGCTTGACGTGAACTCTAAGTATTAACCTTATTCTCGTTTTAATAATATGGGGGAAACTCTGTGCAAGTCTCCTCCCCACTTGTAGCTCCAACCTGCCTGGACTACTTCCTCATGGCCGCTTCCTCTCTTCTAAAGGAAAACACTCTTTGTTAAGTGCTGGCGCCCCTATCTCTGAAGTCCCCATGTACCGGAAACATTCGTCCAGGCTGGAGAGTGCTGAGTCCAGGTGGCAGCTGGGGAGGAATGATCTCCCTTACAGAGCTCTCAGCTGCCTTTGTCGTTCGACGCGGAGCTCCGGTGTTATACTCTTCAAGTGTCAGTTGAGGGCTGATTTTCCAGGTCTTTATTTCGAATGTTATACTCTTCAGGTGTCAGTTGAGGGCTGATTTTCCAGGTCTTTATTTCGAATGTTCTGTTGCCCACTGGCATCTCCCTTCCATGTCAGGCTTACATGGTTTGAGGTCTCCCCAGTGCCGGCCTCGCCTGAAACGCTGCATCCTCACCCAGGGACAAGATCACCTAGGGCTTCAGCTACTACTGCATGTGGAGCCCTGGCTGGGCTCCTGGAGCGTCTGGAGTGGGCTTGGTCCTAATCATCTTGGCATCCCCAGCACCGATGACAAGAGTTAGCACACAGTAGGTGCTCAGCAAATGTTTGGAGAATAAATGAATGAATGAGTTCACGGATGGTGGCAGGCGGGCTCAGCAGCTCTGCACACCTCCAAGTCCTCAGTGATGACCTAGCCCAGTAAGGCCCCTGCAAGAGAGCCTCAGCCCCTGGGCTGGTCTCCAAGACCCTCCTTCCCTACCCACCCCATGAAGCGGGTGCAGGCTGAACAGCGGTTCTCCTCTAAGAATGCTGCTGGGCTGGGGTCTGGTGGGAACAACTGGGGACTCTAACGCCTGCCCACGCCTTACCCAGACTCCATAGCCCCTCGCTTCAGATTTGTCTCTGTAGGTTGGCATACAGTAGGTGCTCAAGAAATGTTTATTGAATTGGGTGTTTGTCGGTGAAACACAACCCAACAAAACTTCCACCTTACTTCATAGATGGTTGCACAGAGGAAATGAGAGAATGCCTATCCAATGCGTAGCATGGTGCCTGGCATGTAGGAGACGCCAGTGGTGAGGGTGGCTCTGTGGACACCTGGGGCCCTGACAGCCCTGCCGCTATATTTGTTGGATGAATGAATGGATGAGGACTGTTCCGTGTCCCCTTGCTGAAGGTCTCTGTGTCCAGTGGCAGCATTCCAGAAATGGCCCAGCAACATGACTCCCCTGCCTGGCCCTGGTGCACATGCCCTTGGGGGAGTGAGAAATGGCATTCCTGGAGATCCAGGGATGCGCCGGCGGGGACTCAGCAGGCTCAGTCCAGGTCCTTCCCAGCCAAACCTCCCCTCCCTTCCCTAGCCCTCATCTCTTCTTCCACCAGAGTCCTGACCCTTCCCTCTTCCTCACCTCCATTCAGTCACTCTTCCTTTTTTGAATGGAGTCTACATCTACACTGATTTATCTCCTCCCTCCCATTCCTGTTAGGGCCAGTCTTTCCCCCTCCAAGTCCTTCTCAGGGCTGTCAGAGCTGCCTTCCCCAAACAGGTCAGGTGGCACCACTGTGCCTCACTCAACAACATGCAGTGGCTCCCCACTGCCCACAGAATAAGTATCTTTCACGTGGTCCTCACTGTCTGGTTTGTGCCCTGTCTCCCTTCCCAGCCTCAGCCCCTCCTGCCAGACTTTCTCCCGACAATCATGCTTCCACTCACCCCAACGACAGGCGCCTGTTGTTTCCTTAGCCTGGAATACTCTCCCCCCTCCTGACCTCCATCCTTCAAGGGCCATCCTTGAAGGCCTGGCTCAAATGCCCTCCTGTCCACGGAGAAGTCCTCGGGGGCCCACGGTCGGCATGCCTCACCCACCCTATGCCTCACCCACCCTTTGTGCTCCTTCACTTCTGAGTTACACCTCTATTTCACCCTTTTCCACTCTGCCTTGTTTCTTAGTTGACCGTGCACCTGGCAGATGTCGGCTAAAATGAACACAGAGCTGGTAAAGAGGAGGCAGGGGCTGACCTTCCTGAGCCTCTCATTCCTCCCAGCACTGGGCTCTTGGAAGAGTAGACTCTAGGTGAAGTATTCATCTCCATAAAATGAAGAGTAGGACCAGCCCGCACCCTCCTCCCCGACTTCTTTATTCCAGAGAAAATACAATTGCCCAGAGCCCCATGCTCAGTCGCCTCCCCGGGTGTGGCTGGTGGTCCTAGAAAACCCATGCTTCCTTTGCCAGCAACCCTTTCTCACTCTGCTCCCCGTCTTTATCCTTCCTCAGGGACCAAACACTGGAGTTTTTCCTGTCCCAGCCTCCCAGCTGGCAGCTGGGGGGATCTCAGGGCCCCAAGCTGCAGGCAGCATCCCAGCTGTCCTGCTCTGTGCAGCTCAGCCTGTCTCCTCGAGGCCCAGGTGGGTGGACAGGGTCTCGAGGAACCCAGCTTGGCTCGCCCACTCCACTGTCTCTCAGATTTGGGGGCTGAAGCCTCCGTCTCCCACTGCCAGCAGCTCCCTCTCAGAAGCACCCTGCAGTAGAGCCAGCTGGGCCCCTGGGGACACCTGTCCTCCTTCCTTCCAGGTACGGCAGCCAGGCTCTTCCTTCCCTTGACAGCAGAGCTGGGTCTCCTCAGCACCCCCTTGGGCCCCACAACCCGCCCTACCTCATTCTCCTCCTCCTGTGCCAGCCGCTCCTCGATGAGTGCCGCGGCCCTCTGCACCTCCTCGGAGCCCGCCATGGCACCGTGCGCAACCCGCCCCTGCAGGCCCCGGGGCCCCAGGGGCTTTATATGCCAGGGCTCCCACCCCCGCCCTGCTAGGCGCCTCTGCCATGAGCTCACCGGCCCAATTCTCCAGCTGCCTCCCGACCTGTCACCTTCACCCCAGGCAGCCCCGAGGAGCAGGAGGCGGCAGGGACAGTTGCCACCCCCCAACCCCTGGCCTATTGGAGCCGGAGGGCCCAGTGCCCCGGGAGCGAGAGCGAGGACTGCAGGAAGGCGCCTGCCCAGCCTCTGTCCTGAGTGCTGAGGCCCAGATGGGCCGGGCAGCCGCGCTGCACAAAGGATCGCTGGCTGCCCTTAGCCCTGATGGCGGTGCCACCTGCTGGACGCCTGGAAACCCTGCCCAGCCAGTGCCAGTGAGGGAGCCTAAAGGCCAAATGTGGGGACCCAAGATAAGCCCGCATCCCCAGGCCGTCCCATGAAAAGGCCCTTCCTGCTCTGGGAAGGGGCAAGACTCTGCCTCATCTGGGCTGGAGTGCCAGGCAGTGGGTGGAGGTAAGGGCAGCCGCCTGCCTCTTTGCCCGCAGCCCGCGCAGGCCTTTGCCTCTCTGGGGTCCCACAGCGCCCCCTAGTGAAGCACCGCAGCATTTGGCTGCAAGTCCACTTGTCCCTGACAGACCCTCACCCATCAGTCTGTCGCAGGGGGCCTCTGTGGGACTTAAAGGGTCTTGCTTCAAGGAGCCACTGGAAGGGCTGGAACGCAGT
Organism: Monodon monoceros; assembly: GCF_005190385.1. NCBI lineage: Eukaryota > Metazoa > Chordata > Mammalia > Artiodactyla > Monodontidae > Monodon > Monodon monoceros. Next base: position 52,338,758 of record NW_021703781.1, on the reverse strand, counting down.
GCCAAGCCCCGCTGACGAAGACACCAGCTCTGACTGATCATCCTTCCCTCCCCGGTTTCCCAGTCAGGCCAACCTGACCGGTGCTCACTGAGAAAGAAAAATACTATCAACTGGAGAAGAAGCAGACCTGTACTGCTCAGTTCCGCACCTGGAACTGTGGGAGCGAGGCCTGGGTCACCACGACCCAGGTTGAACCTGCCAGTGAACCACAGACACCACAGCCCTGTGGTTCTGTGACACTCACGTGGCCTGCCCTCAGCTAAACCACCTTATCTAAGGTCCCCCTCTCTGCTTACGTGCACATTTTCCCCTAAGGAAGCACAAGACCCAGCTCCTTCTTCCCTCTGGTTCCCTTGCTGGCAAGGGATGAGCTGACACAGGCTCATCATCGAAATTTATCAGAGATTTTGCTTTCACGTCGCCAAGGGTGCATGCAGCATTTGCAGGACATCCACACACATCTCAGTCCTGAAGGCCCGGCTCAGGGGGCTGGAGCCTGAAGCCAGCACCCTCGTGCTGCAGGAGCAGAGCAGCAGGTAACTAACGCCGCCTTCCTGAGGTGCTGCCTTCGCTTTCAAAGCGAGTTCACACCTGTTATCCCATGTAATCCTGCCAGCAGCTGAGAGGGGAGGCAGGGCAGGCGGCATCACCTCCACTTTAAAGACAAGCAACGCGGGTTCGGAGGTTAAGTGGCTTTTCCGGAGGACCCACGAGAACATAGGCCCGCATACTGGCAGTTCACGGCTCGCTCCACCGTACTCTCTGCGGTGGAGAGCACGGAGCAGTAGCTGCTCTACCCGGAGCAGCTGGGGAGGCCGTGCACCCACCTGCTCCCACCCCAGAACTGGCTCCAGGGCTCCAGAGAGCTACAGGAGAACCCAAAGCCAAAGCCAGGCAAGAGAGAAGGAAGGAGCAAAAGGCTTTATTGATAAATATGCAGACATGTCTGCACACAGGGACCTGCTGCGGGGCCGTGAGCGGGCTGCAGACCCCCCACTGCCGGGGTTACAGCCAGGAGATGGCCCTGTGCAGGCCTCTGCCATGACAGCCCAGCCATCGGCCACCACCTCATCTCTGCCAGCTGTGCTGGGGGCTGGGAGAGGCAGAGGCCGGCCTCAGGCTCCCCACCCCCGGGGCTCACGAGTGGTCCCCTCCCCTCTGGGGGGCTGGCACTGGGCCCAGGGCAGAATCAGGGGGTAGGGGCGAGGGAGGGAGACAGCAGCTGCTTCAGACCCTGAGCAGAAACCCGAGTGAGCACAGCCGGCAGCACCAGATGACAGATCTGGGCTCCAGGGGCCTCCGGGCTGGCCCTCGTGGCTTGAACCTGCCGCAGGGGAGAGGCAGGGTGGAGGGCCCCAGTTTGCCTTTTCTTTGACAAGGTTGGCAAGGCCTGTGTGTGGCAGCACACTGTTTCCTGGGTGCTGGGCACTGGTGGCCCACGGAGTCCCTGGGAAGCAGGGTCCCCTCAGGGCTCGCCTGGCAGCCATACACGTGAGGCTCCCCTGGAGAAAAGAACGGCTCTCAAAGGCAGCAGCAGGGCGGGGGTGCCTAGTGCTCCAGCCGGGAGGCCTCTCAGCCCTGCAGAGGCCTTCCCTGGTCTCTCTGCCCAGGGGTCCGTGGGCTCCTCAGTCCTGGGGCAGCGGGGGCTGGTTAATGATGACCTGGATGACAAAATCTTTCTGGATCTTGGTTTCCTGGAGCCGCGTGCGATCTGTGAGCAGCTTTCCAGAGAAGAACCATCGCTGCCAGGATGGCTCGATGCCCTCCTGGGTGTGCAGCTGCCTCTTGAGCTGCCCCACCGTGTCAGGCAGGCTGGCGCTGAGCCTCACGTCCTTGCCCGTGGAGAGGCGTACCTTCAGTGGGAACTCTCGGCGCACGCTGGGGGTGGGCTCGGGGGGCTCCAGGTTCTCCTCCTCAGTGTGCTCCAGAAGCAGGTTCACGGGTGGCGACAGGCAGTAGATGGGCAGCTGGTAGCGATTGCCCAGCTCATCGTAGCATTCACAGAGGGTGCCTGTGGGAAAGGCAGGGTGGTCAGAGTCGTCTTGGGGACCAACTGATATGGATTAACTTGTGTCCCCTCCACCAATTTCATGTATTGAAGCCCTAACCCCACCCCCACAGTGTCACTGTATTTGGAGATAGGGGCCTATATGGGAGTAATTAAGGTTAAATGAGGTCATATAGGTGGGGCCCTGATCCGGTAAGGGTTAGTGCCCTTACAAGAAGACCAGAAAGTTCAAGCTCTCTCTCTTCTCCCACAATGAGGACATAGAGGGCAGGTGGCCATCTACAAGCCAGGAAGAGAGCTCTCACCAAAAACCAAATCAGCTGCCACCTTGATCTTGGGCTTCTCGGACTCCAGAACTAAATTTCTGTTGTTTAATAAGCTATCCGGTCTGCAGTATTTTGCTATAGCAGCCTGAGCAGACTGATACACCTGTCCTGGTCATCCCACAGTCCTCAAACCCACCCTACAGGCAGGTCTTCCTGGGACAGCTGGTGGGAGCTCAAGGTAGAGGCAGGAAGACCTGGGCTGACATTCTGGCTCCACCAGGTACTGGCTCATTCAACCCTAGAAAATTACTTAACTTTTCATTTGTTCATTCAACAACTCCTTCCTGAGCATATGTGCTGGGTGCTGGGGTTACAAGGATGAATGAAATAGCATAGGCCCTGCTTTTCATGACTTATATACCCAGTGGGCCTCAATCTTCTTACTTGTACAATGTGTTACATATAGTAATATATTGATATTTACTGTATCATGAGCACCAGCTAAGTGCTGGGACTGGACTAAATGATGTTATGTGTATCTTGTTGAATCCTAACAGCCATCCTATGAGGTTGGTATCACCACTTTATAACTGTTTAGTCACTGAGGCTTTAAATTCAAGAAGCCCACGGTCACATAGCTAGGAAAGAGACACTTGGTTAAAACCCAGTCTCTGACTCTATAGAGTTTCCATTGTTGCCCTCTGCTTTACATAGTCCCAGGGGCCATTGTGAAATTAAATGAGATAATGCAGCAGAAGCTTCTAGCTCGGTGCCCAGCACATAATAATACTCAACAGAAGGTTGTTACCTGAGATGTGCTGGGATCTCAAAGGGCCCTGAGCAATCTTTAGCTTGCTCTCATCACACCGCCTTGAGGTTTGCTGTTGTCTTTCCACGCCCTCGTTAGGCAAGTGGGGACTGTGTCTCATTTTTCTTGGTGTCCCACTCCTGGACCATGTTCATGAGGGCTGCTTGAATGAACAAGCGACTAGCCACACCTGCCACCCACCAGCCTGGATGGGAGCTCCTGACATGGGGCTGGCCACTGGCTCTCCTCCACCCTGACGGCCCCCTCACTCCGGTGGGGAAAGCCCCCGCCCTGCCTGCTCACCATGAGGCAAGGTGATGCTGGCTCCGTCCAGGATGGCCTGAGCCAGCTCGTGGTCGTTGGCCTCAGCTGCGTAGGCGGCAGCCTTGAGGGCATCCCAGATCTCCTTGCGGCCCTCGAAGGCGGGCGCTGTGTCCCAGAACTCATCCCTCTTGCTCCGCAGCTGCCCATCGGTCATTGGGTAGTCGCTCTTCCACTTCAGCCGCTCCTTCTTCAGGGGCTCGTTGCGTCCTGGGCAGGACAGAAGGGAGAAGCTCAGCATCTAGAAAGCCAGGGCTGTGGTCCACCCTCTCCCAGCCCTGCCTCCCTGGCCCTCACTGCAGTGGCTCCTGAACGTTCGGGTCTCCGGGCCCTTTCCTGGAGTCAGTGAAGAGTCTGGAAACTGCACACACCCAACCTGGGGGTGTAAACCACTTCTGTTAGCAGACGCAGCATGTACTGCCTTTGTTGTTGTTGCTGCTGCTGTTGAAGTCTTAATTTTACTCTCTTTCTTTGATAATAAAGTAGGATGTGTTCAGTATTTTTAAAATCTGTAAAGAATGTAAAAAATTTTTAATCTGAAAAAATTAACTGCCACGGTTTACGGAGCCAGCTTGTGCCAGATCACAGGCTGGCATTGTAGCCTCAAAATGCCCCAGCAGACGGGGAAACTAAGACCCAAAGAGCTCGTCATTGGTCTAAAGCCACACAGGTACCAATTTAATACCAGGCTTCCTGACTCAGAAGGCCACCCTCCGACCACTGTCTGTACCGTGCTGCCATTGGGGAAAACTTACTTAAGAATTCCACCATTCAGAAGTGACTACTGCTGACACTTAGACATATTTCCTTCCAGGTTTCTTTCCCCCATTTTTCTCAGTAGAGTTGGGCTCATATCATACAATTTATTTAAAAAATATTCCTTGTTATAAAGAGGATTTAAAATGTTTTCATGCCAATATACAACTTTCTGTTTATTTCACACTTATATTACTGTCCACGTATATTCCCATGGCTAAAAATTATAAACGTTTTTAATGTCTTCTTATTAATGTTCCACTATAAAGTTACAAAGAATGTTTTTAGAACCATAACCAACCAACCAAAAAATCCCTGCAGCCTCTGAAGAAGAAAACAATTCTGTTAAATGTCATCATTCTTGTTACCCAGCTCCAAGACAACTCCAGACCTCAGTCAAGATTGAGGGAAGAAGCATCTCTCAAAGGCTTTCGGAAGCTCAGTCACCTCAAAGCTGAAGGCAGGATGAGCCACAGGAGTGAGGTCTAGAGTACTTGGCTCCCGCTATAACTCAGATCCTGGGTGAGATGCGGAACTAAGGCTGAGGACTGCCCCCACGGGCTGGGGCAGGAGTGGCGGCTCCTCAGGGGAAGAGAAGGACATTCACTGTCTACCAACTGTGTGAAAGAAAACTGTGTAAGCACTTTACTTATATATATCATCCCATTTCACCCTTCCAATGGCTTTAGGTGGTAGATGTTATTATTACTACTTCACAGATGATGGGACAGGCAGAGAAATTAAATGACTCGCCCGAGGTCACACAGTAAGTGACAGAGTGAGAGTTCCACCTCAGATCAGACTGAATCCACAAACGGCCCTCCTGTGGGTTTGCTGCTACCAGTGCAGACAGAAAACTCTCAAGCCAGACATTTAATCTGAAGTGTTCCTAAGTTAGCCGAAGGAAATGCAAATCCTCTTTGTAGGAAAATAACTTCAAACCAGGCCTCAAAGAATTCCTGAGATGAAGTTCCAAGAAAAACAAATAATAAGGTCATCTATTTTTTTGTTTTTGTTTTTGTTTTTGAATCACAGCATACAAAGAAACAAGGCAATATGAGTCTGAGCCAGCAAAAACAACAGGCAATAGAATCAGACTCACAAAGACTTCAGATGTGGGATTCATCAGACACAGATTACAAAAGAACTGAGCTTAAGAAAGGAGAGCCTTAACAATATGAAGAGGGTATGGGAAAAACACCCACATAACTGTCTTCAGAAGTATTCTGTGTGAGCAGTAGAGGAGAAACACTAGAGATTTTTCTTTATAATGGGCTACTGATAAATGATGTTGGGACTACAGGTTCTCCATATAGAAAAACATGCAACAGGAGTCCTACCTCATGCCAGCCACAAAAATCAAAGCCAGGTGACTCGGGACTTCCGTGGTGGTGCAGTGGTTAAGAATCCGCCTGCCAACGCAGGGGACATGGGTTTGAGCCCTGGTCCTCTATAGTCCACGAGCCACAACTACTGAGCCCGCGTGCTGCAACTCCTGAAGCCCACGTGCTGCAACTCCCGAAGCCCGCGTGCCTAGAGCCCGTGCTCCGCAACAAGAGAAGCCACTGCAATGAGAAGCCCGCAGCCCCAGTTCACCGCAACCAGAGAAAGCCCGCACGCGGCAATGAAGACCCAACACAGCCAAAAATAAATTAAAAGAAAGAAAAAGAAAAAAAAGCCAGATGGCTCAAAGGTTTAAGTGCGAACGACAGAAAGGAGGCAGAAGGCAGCACAGAAAATGACAGTATTGTCCATGTGCTTTTTTGAAAAGGTTTGGCCTGGAGGTGTTTCTGCCTGGATCAATCAAGTAGCTCTGCATCATGATTTCTGACCCCCTTTCTCTTTGGTCCTTTAGCATTGATGACTCACTGACAAGAGCTTTGATCCATCAGGACTCACAGGCATTATGCAGTGACACCCTCAGGACCTCTGGGGTGCAGCATTTCTGCCTCTCCACTCAAGGACCCAGACGTCAGGCCTTTTTAACTTCTTGAGCTGTTTTCTAAAGTTTTCCTTTCTCCTTCCTCTTTGCCAGATGTCACTTCTTACTGGTCTCCATCTAACTGCAGCTCCCGTTGGGTAGAGGTCAGGCCCAGCTAATGGGCCACTCCTGGTCTGCTGAGAGTTGAGAAAGCTTTGTCAGCACTGTCAAAATTGAGAGCATATGGCTCTAGGAAAGAGTCTTCCTAAAGAAGAAAGAGACTAGGCTTCGGGACATGTGTTGTTCCTGCTCAGATGCCCCACCACCCCCTTACTTAAATGGTCAGGTTTTGGTTCTGTCCCTGGCAATCAAGGTTGCTGGACTGGTGACCTCAGGACACCTGACATGTAACTGTGTATGAATGCATCTCGCTCTTTCTTTAATATGAACACAGCCCCATGGTGTCACCTTTCAAAGCTGTCACCTCAGGAGGCCCCCAGTACCTGAGGGATGCTTTGCTCGAATACCTGGCCTTCAGAGTCCCCTCCCCTCCACACGGAGAACAGCATGCTTTCCTGTCTGCGCTGTCAGAGACACACTTCTCACCCCAGGATGGACACGATGCCGGTGAGCCTCCCCAAGTATTAACTGCATCTCCATCACCCAAGACACAAGGGCTTAAAATTTCTTCGCCCTGCATGCTGGTCCTTTCAGGCTGAAAATATGAGAAAATATTAGAATGGGGTGGGGGTGGGGGTGGGAAGGGGGAGGGTTGATGTAAGAAAAGGGCAGCAGGAGCCCAGCTGTCTCAGCTGTCACTGCACTTCTTTGCCAGCAGGGGGCAGGCGCAGCACCTCGGGCCAGGGGCTGGCTCCCTTCACAGTGAGTCAAACACAGCACAAAAATATGCAGCAAAGTTCCCCAGGCCCAAGGCAAGCATGCAGAGAGACGTGCCAAAATGTCCAGATCCCTACACACGAATGCTGACAATTTTAGGCACAAATATAGACAAGACAGAAAAGGAAGTTTTTACTCCAAACATTAAAAAAAGCAAATTGATGACGAGTATTTTAAATTTCATTTACTTAAAAAAAAATGATGTTTTATAGTTAGTTGAGTCAAAAAATATTGGGCAGTGGAAGGGGTGTGAACACTTTTATATGCTGTACAAATTGCTACAAACTTTCTGGAGGGTATTTGCTATGATACCAAAAAACTTAAAAGTGGGCTTCCCTGGTGGCGCAGTGGTTGAGAGTCCGCCTGCCGATGCAGGGGACGCGGGTTCGTGCCCCGGTCCGGGAGGATCCCACATGCCGCGGAGCGGCTGGGCCCATGAGCCATGGCCGCTGAGCCTGCGCGTCCGGAGCCTGTACTCCGCAGCGGGAGAGGCCACAACAGTGAGAGGCCCGCGTACCGCAAAAAAAAAAACAAACTTAAAAGTGTGCATCCCTTTGGCTCACCGATTTGGTTTCTAAGAAAGTATTCTAAGAAAATAATCACAAGCGTGTGGGGAAAGTTCATCTACAAAGCTATTTAGCTCAGCCCGGTTTTCTAGAAATAAACTAAACGCACAGGAGAAAGGCTACATTAACATCTGTGCATCCCTAGCAGCCATTCTGTAATGGGGCAGAAGGAGGCTGAGTAACACGGGGAAATGTGCATTATACAGTGAAAAAAAAGGGTTAGAGAACAGCCAGTGCACTGTGCTCCAGCTTTTATTTCTAAAAACGTATGTAGGGCTTCCCTGGTGGCGCAGTGGTTGAGAGTCCGCCTGCCGATGCAGGGGACACGGGTTCGTGCCCTGGTCTGGGAGGATCCCACGTGCCGTGGAGCGGCTGGGCCCATGAGCCATGGCCACTGAGCCTGCGCGTCCGGAGCCTGTGCTCCACAACGGGAGAGGCCACAACAGTGAGAGGCCCGCATACCACACACACACAAAAAACACGTATGTAATATTATATATATTAAAAAGACTGGAAGGATTTACACCAAAATGTTAACAGTGGTTATATCTGATTGACAGTTACCAATGATTTTATTTTGCTTTTATTTTCCAAGTTTCCAACAATAAGCATTAATTACTTTAGTAATAAGAATAATATAATGAAAGTTGTTGACAAGTAAAAAGGGTACATAAAGTTCTGAGGAGCAGCCACAGAAAAGAAGGAAGAGTTTGGGGAGCTGAGGGGTGGGGTTTGAGGGTGGTGGTGAACTGAGAGCCCAAGGCCCACAGCCTCTAGGATTTCAGTTGCTGGCAGCTCTGGGTGACTCTGTTCAGGGCCAGGCAGGCTCTGTTGGTTTCAGCAGCAGCAGCAGCAGCAGCATCTAGTGGCCTCTACTTACGTCTCCACCCGTCCTAGATAAGCTCCAGGTCAAAAACAGAGTAACAGAAATGGTCCTTATCCCCAGTGAAGTTGACAAAACAGAGATTTAAAAACAAAATAAAAGATCAAAGTACACACCTGTATGGGGAGGGACAAAACGCCCATGACAATCATGGGTCTCTATGATTGTGGTGGGAAGGGCACTGAGCAGAGAATGTATGTTTCTGAGTAGACGCAAAAGCTGGGGTGTTGAGGGTTGCCTGAAATACCACTTGTGTTAGGACCTGCTGAGGTGCTGGTTAAAAAGGCAGCTTCGGACTTCCCTGGTGGCGCAGTGGTTAAGGATCCGCCTGCCAATGCAGGGGAAATGGGCTCGATCCCTGGTCCAGGAAGATCCCACGTTCCGCGGAGCAACTAAGCCCGTGCGCCACAACTACTGAGCCTGTGCTCTAGAGCCCACGAGCCACAACTACTGAGCCCACGTGCTGCAACTGCTGAAGCCCGCACGCTCTAGGGCCCGTGTGCCGCAACTACTGAGCCCGCGTGCCACAACTACTGAAGCCCATGCGCCTAGAGCCCGTGCCCCGCAACAAGAGATGCCACCGCAGTGAGAAGCCCGTGTACCACAATGAAGAGTAGCCCCCGCTTGCTGCAACTAGAGAAAGCCTGCGTGCAGCAACAAAGACCCAATGCACACACACAAAAAAAACCCAAAAAACAAAAACAGGCAGCTTCCCAGGGCCCACCTCAGACCCACTGAGCCAGAGTTGCAGGGCTAGGCTGGAGTAGGTACTCGGTTCTGATTGACGAACGCCACTTGTGAGCACAGCAAAACAAAGTGGAAATGGCCCGCTCATCCATATGTTAACAGCAGCTAGCTCAATGGATGCCTCCAAAGTTGCTGCTGAGAGCAGATTCAGAGGGTAAAGGGGGAAGAGAGCGAGAGGGCACGATGTCTGGGTTGGGGGAGGATAATGATGGTGGACGCTGTGGTTTGGCCTGGATAATGAATGGTGTCTGGCAATACCACCCCCAAGGGACGGTGGTGAAAGGAGAGTGAGAGAGAGAACACTAAAGATCCTTTCCAGTTTGCATAGAGCTGGAGTGCATCTATGCACGTGTGTGCGTATGTGTGTGATTCACACTGCTTAACTCAGAATAACTACACAAGAGGGGATTCTCAAGAACCCACGGAAGGACAGCGGGCCTGGCTGCTTCCCTCTGAATATCCCTGGCCCAGTGCAGGTTCTCAGCAAGTGTCTGCTGAGTTGAAAATGGAACTGACAAATGCACAGTGAACGGTGTGGGAGCATGGTGGAGGAATCACAGCTGAGAGCAGCAGTGGGCAGGCAGGGGAAGTGGGAGAAGGGGCTGCCGTGAGGGAAAAGTCAGGCAGTCCCTTTGGTTGTTGATCTCAGACCCCAAGAGATCCTTATTGTGGCCTCCGGGACTGGCATACCTGAGTCACTGGGACGTGACACCAAGTCTGAGACCAGCCAAGGGAACCAGAGATTTCCCAGGAGAGTCAGTCCACCCAAGCCAGGAGACGGCCCTATTTATACCTGTGGCAATCCCCAAGCTCTATTTCCACACTCGGTTACCAAGCTGCATACCCAGGTCCCTGCTCCAGGGATGGGGCCAGCCATGTTCTCCCCAGAAGTACTGATTATATGACAAGCCTGGGCTTGCTCTGGCTGGTGGGAGAGATGAGGCTTCAGGCAGAAGAAGGGACAAGGGCCTCCCCATCCCAACAGCCTGGGCTGCAATGGCCCTTTGACCAGGATGCAGACTCCAATCTCTCCTCCCCTCCCCTTCCGCCCTGGCAGTCACAGCTGGGCTGCAGGGGGCTGGAGAGATGTGGCTGAAGTATGGCACCTGGCAGAGGGGATAAGAGATTCAAGAGAACAGCAGGCCCAGAAAAGGATCAGCCCAGCCAAGGAGGGTGCAGGCAGGGGAAGCAGAGCGCAGGTAATCCCTTCAGGAAGCACAGTATTTATAGTTAGACTTAGTCCAGGATGACCCTCAGAGCCTGGGTAACCTTCAAAAGGAAAGTGCTAGCCCAGCTCTGCTCAGCTGGGGCCTCCCCACCTGGCCTCTTTACAGCCTGGGCCCATCTTCCCCATTCATTCCCTCGGGCCCAGCTCTAGGATTCAGGGAGGGAAAGGGGTGGAGCCAGTTGCTAAGTGACAGCCCAAGTTTCCTAAACTGCATCCCTTCCTAGGGCACGTCGGGTCCCAGGGGTCCTGGGCAGGGTTGAAGGACTCGAGGCTCCTCTGGGAGCCCTGAACTCAGCTCTGTGATGGCGCCCAGCCTGGGGCAACTGCAGTTCCCTGAAATGGTCCAGTTTGTCCCCCTGGGGCTGGGACCACCTCCAGTTCATCACTCGCATCCTGGGGACAGGCCCCGGTCTGGCACACAGCGGGTCTCAACCACTGTTTGCCCAATGAATGAGTGAATAAAGTGAACGAGCCATCTGGGAAAAGTGGGAGGAGCTGGAGAGGGCAGAGGCCAGATCAGAGACGGGGAGCAGAAGAAATCTGCTGGAAGAAATCCCAGCAACGGAGAGAGGCAAAAGACAGTGGGTGGCAGAAGTGGCAGTCCAGGAGGGACAAAACCAGTTCCGGAGGTGTACAGTGAGGGAACCCGCCGGAGAATGAGGGCCTGGGTGTCAGAAACCACGCCCAGTGAGGGCCTGGAAGCTTCGTGGCAACGGGAGAGACGAAAGTGCAGCCAAGAAAAATAACCCTACCCAGAGCCCCCCTGCTTGGGCGGCTGTGAGTGTGGACAAGGGGGCACACAGAACCGTGGAGACAGTGTGCGCTTTCACTGTGCTTGCACACAACGCACACATTTACTGGGGTGGACTCAGCGGAGCAGGCCTTTTATCTGCTCTCTGCTCTGTGCCCCCAGCCCAGGGCCCCCGGCTGAGAGGCCAGGCAGGGCTAAAGGTGGCATCCCAGGCTGGGCTCTGACCAACTCTCCCACTCACCCAAGCTGACTTCCCCCAGCCGTTCCCCTGTCCCACTTCCTGAGGGAAAACTGGAAAGCTGGCCTTTCTGAGCTCTACAAACAGAACCCCCAAATCCCCAGGGCCTACTCTGGGATCCAGCCTGCTATACAATCAACAGCTCCTTTTCTGGGGCTGGCTGGGAAAGAATGATGTATTTCATAAGCAGAGTTATAAAACGTCAGGTGTTTGGGAAACGACAGTGATTCTTCTTGTTTTAAGTTCACATGAATTAAAAACAAAAACAAAAACCCAGCCTGTTCCTTTCCTGTAGTGAATATATTCCCATCTTCTTCATGTGCTGATTTTTGTTCCCAGGTGTAACAAAGTCCCGGCCTGAATGTGAACAGTTCCAGGGCTACCAGCTCTAGAGAGAACCTAGATTACAGATAACCATGACTTGAGACACATTAGCATAGGCTCTCTCTCCAATCTGGCTACTTACTTATGCATGGGCTTCAGGGCTGGATGGGGTGGGGGTGGGGGCTGCTTTGGCTACTGGCCACCTGTGTGAGTGCAGGGGCCCAACCTGTCATTCCAAGCCTCAGTGCTCCCATCTGTAAAGAGGACGTGACTCCCACCTCACAGGACTGCTGTGCGGGTTACAGAGACCACCCTGCCCAGTACTTAAAAGACGGTAGCTACTGTAATTAGTGAGCAAGCCGAGTCAATCGTGCTCATTATCATTACGCAATTAACAGAATGAAAGGTTACCATCTTTTTTTTCCTTTTCCATAAAGTTGCTGTGATTTTGAAAACTGTGAAAACCCCTGCTGTAGTGAACTCTTGGTCTCTACCTCCCCCAGTGCGGTAGAATGCAGGGGTTAAATGAGGTTAAGTTTGACAGGGACAAGAGAGCGGGCTTGATGGTTGCCCGCTTCCCTGTTCGGCTGCACAGCATAGGGTCAGCACTTTTCCCGGGGCAGAAGAGTGAGGATGGCAGCTAATAAGTAAAACAGGAACTCCCCAGAGGTTGCTAGAAAGGTCTCCGGTATCCGGCCAGCTCCCCTTGCTACCTCAGGACTCTAGGGAGGAGAGACAGGTCATCTCTACCACTGCTTTCTACAGCCCTGCTGTCAAGGAGGGTCCCCGCAGGGAGGATCCAGACCAGCACCAGCTTGGCAGCCAGGTGCCTAGAGGCCTGACTTCTGACACCCAAGACTCTGTCCTCCTGGGTGTCAAGCGCCATCTGTGCTTCACTCGGACATGCGCCACTCCATCAGGGCAGGTCCCCCAGAGCATGGCAGAATCCTGAAGCCAGGAGTGACCTTAAAGTCACCTACTCTAGCCCCTTCATTTTAACAGATGAGGAAACCGAGGCTCTGAGAAGTGATGTGACCTGTCCCAAAACCCACAGCTTTTGCCCGTGTGTGTGTCGGGGTGGGGGGATGGTAAATTGTTTCTATCAAACCACTCCACTGCCAGTGAAAGCTCAATTATAACTAGAACATTAAAACGATAGGCCTTTGACCCAAAGATGATGAAAACTCCAACAGGAAGAGCAGTAAGCAGAACACGCTTCAAGAGCAAGAGTGGAAGAGTTACGAGTCAGTCTGTTCCCACTAGGAAAGAACGAAATCTAAGAGCGGGGCCTTCCCAGGACTCCAGGGCCTGACTGTGCATCCAGGTCTCCTGTGGGCTAGACAGAAACACAGACTCAGGCACTAGCCCAAGACTCTACTTCCGCATGGCTGGTTTGGGGCTCAGGGATGGAGACCAACCTCCCACCCGTATGACACTCCCGCGGGGGGCAATTCAGCCTCTGTGGGCACTTCTGGAGACACTCACTATGCCAGGAGGAAACCTATCCCACTGCTGGATGGATCAAATGGTTAGAAAGTTAAGTGTTATAGTCACCCTTCACTGAGCACTAACTATGCAGCAGGCAGTAGGACCGAGAAACACAGAGACCGAAGGTCCAGATTTTGGAGTCAGACAGACCAGGGTTTTAACATCAGCCCCATCATAAATTAGCTAAGTGACTTTGGGTAAATGTCTTAAGCTTTCTAGTCTCCTCTTCTGAGAAGCAGGAGTTAGTAGCGGCCCACTTCTTAGGGAGGCTGGGAGGATTGAAAATCTACACATATATATTACATTAGCTAATAGGATCAAGACGATGATATATAATAAATCAACTCACCTAACACCCCACACCCTAGGTGCAGTCTCCCTAGCACTTCAGGTTGTTTCCTCAACCTGAAGACAGACAGACACACACACACCCCAGCACCGTACTTGCTACAGAGGAGGCACTATTATTGTCACTGAAATTGTTTTTGCCATTATTAAGATTATTATTTTGACCTGGAATCCACTGGCTCTGCTCTCTGGAATGACACAGAACAAGTCACCACGACTGTCACGGTGACATTTTGCTCTTCTCCAGACTGAAGATCCCTGTTCCCTCTACTGTTACTCCAGCTTCTTTACCATCCCGTCCACCCTCCTCTCAACTAACCAACTCACCTAACAGCCCACGTGAGATCTGCCCAGCACCAAGCCTCCCTGGGCTCTCGCTTCCTCTGCCTGAGTGCCAGCCCCTCTGCCTCCACAGCAAACATGACAGCGAGTCTGCCCAGCACTGCTGGGGCTAGAAAAGACCCCACAACCCTTCCCCTGGCTGTGCCTCTATACTCTCTCTGGCCTGGTGTCAGTTTACAATCCACACCCTGTCTTTCTTTCTGGCCTGTCTTAAGTGGGTGAACTTGGAGTGAGAAGGCCTGAGTCTGTTTCCATCGCGGCCTGTGCCAGGTGACCTGGGGCATGGCCCTTCACTCTCCAAACACATCTGCCCAATTCTGTGTACCTCAGAGACGCTGAAATACTCCAGGGAGCTTCTGTGAGAAGTGCCTTGGTCAAGTGTGAGGTGTACACAGAGGCCTGACATCCCTGAGATCTGGAACCCCACCTTTTTTAGGCTCACCCACTTCACATGCCACAGCTCAGAGCCTGCAACATTCTGTTTGTGGATCAACAGAGAACTCCTCGTCTGAGCACGTTCACTCTCCTCCAAAGCCAGGCTCGGGCCTTGCAGGCAGCTAGCTGTGCCTGACTCATTCTTTCCCCTTCTTCCTCTACAGCCCGTGAATCACTGGCCCTGTCAGGCCAGCATCCTCCTTGTTTCCTTCCCATGCTTTGCCTGGTCCTGACCTCCATCCATCAGAATGCAGGCCAGAAGCGTCTTCCCTCCAGGACCCACATGTACCTCAGCCCTGGCCCCATGGGGTGTGACTGTCCCACACCGCCCTGAGTCACATGCTGACATGTGTGCGTGTCCCCTGCACATCGTGCTGTCCCTTCAACTTGACCGTCAGCTCCTGGAGGGCAGGCTCTCGAGAGGCAATACAGGCATCAAAACCACAGCTGCCTGGGACCCAGCCCCAGGGATTCTGATTTAATTGCTCTGGGGTATGGCCTGAGCATCAGAGGGGTTTAAAAGCTCTCCAGATGATTCTAATATGTGGCCAGGACTGACAAGCACTGATGTGGAACTAGGCTGGCTGCTTTGACTGTTTAATGAGGCCTCTGAGAGGGTCTGGCATGGGGGTACTCAGGGAGAACCCTGACAGCCCATCTGGACAGTCCTCTCAAGGCTCGCAGCCAGGCTGGTCATAAGGCAAGGAGTGGATAGCTCAGGGGACCCTGTGCCTTGGGAAACCCGGCTGCAATGTCCAGAGGATACAGGGCTAGGGCCCTCTTTGCAGATAGGAGTGGGTAAGCCAAAACGAGAGGCCAAGAGCAGGGCTTTGGAGTCAGACAGCCCTGGACTAGCTACCTCACACTCCTTACTAACAAGGAGGGCCCCTTCTCTCGCCACTCTACTCAGCCCGGGGCCTGCTCCCTCGAGCCTGTGCGGCCAGCATCCAGATACCCTTTTCTGTAGGGACGCAGGCTGAGCCACAGACTTTTGGAGAGAAAATATGTAGCTCCAAGGCATTGAGGGACAGTGGAGAGCAGAGGGAGGGAGGTCCTGTTTCCTAACAAAACCCCCACCCTCTCCCCAGCTGCTCTGGGCAAGGAGAAGGGAAAAACCTGACTCACCAGTGCTGTGTGACTCACAGGCCAACAAAACTTACTTGCCAGACTGGCAGGGAGGAGCGCCTACTGCTCCCACCACAACCGGGGGCCGTGGGCAGGTAAAGCCCATCCCTCCATCCCTGCCCACCACCAGCTGCCAGGCCTGAGTGGCGGCCTGGCAGGAGTGTCTTGCTCAGCTTGGCCCCCTGACAGCCACACCCTCCCGTGGCTGGTTCAGTAACTTACCAGCAAGGGGTGGTGCGGGGCTGGGAAGGGGAGAGAGCTCAGAAGGTCTGGAACGTAGAGAGGTGGCTTAGGGATCAGAGAGGACCTGGGTCTGACTCTCATGTCCACCCGCTCACAGGTGTGAGCCCAGGCAGCTGAGCCTCTGGACTTCAGTTTCCACATCCATAAAATGGGAGCAATGATATCCACCTTAAAGAACTAGTGTAAGGATTAAACAAGGTACTGGCGCTTCCCTGGTGGCGCAGTGGTTAAGAATCCGCCTGCCAATGCAGGGGACACGGATTTGAGCCCTGGTCCGGGAAGATCCCACATGCTACGGAACAGCTAAGCCCGTGCGTCACAACTACTGAGCCTGTGCTCTAGAGCCTGCGAGCCACAACTACTGAAGCCTGCACGCCTAGAGCCCGTGCTCCGCAACGAGAAGCCACCGCAATGAGAAGCCCACACACCGCAACGAAGAGTAGCCCCCACTCGCCGCAACTAGAGAAAGCCCATGCGTAGCAACGAAGACCCAATGCAGCCAAAAAAATAAATAAAATTAAATAAATAAATTAAAAAAAAAAACAGAAACAAGGTACTGTGTGTAGTCTAGTATTGTGTGAGGCACCAAGCAGGGGCTCAAAAAGGGTAGTGATTATTATTAGTCATGTAAGTACTAGACTTAGGATTATAGAGAGTTTTTTTGCATCATTTCACTTAATCCTTACAACAACCCTGTGCGGCAAATAATGTTAGTCCCATCTTACAGATGAGGACGCTGAGGTTCAGGAACCCTGGAACAGTGGCAGGAATCCAGTGAGTGGTTTCAGATCCTCTCACCCTCAGCCCTCTCAGTGCTTGTCCCAGACCCTGTCCGGCATGCCATCTCCCCAGGGCAGTGAGAAGAACGCCCTGGCTGGAGCTGGGAGGGGGGTGGGAGAGGAGGTGACCCCCTCTCCCCTCCGACACACATAATTTTTTTTTAACATCTTTATTGGAGTATAATTGCTTTACAATGGTGTGTTAGTTTCTGCTTTATGACACACACAGTTGACAGGCACAGAAGCAGTTCTGCCTCTAGCCCAAAAGGGGAGGCCTAGCTGGAGGCACCACTGACCAGTCCTGTGTGTAGTGCAGCACTGCTGTCAGTCCTGCCCTGCCTCTCACTCAGCCTGGCTTGACTCTAACCCATGTGGTGCCTCTGGAAATTCACTCAGTGATGCCTATGTGTGTGTTGGCCTCCATGCCAGGTGATGAGCTCTTCAAGGCAGCACCTAGTCTCGTTAGTGTAGGCACCTGAATGCCTAGCCCCTAGCCTGGGGCCAGCTAAGCAGCTCAGTCCGGCTGCCAAAAGCCTCAGACTCCAGGCCTGAGATGGAACCCTGGCTCTGCCACTTACTTGCATGACTTGGGCATGTTATTTAACCATTGAGAATCTCAGTTTCCTCATCTGGAAAATGGGAACAATAACCGTCACTACCTTACAGGGTTACGATGAGCACTATGGTAAATACCAGGACATTAATAATCATGGCTAACATGTATTAAGTTCTTATCATATGTCAGACACTGTTCTAAGCCCTTTACATGTATTAAGCCACCTAATCCAAAGGTCACACAGCTAGGTGGCGGGCTGGCTCTGAAACCCCCATGAGATACGGCCTCTTGGACTTCCCTAGTGGTCCGGTGGTTAAGACTCTTTACTCCCAGTGCAGGGGGCCTGGGTTGGATCCCTGGTCAGGGAACTATGTTCCGGCATGCCGCAACTAAGACCTGGTGCAGCCAAATAAATAAATGTTAAAAAAAAAAAAAAAAGATACGGCCTCTGCTGAGCGTCAAGTGCTTGGTAGGTCATGAATGCTCATCACACGGGAGCTAGTTTAGCAAATGCTCGGAAAGCATTTCTGAGCCGAATCAATGAATGGACCTCCTTGGGTCTAATTTCCTTTCCACCAGCAAGCATTTACCACTGAGTCCTATTTTGTGTACAGGCGAACTGGGTTATTTGAAGTTCCTGTGAAATATAAAGCAAAAAAAGAAAAACAAGTTTTTTAAAAAGCAAGGCCTCCTCACCCCTCTCAGGAGGGTAATGGGATCCAGATTGCTGGAGCGAGAGGCAGGGATCCCAAACCGGGAAGTTCCCCAGCTCCCTCCCCCTTCCTCAGAGAACATTCCAGATGGAAGGCGCCAGCCCTCAGGAGGAGAGGGGACAGAAATGCCCAAAGGTGCTGGCTGTGGTGGCCCTCCAGGGTGCCTCTGAGGAAGGGTCTCTGGGCGCCTCGTGCTGTTTGTTTTGGCAACGCCTGAGGAGGCGGCGGGCTGGGAGGGCAGGGAGCTCACAGGGGCTGAGCAGCCTCCAGGAGTGGGCCTGGCATCTGTATGGAGTGCAGGGCCCCGTCCTGCTACCAGCCAGGCCGCAAGGGCAGGCCCTCAAGCTAAACAAGGAGAGGTCTCCCCAGCCAGCCCCAGGGCAGCTCTTCTCTAAGCAGCAAAACCCTTGTTTCAGAGAAAAGAGGGAACAGTTTTCAGAGAAGCCCACTTATCGTGGGAGGCAGGTAAAGTGGACCCGATCAGGGAAGGCGGGGAGAACACGGACACAACACACTGCTCACCCCTCCCGACACCTCCCCAGTGGCCCCCAGAAACCCCAGGCTCCTGAGGCACAAGTGAGCTTCAGCTCCCACCCACACTGCCCACCGGGCCTCTCGGGGACATACCCCTTCTTCACCTCCAGGGCAGCTCCCGACTCAGCTCTGAAGGCTGCACACTTCAGCCCCAGGACCACCTGGTTCATTCAGCCCCTGTGACCTGGGGCACGTCATCTCCCTGCAGGCCCTCTTCTGGTAAATGAGGCAGTTGGACTAACAGATCCAGGGCCCCTCCTGGCTCTAAGATTCAACTCAAATCTCCTTGTGGAGAGACCTGTGCGGGGCCAGTGAGGGGCACAAAGACAACTAAAGCAAGATCTCTTCCTTCAAAAACTCAGGGGTCCCGCCCAAAACCACAAGGCAAACCATACGTGTGATCTTGCATGCACTCAAAGAGCTACGACATTCTGTGCACAAAAATGCTGCAAGACTGACAAGAGAGAGAGACTCTCAGACACCCATGGGATCCCTGCTGAAGTGGAAATGGCTCGGATCTCACACAACCATCCACCAGCACCAGGCACTGTGCAACCCAGGAGAACATGACACGTCCCAACCAGATGAGCTTCTAACGTCACCTGGGCCGGGGCTGAATCGCGCGAGCGATGCATGGTGATGCTTTCTGGTTTTGTGATACATTATGTTCATGCTCCCTATTCTGAAAATACTTGAATGCATAATTCAGGAAACCCTTGTAGTATGTTACTCTGCAGCACATTTTAAAAAATAAACAAATGCATAATAAGTAAATGATATGCCCCCCACACAAGCAGGCAAACTGCCGTGTGCTAGAGCAGAGGTACCTGGAAAGCATTCGGGAGCCACACCCTGACAACCAGGCCTCGTTTACGCATCTGTCAAAGGGGTGGGCAGGAGCTGGGTTAGAGCATCTCCACAGCCGGCAGCTTCCACCTACGACCCTGTGTGACGAGGACTCTGGAAGTTAGCAGGCTCCAGTGGGCTAGGAGGGCAGGCTAGAGGAAGCCTCCCCCTCGTGCTCACATTTCAGACTTCCCATTTCTCCTTCCCCAGCACAGTGACCCACTCTGGCCTCTGCTGCTGCTAGAGGAAGAGGTAGCTTCCGAACTCTGGGCCTCAGTTTCCCTCTGGGGTTATGGGGGTGGCAGGGGAGGGGAAGCGTCCCTGATGGAGGATCCAGATGCAAGAGGCCCAGTCACATGTAGAGCCTCCAGGCTGTCTGGAGGTCGTCAGCCCCTGTTCATGCTCTCTCTCTCTCTCCTGCCCCCTGATGCTGCCGGGCTTGGCCTGGGAGCAGCCTTGCTGGCCCACACCCAAGTTCACAGGACCCTGCCACCCCACCCCCAAAGTAACCCAATTCTTCTCGGTCAAATGACAGCTGGAGGCGGGGCTAGGGAGCCCTAAGGCGGGAGAGGGCTACGGTTACTGGCTCCCAGGGTGCTGACGCCCAGACAAAAGGGTCATGGCCTAGATTCATTTCAACACAATTCTGAACACCCACTGTGTTCAAGATCTTACCAGGCACTCAAGGGGCCTGAGACTGTGAGGATGTCATTTTAATTACCTTAAGGTTTAAACAGCACCTGCTTAGAGAGGCTATCCCTGCTGACCTAACTAAGATGGGCTCCCCTGTTCCCCATCCCAGCCCCTTTCCTTCTAAGTAGTGTCGATCCCAATTCTGCTGTGGTTAGTTTACACATTTTTCTGTCTGTATCCCCATCAGAATGCCAGCGGCTCATAGGCAGGGCCCTGGTCTCTCCTTCACAGTGGCACCTGGCACCCTACACATAGTAGGTCCTTAGTATTAGCTGAATGAATGAATGAATGAATGGACAAATGAATGAATGACTACACCACCAGACAAGCCAGAAGTGACATAAAAAAGATTCAGAAGGCTGTGGGGAAACAAATGAGGGAGTGAGCACATCTGTGAGGCTCCATGGAGGAGGTATAACATTGTGAACTTGGCCTTGAAGTGGGTGACAGAGGAGGCGTTCCAGGTGCAAGGTACAGAAGCAGCAAAGGCCTGGAGTCAGGCTGGGACAGTGAGTGCCAGGCAGCAAGATGGGCTGAAGTTTGATGAGTCCGCCCGGGCCCTGATGGGTGCCCTTTCTCAGGCCCACTGGCCTCCTACTCAACATTGCTCTTCACTCTTCGTTGACAAGGTCAGGACTATAGAAATATCTGAACAAAAGTCTGCAGTGTGGTGAGCAGGGGTCATTTCTAAATCAAACTCTCGCTGTGGCATCCAGGCTGTGCCCCGCTTTCTTCTTTTCTAGTGTCCATCCCTGGCTGACTGGCTCCGGTTCTACACAGCTATGCCACCACTGGGGGACGGTGGGGCAACTCCCAACCTGGTCGTGACAAAGACCTTTTATTACCCTCCCCCCACAAGTCTCGAAAGAATTTCTCTCCAGCTACATTTAGATTATAATTTTTCTAATGGAAATGCTAAGACATCTGTCAACTAAAGCTTCTGATCAGCATATGGAAACAAGTGGCTCACGGAGCTCATAGAATTCCAGCCCAGAAAAGATGCTTTGGTCAATTCTGGAAGGTTGTGATGCTTCTGTGACTCAAGTTCTTGAGGTCAGGAGATGGGGGAAGAACAAAGGAGGTGAGAGACATGGTCAGAAGGAGGAGGAATGGGCAGAAAACCCCAGAGGTCCCACTTCTAGATCCAGGTGGGATCTCCCCACTGCCCACACGCTCCTCTTCAAGGGAAGAGGAGTCTGGGGTGCAAGCGGGGAAGGGGAGGTTGGCAAATGAAATTCTAGCCAATCAAAGGCTTTCACCACAGAGCTTTAGATCCTGACTTGGTGCAAAGTGGGGAGGGTGGGGGGAGGGAGCAAGGAGGACTGTGAGCTTGACGCCATTTTTCTGGGTAGAGGTCTAGGGCTGGAGTAACTGCCACAGGTAGGTGGTGGCCCTTGGAGGCTGTGTGCTTCCCAAGAAAACAGGCAGCTCCAAATGAGCCCAAGTTTATAAAAACAGTGTTAGCATCAGCGAGCAAAAAAATCTGGGGGATACACACCAGTCTTTCCACTGGAGGGGTGTAGTGATTGGCCTTTAACTTTCTAGAATATATATTTGTATATGGATTGACTTCTTAAAAAAAATAAGGTCTCGTGTGTGTGTGTGTGTTAAGCTTTTGTTTAAGTGTGGTTTGGTAGAAAACTTTATAAGCCTTACAGGGAAAGGCAATAAAAGATCCTCATCATGACAAGGTGGAAACAACTCAGTCAGGACTTTGGGTGTCTTCTGCCCACAAGGCACCTCTAAGGAAAGATTCTTCCTCGCTGTCCTGAATCTGATAAAACTCGCATTTAAGCCACTCTGTAGGAGTTGCGCCGCAAACAAACTGTAAGGGCAGGGCTGGGCCTTAACCATCTCTGGAGCTCCAGGGCTCAGGCCAGTGCCTGGCACACAATCGGTGCTCAACAAAGGCTGAGAGAAGGATCGAGGGAGAGGATCACACGGTGGGGTGGTGAGAGCCCAGGTCTCCCGGGCAGAGATGAGGGTGAGAGTGGGAAAGGGGACAACAGAGGGGAAAACACCTGACCTCCTGGTGGAGCCGCCCTCAGGCCTTCGTCTCTGGGAAAGGCAGCCGGCTGTGTGGCTAGGAAAGATGCAGCTGGCCCTGCCTGCGGGGTTTCCCAGAGTAGAAGGCTGCAGGGCCCAGCCCGTCTCGGGCAGCTCAGCCGTGGCCCACATCACCTGCCCTCCCTGAGACAGTCTGACGAGGACTGAAGATCTGTGTCAAGCAAGAGCTGAGTCAGACTTGAGGGGACAGGTCAGGCCTCATCCTCTCAGGTGTGCTCCACCAGCCCGAGGCCAGGCAGGAGCAGCCTCTCCATCCTCCCCTCAATCCACCTCTGGGGCCAAGGAGAAAGGCAGGCTCCCAGGGTGCTGAAACCCAGAAGAAAGCAAGGCCCTAAGAAGGCCCCCTGGCAGACAGGATGCAGCTGGTAGTGTGTGCTAGGAGACCACCTGTTTTGCCCCAAGCCTCCTCCCCGACCTGGACTGTGCAGACAGGCTCTGGCAGTGGGGAGAAGGAGGCGGCAAACCCCTGGCAGCAGGAGGTATCTGTTTTCAGCACAGCCACTAAAGGGACAGGGAGGGAGCCCTGTGGGCTGGGCTCTTGGCTGCTGGAAAAGGCATCCTCTCAGTTTCAACTCAGTTGGGGTCAAGAACTGCTGAGGCCGGCAGCCCTGCACGGGGGATGCTATTTACTTGCGTGTGAGCACCCTGTCGCCGTGGCGACCCTGAGACACACCAGGCAGGAGCCAGCCACAAGGCCAGGAGCAGAGCCCTCCCTGCTGTAGCCCTGGCCTTGACCTTTCCAGCTAGGGAAGCAGGTTCGAAGCACTCCTCCACCTTCGCTGGACCCGAGCATGGCCTGTGTGGACCGCAAAGATTCATGAGACTTCATCCTGCCCTCAGGAGGGCCCAAGACACGCCCAGAAACAAGAACACAAAATCAGAAAGTGACAAAGGCCATAAGAAGCATGAACAAGGACCATCGGGGCTTTAAAGGAAAGAAAGAGCTCACCTTGATGGGGGACATAAAGGGAAAGACTCAAACAGGCTGCTGGGAGGAAGACGGCATTAGATAACAAGCAAACACGCCCCACCCCTACCCTGTGGACAATCCCAGCTGCCTGGTTAGCTCTAGAGCCAAGAGACTACAAACCAAGAGCCCCTTGGTTCAGGCGTACTCCCTCCAGTGGGCTGCTTTCCTCAAGCCAGTCAGTCCCCTGCTACCTGCTCCCCAACTGTCCCACTTTTGTAACCCTCAGTGTCCCACTTGGCTGCCCCTGCCCTTCCTCATACCTATCAGGTGGCTCTCTACCCAGCCCCCAGTATCACAGTGAACCTACTGGTCTTGGCCCTCAGATCCGGGCCCCACCCCCATCCCATCCCAGCTCAGCTTTTCTGTTCTGGACCCGTTTGGAGACTACCCTGGGGTGGCAAATTCTTACCAAATTCCCACCACATTCCTCACCTGGAGACCTGGAATGACAAGGCAGCCTGCTTCGGACCTAGGAATCATCTACGGCAGTTTCCAAGGTCCCCGGTCACTGGGCAGTTTCTCAGAGCACCAGGATGCTGGAGCTCAGAAAGCGTAAAGGGTCAGGTTCTAGACCCAGTGCCGGAATCAGTCGCAGGACCCAGTGAAAGGCTGTGACCCAGGGCTGACCCCAGGACCCACCATGCCAAGCACAATCAGGACTCCTGTCTGACTGCCCTTCTTTTCATTTTTTTGTGTTGTTTAAAAGGTGACATATACTAAATAGAGAAAAAGTACACAATAAAACACAAAAAGAAAACAAATTAAAGTCACCCAAATCCTGACACCCAGCAATAAGCAGCAATAACATGCTGAGCAATTGTCTTTCTGTTCCTCTCAATGCACGCATGTGTTGCTGGGATCACACAGTGTGTACAATCCAAACTCCCACCATTAGTATGTCCTCAATCCTGCTTTTATTTTAATCTGCTAAGCCAGTGATTTGCAGTCCTTGCTGCTCATCAGATACGCCTGTGGAAGCTCTGTAAAAATGCAGATGCCCAGGTTGTACCCCGAAAGGTCAACTCAGGAAATAAAGGAAATCCAGAATAAATAAGACACTTCCAAAAAATCCTGTTGTTTTCTGTCTCACATAGAATCATTCAATAAATATTTACTGGGTACTTACTACATGTTTAGCACTGTACAGGATGTACTTTTTCATAACAAAAAGCTTACATCATTCTCCAGTCATTGATTCACTCATTCAAGAAAATGTATTGAGCTTCTCCTATGTACCAGACCCCATGCTGGGGAACAGAGACACAAAGCCAATAAGACAGGCTCTCAAGGTCAGAGCTGGTAAGGGAGACAGACACATAAGGAGATAGTAGAAAACAACGTACAAACGCAAGGACTGCGATCACACAGGACCACGGGAACACAGGAGACGGGGTCTCACTCAGTCTATGAGAGGTCCTGAAGTCGGCTCCGAGTCTAGGGATGAGCAGGGGTTAGCCAGGCAGTGGAAAGAAGGGGAGCAAGGGCCTGGAGGTGAGCAGGGGAAGCACAAGCAGTGCTGCCAGAGTGTGACGTGCAAGGCAGGAGGCGGCTGGAAACTAAGCCAAAGCAGAGGTGAGAGCAGGCTATGGAAGGTGTGAGGCCAGTGTGGACACTACCCCCAAGAGCTGGAAGAACCCAGAAAAGATGCTGCAGAAGAAGGACATGCATTTTTTTAAAATAAATTTATTTATTTATTATTTATTTATTTTTGGCTGTGTTGGGTCTTCGTTGCTGCGCATGGGCTTTCTCTAGTTGCAGCGAGCGGGCGCTACTCTTCATTGCAGTGCACGGGCTTCTCGTTGCGGTGGCTTCTCTTGTTGCGGAGCACGGGGTCTAGGCGTGTGGGCTTCGGTAGTTCTGGCACACAGGCTCAGTAGTTGTGGCTCGTGGGCTCTAGAGCACAGGCTCAGTAGCTGTGGCACATGGGCTTAGTTGCTCCATGGCATGTGGGATCTTCCTGGACCAGGGCTCAAACCCAAAGGACACGCATTTTATTTATTTATTTTTTGGCTGTGTTGGGTCTTCGTTTCTGTGCGTGGGCTTTCTTCTAGTTGCGGCGAGCGGGGGCCACTCTTCATCGCGGTGCGCGGGCCTCTCACTGTTGCGGCCTCTCTTGTTGCAGAGCAAAAGCTCCAGACGCACAGGCTCAGTAGTTGTGGCTCACAGGCCTAGTTGCTCCACGGCATGTGGGATCTTCCCAGACCAGGGCTCGAACCCGTGTCCCCTGTATTGGCAGGCACATTCTCAACCACTGCGCCACCAGGGAAGCCCAGGACACGCATTTTTGATCATTCATTCTGGAGTCCATGCATAGGGTGGGTTTGAGGGGACTCGACTGGCAGCAGGAAGACCAGTTAGGAGGCTGCTGCATTAGCTCAGGAGAGAAAACAAGGACCCGGACTCCAACTGTATTGAGTGCCTATTATGTGGCAGGCAGAGTTTTAGTGGGATGGAGGTGAGAGGTACTTGAGTCACACATTTAGATAATTTCTAATTTTTCACACTGGGACGAAAGTCTTCATACATAAAGCTTTGCACATACTTTGGCTTACTTTCCTATGACAGAGTCCTCGTTGAATTTCTAGGTTAAAGGTATCTTTAACAATATCTTTAAGATACTTGGTTACCTTTTGCCAAACTGCTTTCCAGAAAGACTGTATCAATTTTCACTTTCACCAGTGAAGTGCACAAGAGTGGCTGTTAGACCTTCTTTGGCCTCCAAAAAGAAAAGCATAGGTCAGCTTACATCCACCCCACTGCTAGGAATGAAGACTTGCCAGAGACTGAATCTCTGCTCGGCCCTGAACAAAATGACCGTGCCCACGAAAAGGTTTCCAGGCTGCACAAACGGGGCATTAGGCTGAAGGGTGTATTGCTGCGGAGCTGGGGTAGGACCAGGGAAGGGGCACTTTCTCCCTGCTCCAACCCATCTTCCTGCTGCCAATAACCTTCCCTAGAGTGATTGTGCCACTCCCCTGCTCAAAAAGTTTCCGTGGCTTCCCACTGCCTACAAAATAAAAGCCCAACTCTTTGGCATAGAAATCAAGGTTTTTGGGCTTCCCTGGTGGCGCAGTGGTTGAGAGTCTGCCTGCCGATGCAGGGGACACGGGTTTGTGCCCCGGTCCGGGAAGATCCCACATGCCGCGGAGCGGCTGGGCCCGTGAGCCATGGCCGCTGAGCCTGCACGTCCAGACCCTGTGCTCCGCAACGGGAGAGGCCACAACAGTGAGAGGCCCGCGTACCGCAAAAAAAAAAAAAAAAAAGAAAGAAATCAAGGTTTTCCAAGAATATGATCTTCAACACACATTTCTATTCATTCATTTATTCATTCAACAAACATCTGAGTACCTGCTATTTGCCAGGTACTGTACAAAACAAAATCCTTGCTCTCAAGGAACTTTAATGGGAGAGACAGATGATGCACAGGTCAATATAGATGTGCCACGTATTTATATGTGTTATGCTCAAAATAAAGCAGAAAAATAAAGTCATGAGAGGGGGCACAATTGTAGAAAGGGTGGCCAGGGAAGGCAGGTGCAAGGAGCAGGTGCAGAGGCCAGAACGGAGCAAGGAATGAGCCACACAGACATCTGGACTCGCTCCCACTATGCTCAGACCACACCCGGGCCACCAACCCTGCACGGGTTTGCAAGTCTGCACGCCTTCGCTGTTGGTCTTCTCTCCTGAAGATTCCCGCCTCTACCTGTTGAAACTGAACGCTTCTGTGCCTGGCTCCAGTGTCACCTCTTCTATGAAGCCCTCCTTATTCCCCAAGCCAGCCCTGCTCCCAGCACTTCACTTCCATCTCCTAGACCACACGACTGCGTGCATATGGAGGCCATGTGTGGTCCTTTAGTTCTGTATCTGCAGTGCCTCGCACACAAGAACAAGAGAATCTCTGTGTTGGCACTTACAGACTCTCTGGCCTCCACACTTGCCCTCTCCAGACCACACTGAGTTGCTAAAAGGCAGGAATTGCCTTACTCAGCTTCTGGTTCACCCAGTTTGTGCAGCATTGAGTCTGATGCACAGATATTTGCCAAGGAGGGAGGCATGTGTACAAGTTATCAAAGAGAGTGGCCACATTACAGGCAGGGAAACATTCTTCATATCAGCACATGCAAAGGAAAATACTCTCCATCTTTTGTGCTAAGACTGGCAGTTGTCTACCCGAGTCCATTCTGCCCTCCTTCTTGGCAAGCGGCAGCCCAGCTGGACCACATTTCCCAGCCTCCCTTGCAGTCAGGGAAGTCCCTGTAATTACATTCTTATTCTTGCCAATGGAATGTGAGCTGTAGGGACGTGAGTCACAGAGGACCTGGGCCTAAGGACAACAGGCTTGCGTCCTCCACCTCCTCTTTTCCCTTCCCCTGGTTGGAAACCAAGCTTCAGCCATGTGGACAATGATGTCCTGTGATGCAGCAGCGCTTCCAAAGGGAAGGGATCCCAGAATGACCACAAGCAGCAGAGGTGCCCTCTCACCCAGTCTGCTCACATCAGGGAGAAACAGGACCACTACATGAGACAGAAAAATAAATTTCTCACTCTTCAAGCAATTGTATCATTAGGCCCCTTTCGTACAGCAGAATAGCTTTAACGTGAATAAACGCACTTGCCTTCACAGGGTGAGCCAGGCACCAATGGGACATAAATCTTCATCATCGTCAAATACCTTTCTCAGTGCCTACTGGGCAAGGGTGAGTCCTAACCCCCACACAAGCCTCTAAGATCTAGGAGTGTCAGGAGAGGAGGCAAGGTGAAAGGTGTACAAGTGAGAGCAAACACTCTGTGAGGAACCCATAAGGAGGCACGAACGGGGTGAAGAGCACTGTGGTGAGAGCAGGAAAAAGGCAGCATCAGAGCCAATGGACGGGACCAGAAAAACAAACCTGGTCCCCAAAGGTTTGAAAGCCTGACTCCCACTGTTAAGAAAGGGTTAAGGGATGCAAAACCAAATGCACACCAACATTTATTCTAGTCCCTAGATGGGTCCCCTCACACTCAACCTGCTGGCTGTCATGGGGCAGAAGGTGCGGAGAACCAGAGAAATGGGGAAGAAGTTGGCCCAGGAGATGGTGGACATAATCTCACCAATACCACCTCTCACAGAGGTACCAGGAAGCTGGTCTTCGTCAGCCTTGGGAGCCCGCCGAGATCAATGGCCCTGACATAACTCTGGGTCTGCTACACCCAGCACCACCGCTCCTCATTCCACTTCTGGATGCTCTCAAGCTTGGGTGCCCACTGAGTCACGCCCAAACAGAAGGTACAAGGACCGAGGACAGCCACTGCCTTCCCCCAGCCCACAGGTGCCTCAGGCATCTGCCCAACCATCCCAGGTCTACCCAGCTCACCAGGCCCCTACCTGACAGCCCTATCCCACCTTCTACGACCACCATCACATGTTCATGTTCACGACAGGTGCTGGGCTCGGCGCTAGTAGGAAACACTGAAGACAGAGGCCCTGTGGGGAGGCAGCACAGACCAGGGGAAGGAGCTTGGGCTCTGGAGTCAAGCAGAAGAGGATTCACACTCTGACCCCACCCATTAACTGGCCCTGGGACCCTAAGCAAGCTTGAGTTCTCGCATGTGTAAAACAGAGATAATGGTGCCACCTCACAGGCTCACTGGAAGGAGAAGCTCGCCCTGTTCCTGGCATGTGGAAAGTACTCCACAAGTTACTCATTTCCTTCTATTGCCCCCAAACGTCCTCTTGTTGGCATGCCACAATACATCAAATTCCTACCACTGGACCTGTCCTTCAGCATTAAGGCACTGTCGTGAAATGTCGCTGTGAAATAAGATGTCACCTGCAAGAGGTAATTAAATGTTCTGGGCAGGCTGGCAGCCAAGCATCCAGACTGTTTGGTTGAGGCTCAGTGTTAAAGCTCCCAGGTACAGACAGGAGTTGCTCTGAAGTGGCAGGTATGGCTGCAGAGCCCTGAAGGAGAAGACGTTATAAAGAAATATGATGTGTCAAGGATGCTAAACCTTAAGATCGGGAATCTCCAGGTAGACAGAAGAGAAGATGCTAAAGAGCTGGAAGGCAGAACAGCTCAGGGCTGCCTCACAAGAAGAGAAAAAGGAGAAAAGCCAAAAGAAAAAGGAGGCAGGGAGATGAAAGACCTCTGAAGGAGAAAAGGAGGGAGTTACCAGGGTGGCCCCAGCCTCCCGTGGCGGTGGCCCTTCTCTGAGGCACTCAGCCATCACACCCTGGCCCCCCTCCAGATCCCTCCTCCTTGCTGCTACGTCCTGTTCCTGGTACCATGTGGCTCCTACGTGTCCATCCCCACACTCACCCCACCAGCCAGGTACATTCTAAAGAAGGAAGTCAAAAAGCTTTAACCTTGCTGTTTGGAAATCTGAATCTTGCCCATAAAACATGCCAGAGATCAGGAAGGAGGCAGACTGTGCCTGAGCAGCAAAGGACAAGACCGAGCGTCTCGGGGGTTGTGGTCCTTGCCTGGCCACACGTGTGGGATGACTTGGGCAAGGCCTATGCCTTATCTTTGATCCTCACCACGCTGTAAGACAGGTCACCAATGCTTACCCTGGATTCGTATTCCAGGAGTGGTAACAGGAAAACTTCACCAAAGGGAAGCAGACGTGCTCATGCAGAACCAGTGGGTGGGAGACACAAAGAAAGCCTGCCCAGGATCACGCAAGCTCATTGAATACAGACCCCCTCACAAGGCCACGGTGAGAGGCAATAAGGCAGTGCATAGGAACACACTCTGCAAAGGGCCAGGAAGGAGTTCCTCCTCGTTAGAGCCATCCAAAATTAGCCTTGTTGAAGGAAAGCCTGGCCGACTGCCTGGCAGGGGTGCTGAGTGGAGCAACTCCACGCTGGGTGTGTAGCTGGACAATATCACCTTTAGGGCCTTTCCAACTCTAATTTCTGGTCAAAATGCTCTGGAGTGGAAAAGGCGATCTCATCCATGTCTTGCAATTCCAATTGGTTGTCCCCTGCTCCTGCAGCCTCCTGTGTAAACCACTGGTATCAACTCACTCGATGTGTGGCAGGGGCTCAAGAGCCAACCCATACCCTTCTGCACCCTGGAGCCAGCCACATGGCCACCGGAAGTCAGTGAGGCAAAGTGAAAGGCACAGGACAATCAATGTATGCATGTAAACATCTGTAGCCCTAAAGAGCCCAGAATAGGTGCGTCCACTCCAATCTGCCCTCCCCTGAAGGCCAAACAAGTGCCAGCTTCCATGCCAGGGTCCAGAGGCCTGGCCATGTGGTTGCGTGGCCCATTCCAAAGGGGGTCAGGTGCACATTCCTGCCCAGCTCCTTTTGGAAGAAACCTGAACCCAGCCCTATAGCTTGGGCTTCAGGGAGAACAGGGAGCAGAACACAGAGTCCAGGCTGGGTTGACCCAGGAAGTCTGAGTACTGCTGCTCATGTCAGCTCAGTTCAGAAAAAGCCCCTAGCAGGGTAAGGCAGGAGAGCTTCAGCTTTTGTAGAACCAGATCCCATTGAAGTTGAAGATCCTGGGAGGTCCTGCAGTGTTAGCTGGGCAGCCCATTCTAATTTCAGACTGTTCTCCTTTAGGAAGAGAAATCACCCTATGGGGAACAGGAAACTACCTTCCTGGAGCTCCTACCCACGAGTGCCAGCTCTAGTTTCTGAAAGCACATGACAAAATCTCTAGGCAGTGCTGTTGTGTTGGTTAAAATCTCTCAGCAATTATGGGTCTGGGAGTCAGAGATACCCATTCTAAATCTCAGGTAGACAATCTTGGGGGGGGGCCATTTAATCTAAGCACCAGTTCCCTCCCTTATCAAATATAGATAATAATATTCTCCTTTTTGGATTATTGTGAGGATTAAACTAGATTGCATATGTGAAGCCCCTAGCACAGTGCCTGGCACAAAGGAAGGACTCAGTAACTGGTAACAATATCACGACAACAGTTCTTGGAGGATTTAAAGACCACGTTCCTGATCCCCCTGTGCCTTTGTGTTTTCTTGCCAAGCAGTCCCAGTTCCCCAAGACATGATTTCCAGTTCCTCAAACATCCCTTAGTTTTTCTGTCACTAGGTAGCTGTGGCCCAGTGGCAGGCCTCGGGCAAAGGGACAGAAACCTGGGTTCGAATTTGGACAGCCTTCCTGGAGAGATGCGGAATCTCCAAATAAATCTCTATATCATACTGAGCACCTGTGATGAGCCAGGCATCATGCTAAGCACTGCAGATTCACCATCAACAACAGAAGCCCTCCCTCCAAGAGCTTAGAGTTTAGTCCACTCCATAAATTAATGGTCCATGTGCATCCATGCACCTAGGACTGAACTCAAATGCCACTTCCTTCCCCAAGGCGAGCAGAGCTCTGCACCCAGCAGCCATCATTCGCATTTGAGTCCATCATCCCTACCTGTGGAATGAAAGGCTGTGTGTCCCAGGTAAGACAAAGAAAAAGGTTAAAGGTTCATGATATTCCAAATTGGCAAGATTAGCACAGAACTTGGCACAGAGTAGGTACTTGTCCTGGGGTGGCTGAATGGAAGCTGGAAGGTCCTGGGCTTTGGTCTCTGTCCTGGCTTCCCCAGAACTCCCTCCTAAGGGTCCTTCTCTCTTCCTAGGACACTGTGGAAGGGACATCTCCTGTGGGAAGAAGGTCGGAGCAGACGTTCACCAACTAACTATGGCCCCATGGAAGCCAGAATCCAAGTGCTTGTTGGACAGCCTCGCAGCTCTGGACAGTGCCCCAGACGTGGCCTCTCTCTCCTTTCTCCTTGAAAGGGAAAATACCTCCTTACCAGGGGAGAAAAGCTGAGGTGGCAACTTGCTTCTTCCAATGGCTTCTTTCACTTCTTGGAAGGCATCAAGCTGTTTGCTGTCCAAGGGCCTTCACTCATGCAGTTCCTTCTATCTGGCTTGGGTAATCCCCCCCCCACACCTCCCCGCCTTGGATTGTACCCAGCACATAAGCACCAGGATCAGGGGCCAGCTCATGTTCAATCATCAGCAACGGGCCCTAGCAGGACTGCCTCTGCCCAAAAGCATCTTCTTCTAATTTATCTAGACGTGTCTCATGGGCCAGCAAGTAGTCCTGGCCAAAGGGGAGTGTGGTCACATGAGACAAACGTGGCTCCCTCAGTCTCAGCCTTCAGGTGTCAGCTTAGGTATCTTTGTCAGGGAAGTGTTTTTGATCGTCAACCCCAAAACAGTTCATTCCCCCTACCCCACAGTTCTCTCCCAACACCCTCTTCTCCCCTTTGTCATATGCATTCTGATTATTTGGGCATAATCTGTTTCCCCACTACTCTGTGGGTTCTATGAGGGCAGGACTATACCTGTTTTGTTCAGTTGCATACCCAGGACCAAGCATGGGGCCAGGCATATACAAACTCAATGCACGCCTGAGCTTTATGAAGGTATATACTTCAGATAAGCTTTGAAGTCTCCAGGACCGGGCCTCCACACTAGATATCACCTTCATCTGGCATACAACAAAGCCATCGGGTAGGCCACCCAGGGCCCCAAGAGGGTTCGGTCCAACTGAGACAAGGCAGGCAGGATGCCCCCATATAGTGCGAGCCATCCTGAGGCACCTCCAGTAAACACTTGTAGGGCCGCAGGACACAGAACGACAAGACAATACAGTCTCTTGTTGGAAAACCGCGTTTCCCAGCCTTTTTAAGCACACACCCTTTTGATAAATACAGACTTCATACACACACACACACACACACACACACACACACACACACACACACAAAACTGTGCCATGCCCGACTTGGGAACTACTGTAACATCAGGCAAGATTTTTGCCAAACTCTACCTTTGATAGTTTACATTTTAAAAATGGTTTATTTTCCAAACCTAAGATGTGATTATGATACTGAATATGCTCTTTCAAACTTCCTATATGCCCCAATCCCCAGAGATTTTGATTCAATCTCTCTCCCATTGATGATCACCGCTCACAGACAAGAATAGAACACAGAGGGCCAACTGCAAAGAGCAGAAGTGTTCTAAACAGAATGTGTGGAAGAGGCAACCTCTGGGGCATAGTTCTAGCACACTCAGAACAGAATGGCAACATGATCTCAGTGGGAAGAGTATCGAATGGAAGTCAAGAGATTAGACTATTATTTCTAGTTCTGAAGTTCCTTTGTCAGGATAATGTCAAATTAAGTTCTTAAGACTAGGAGGATGTAGAAAACAAACTGATGGCTACCGGGGTTAAGGGTGGGGGAGAGAGGGATAAATTAGAAGATTGGGATTGAGATATACACAGTACTATATCTAAAATAGATAACTAATAAGAACCTACTGTACAGCACAGGGAACTCTACTCAATACTCTCTAATGGCCTATATGGGAAAAGAATCTAAAAAAGAGTGGATATATGTATATGTATAACTGATTCACTTTGCTGTACACCTGAAACTAACACAACACTGTAAATCAATTATACTCTAATAAGAATTAAAAAAAAAAAAAGACTAGGAGGCATTTTCCCATCTGTAAAATGGGACACTGGTATGGGGGAGTCCACAGCAAAGAGAAATGCTATGAGCCCTGCCACCTGAAGGTCTTTCCATTGTTTGGGGTACGGAGAAACGAGAAACAAAGCACAGCTCTGAGAAGGACACTGTAAGGGTTCCTTATCTGGGCTAGTTACTAGTTTCAACAGGCAACTGGGGGAAAGGTGAACTTGGAAACTTAGGTGGGCTGAGGGGATGCCTGGCCCTGTGGCAACTCTCCTCCTCCAGTGGAAGGCAGATAGGTCGCCAAAGTTAGGAGATGGGCATGGGAGTCAGACCCACACGAGTTCTACTCTCATTCTGCCGCTTACTTGCAGGTAATGTCAGACAACTTACATAACCTCTGGAGCCTCAGTTTCCCTCAGCTGTGAGAGGATGACTATACAACTTATGTCTCTAGGTTATTATGAAGATTAAATGTAATAAGGCATGTAAAATATTTAGCACAGCATCTGGAAAATGATAAGTGAAAATGCAGAGTATAAGCATTAGCTTTATTATTTTTATTACAATTACTGTTTCCCAGTAGGATTGCAGGCAGCTGGAAGGGGAGCCCAGAGGCACGGGGCAACCCTCTCATTCTCATTTTCTATTTATTGTCATAAATGACATGACCTCTGTGGTCAAGGACAAGAACAGCTGGGTAGGCCAGCAAAATGCACAGCTGCTGCGATTTAGAAAAAGTAATACTCCAAGGGGCCCGAGTTTGGAAAGGAGCTGGCAGGAGAATACAAAGTCTCACTTGGGCTGGGAGGAGCAGAGGCTCTGTAGGAGCGAAACAGACAGAAACAGCCAAAGGGGCTGGAGGGGGAAAAAGAGAAATCACCAGGGAAAGACCCAAACCAAAGACAGGAGGGCACAGGAAGCCGGCCTTCCCAGAGACAGGAAGCTGCAGGTGAGCCAGGAGGAAGCCAGGAAGCACAGGACGTGGGCAGCAGGGGAAAGCCGGGCCACATCCTGGGGGAGGGGTGGCTGGGGAAAACGAAGCAGGCTATCAGGCTGCCGGATGCTACTAAATGGAGCAAGGTGGGGACAGAAGGGGAAGGAGGGCCACACGCTCTCCCCTCATTGACCTTGGGTCCCCTCCTCAAGCCTCTGTTGCCCCAACTCGGCAGGCCCCAGGATTTCACCAGTACTCCTGTCACTGCCACCATCTATTGTCCCCACCTGGGTCCTCCTCCCTAGGCTGGTGGCAAAACAGGATGCAGGTTTCATCATTTCCCCTTTTCCTGGGAACTTTGAAACAAGTGCTCCGTGGTTTTCTCTTTGGGGAACAGGCCAAGGAGGCCCACGTGGGGGAGAAATCACCTTCCAGCTCCACTCTGAAATGTACATGGTTCAGCCTGCCCACATCCCGCCCTTCCCCAACTGCCTCTTCTCCTTCTCCACTGGACTCCACACACACACAGCACCCATCAGGAGAATGCTTGAAGTTGGTGAGGGGTGACTAATCTTAGACCTAATCGGCCATCCAGGTACCCCCAGGCTCAAATTCCAGAAGGGTGCTGATCTCAACATGACCCCAGGTAACATGGAGTTGGCAGCGACATCATCCGGGAGTCGGGGGTGGCTATGGGAAGGAAGGCTCCCTGACCCTGCAGAGGGGGTCACCATGCAGGCCGGCACACCAACAGCCACAGTAACAAGGCTGCCCGCATCTGTACAAGCTTTTCCTGTGCACAAAGCATCGCCATGTGTGTGACCTCTGACCTTCCTCACATCGCTAGGAGGAAGACTGGGCAGATATTGTTCCCATTTTGAAGATGAGGAAGCTGAGCGCCTTGGGCAGGATCACAGTTCCTGAGAAGCAGAGCTGGTGGGCCCAGGACCCATTCTCCAGAAGTCTCCTTCCTTTAGCCTGGGACTTCCCTTTCCCTGTTAACTCTGCTCAGCTCTCCCAACATAAAACAACAAGCACTCCAGCAGCCCTGCTGCTCTGTAAGGCTAACGATCTGTCTCCTTAGAGGAGCCTCCCTTCCCCAAGTTCCCAGTGTCGCTAGGCCCTCCCCAATGTTCCCAGCCCTCCCCCCAGGCCTCTGGCCCTCCTGCTTCCGACAACCTGTCACCCAATCCTGTGGATTCTTTCTTCAAAGGGACTTCCACTCCCAACATGTCAGGGCAGAACTTTCCCCCGTCCCCCTAGTTGGCCTGGCTGTCTTCAGCCCTGCTCCATCCCTTCCCCAGCCATCCTTCTCAGCCTCGGAGTCCAGGGTACCCTTTCAAGTCCCCGGCAGCGTGCCCTGGCCACACGTTCCCAGTGGCTCCCCATCCCCTCCACACCCCTGGCCCACAGCTCAGCTCTCAAGGTGCCTTTCAGACCTTGCCTCTTACTGTCCCCTCCCCGAAGCACGCACTGGCCCCCCGGCCCCTCCCTGCACCCTTGCTTCAGTTCAGACTGGTCCCCCTTCCTGAGCCCCCTCCTCTCTTCCATCTTCCAGGCTCCCCTCTCCTCTGTCCGCAAGCATTCCCCCTGACTGCAGGAGGTATGAGGAGACCATTTCTTAACACCTGCCCTGCCCAGAGTCCTGAAAGGGGCAGCCCAGCATCCTGCAGGATCAGGCGCCCACCTGCTGCCTGTACCTGGGTGATCCCTGGCCACAGAGTAGCCAATCTACTCGCTGCCAGAACTTGGCACTGGCGTGCTCAGTCACGGAACAAGCCGATGAGTAAGAAGAGAAGGCTGGGTCTACGGAGGGGGAAGCCAGGAGCAGATGCTCAAACACAAGCGGAGAGGCCAACGGCCCCCAAAAGACAGAGCCGCCTCCATTCCTGACTGCTCTTCAGGCCCAGCTCCCATGAGGCCGGCTGCCTCGCTGTAATCCTGCCAACAAACCCTTTCCCCCTGAGCTAACGCGGAGGGGCCCCTGCTCTGTGGGGAACACTGCCAACACCAGCCCAGGGAGCCCTGTCGCCTCCATCTGACAGCCCCAACTGGAAGAGCCGTGTACTCGGCAACAAGCAGGCTCTGCCAAGGGTCACTTCTCTTCCTGTCTCCCTGTGAGCCTAGTAAGTGCTCCTCTTACACCTGCTCCTGCCCTGGGACTGGAGCTCCTCACTGAGGGCTGGAGGAGCACACAGCTTTGCAGTTGTCTGTGCGGCTCACAAGTGCCCCTCTTCTGGAGCTGCCCCGCATCCGCACGGGGTCAGAAGTGGCCCCCACGAGACAGGTTTTACTGCATGTGACCCCACCCCCTGGCTGGAGCTGAGTGGACCAAGCTGGGCCAATTGGACCCACTGCTCTGGTAATCTGGACTTTGGGCTGGGAGAGCTAAGCCCCCCTGAGTGTGGCTGGAGCTGCAGCAGGAACACTGGGGCCATGTGGCCTGAAGGAGGAGGAAGCCCGGCTGCAGAGACAGGAGGAAGCCCAAGGAGAAGCCGAGTTGAGGGGAAGAGGGAGAATCTGACAAGGTTTTTCCAATCCCTGCTTAAGGCCAGGCAGCAATCTTGCTGTGGGGTCCTGCGCACCCCCTGAAACCCTGTAATTAATCACCTTTTGTGCTTAAGCTAGATTCAGCTGGTTTCTGTTAACTCGAAATCACGGGGTCCTAACAAAGCTGGGATCTCCCTTATGCTTCTCCAGGAATACAAGCAGGTGCCTGACAAACAAACTTACTGAATGAAAAAAACTGGCCCCAGATCCTGGCTTTCTGATTCCTGCCAAAGGTACCACCATGCTCTACAAA
Source organism: Monodon monoceros (assembly GCF_005190385.1). Taxonomy (NCBI): domain Eukaryota; kingdom Metazoa; phylum Chordata; class Mammalia; order Artiodactyla; family Monodontidae; genus Monodon; species Monodon monoceros. The sequence continues at coordinate 52,301,726 of NW_021703781.1, read as the reverse complement.
TACTCCACGTATCAAGTATGTAACTCAGCCCCAGGCAACTTAAGTTAAATGCACGTTCCTTGCCTGAAGTGCATTATATCCTCATTTTCATCTCATCTTTGGGACAAACCAGCACTCAAAGGAAAGGCAAGCGGGAGCAGGCTGGAGAAAATAGCCCATGGTGGTGCGGGCCAGCACGTCCAACTGGATCTGCAAACTGTGCTCCCCTGGGCTGCCCCCACTACAGAAACCTCTGCCCCGAGATTTCTGTCCCTGTACCATTCTCCCCTCCCCCAAGATGACCATCAAAGTCTCCAAGAGGTCACAAAGTTTCCACCCCTATTGATGGGTCATTTATGCCAGAGGCCATTGCAAGGCCAGACCATGAATCCTAAGTCTAGAAGAAGAAACCTCAGAGGGTTGTCTCACCTAGTGGTTTTCAAATTGTGCGCTCTGCGGGACCCTGAGACTTCAGTGGAACCTCTCGGGGCTCCAGTGTCCCCAGTCTCAACCAGGGGCACGCCCATTTGGTTGTATATATCAGGCTACCTTGTAAGCTTGCATCTGAAAGGGTTCCAGTGGCTTAAACCAATAGTACAAAACTCCTGGGCTTCCCTGGTGGCGCAGTGGTTGACAGTCCGCCTGCCGATGCAGGGGACACGGGATCCTGCCCCGGTCCGGGAAGATCCCACATGCCGCGAAGCGGCTGGTCCCGTGAGCCATGGCCGCTGAGCCTGCGCGTCCGGAGCCTGTGCTCCGCAACGGGAGAGGCCACAACAGTGAGAGGCCCGCGTACCGCAAAAAAACAAACAAACGAACAAAAATACCTGTTCCAGACCAATTCCTTTATCATTCAGATGAGGAGCCAGAGATTCATAGGCATAAGGCCACACAGGTGCCAAGTGGCTGAGCTGGAAGAGAACTCTGGGCTCTGAACTCTCCCTACTGCCCCTTTCCCTAGGCAGCTCCTTTAAAGGCTCTCTTGGAACTGGGAGGGGTCAGAACCCCGGTCCTGTGTGGGTGAGCACTGGCTGGGGGACACAGAGAGAGCGCTGAAGGTACAAAGCAGAGCCCATCTGACGGGCGCTGAGTCCCAGGTGACCCTGTCTGCATCAGCTGAAGGGCAATGCTAAACGGTCAGAACAATATGGAGATGTCCTGATGCTAGTCCTCCGCTATATATAGTTTCTCCCCTGAAATGACCTCAGGTAGCAGCACAGCTTTGTGGTGTGGCAAAATCAGCTGTGTGGCCCCAACTCCAGGGGAGGAGAACTCTGCTCGAGAAACTGGATGGTAAGTAAGAAAGAGAGGAGTCTGTGGGATGGGGGTGTGTCGGGGGAAGCGAGCTTTTGAGACGACTCAGGACAAATTCTTTCCCTTGACCCCCTGGGAAGCAGCAGTGAGGAGTAAACCTGAGACTCTTCTGCAGTGGGCGATGAAATCTGAGTCCCAGCTCTGGGTGGAGGAGCCCCTGCTTCCTCACAGGGTCCGATCCCATCTGCTCACGGATGTTGGGTGCCTCTTCCTGAAGCACTTCATTCATTGCACTCCATGTGTAAGGAACCAGCAGAGGCTTGCTCTGACCTACGCTCCCCATTTGCTATTCGAGACCTTCCCTTAACCTTGGTGTACACCGCCAATTTGATTCTACTGCCTAAAAAATAAAAAAGAAAGAAAGGCTAGAAGAACAAACACCAAACGGTAATGGAGACTCTCTCTGGGTGGTGGGAATATGAAGGAGATTTTCTTCTTTGGGCTTGCTGGTATTGCTCACATTTTTTACATAAACACAGACTGCTTTTACAATAAAGAAAATTGTATTACTTGCTTCTCTCCAACCTGCACCCCTTACTGAAATCACTAACCCTTCTGTAAACTCTCCTCACTTACCCTTAATATCTGCCCTATCCAACCTCGACTCTTTCTCAAGTGTCTACACGTTGCCTTTGTCTCTACCTGTCTACACCGCATGATTCAGCACTTGTCTGCACATTATCTTGCTTGAAATTGTATCACACCTCTATTTGTCTTTGCTCCTTCCCCCAGATAGACTGTAAGCCATCATGGATGATGAGACATACATGTATAATATGCATACACGGGAATGAGGCAGGATGTACAGAAAAGACACAGGAAATGGAGTCAGATTCCCTGGGTCAGGTACCAGCTCCACTTCTGACTGCACAGGACAGACCACAGACCAGGGGCTTGACATTTCTGAACCAGTTCCTCCAGCCGAATTCCTTATTAATGCCAATTCTCTTCTAAAAGGTAAGGGTAGATTCTGAGCAGCCCCACAGCTTTTGGATCATTTCACCTCTAAAAACTGAGGCCCCAGGCCCAGCCTACAAAAGGGGTCCCCATCAATCCATATCCAAACCAGCATCGGGTGGTGAGCCAGACACATGCAGAACAGGGCCCACAGGCTGAAGTCTCTCCTTGGATATTTCCCCTGGGCCTAGGCCCCTGGCATAGATGAATGCCCAAGGAGTGGTGCTGTCAACAGTAGCAGACTGAGAATCTCTGTCCGGGGCTGCGGGAAAACGTGCTTAATGGCCAAAAATGGACCAGACATCCAGGCCCTGGATCTTCCATGGGACATACGTCAAAGCAGGGCAACGCTAAGCTCAGCTTCAGATAGGCGAGGTCAGCTACAGATTAAAGGGTCCAATGTAGCTCTCCTTCTGCCTATGGACTCCAAAGACTAGCCCACTCTGCTCCTCAGGGAGCGGGACCAAATAACAGCGCATACAGCATGTTTCAAAAAATAATTTGGGGCCTTATAAAAAGCCATAATAGCAGCAAGTTTCCAGTCAAATAAGGCTTCCCTTGTCCTCGCCAGCCAGCCCTGCACTGGGCCACAAACAGGAATATCACACTGGGCCAGACCCGGATGAGCTCTGGGTTCTATGAACCTGATGTGAGAGCCCAGAGGGAAGAAGGGCAAATAGCAAACGGAGAAGTAAACCTGGGGCATAAACACAGCCATACAGAGCACTGCCAGCTCGCCGGGGACTGTCCCCTCAGCTCACCCTGCAACCTTGGAGCTGTGTGTCATGAATCTGCACACTTGGGTGTGCCCACATGGAAATGGAATAAATAAAAACAGATCACAGAAGCTCAGTATTATTCAGCCCACCACACCGTGAGCTCCTTGAGGAAAGGAACTGACTCTTCACGCTGCGCCCTGTGCTAACACCATGGCCGGGACAAGGCAGTTACGGTGAATATTTAGGGGCAGTTTCCCATAGCGGTTAAGATACAGGCCCCTGGGGTACAACTACTAGGATTCAAACAGCAGTTCCCCCACTTTCGTGGACTAGGGTCTTAACCTCCCTGAGCCTCAGCTTCCTCATCTGTAAAGTGGAGGTAATTATGCCTACCTCCTGGGGCTGACGTGAACAATGAAGGCAGTGATGTCAAACATGTAGTAGGGTGCCTAATGCACGTGGTAATCACCACGTAAACGGGACTGCTTCAGGGGTGATGATTCCTGGAGCTGCTGTGAGGGTTCGTGAAAGGAAATGCTCCGGCCACGTGACAGTCTATTTTGGGGGAACAGAGCGCATTGCATAAGTGAAAAAAATCAATGCCATGTGTGATATCCCATGTTACAGAGGACAGTGTGGTCTGTTTAGCAGACACTGCAGTAGGGGTAGGTGGGGAGAGGTGGAAGGGGGGACAAACCCATGAAGGCTGTCGCAAAGTGCACTTCCTAACATACTCGGGATACATAGTGCAAGAACTGGCAGAAGCAGACTATTCGATAGTCATGGGTGGCAATGACGTTAGTAAACCAGCTATACCTGTTTAGGGCCCGGTGAGCCCTCAGTTGAAACTGACAGTGAGGCAGGTGTTTCATGGAAGGAATGCAGGGCTGAAAATGGAAAACAGTAATCTGGGATCCGAAATCTTCCATTTCTCACCATGTGACCCTGGGCGCAATAGTATCACGGAGCCTCTCCCCTAATATGAGGACAACATCACTTGCAGTGAATTAACGGGAGGATTAGAGGAGATGTGTATGAAGTACCTACTGCAGGGCCTGCCACACAGTTAGTACTCAATAAACAGCAGTATATAATAACTATAAGACAACTGTTTTTGAATCCAGTTGCAGGAAGTTGTGTATCAAGTGTGGACAAGTGGCCCTGCTGTGATGTTTGTCACTGCTTTCTTGGAAGTTCATGGAGGAGGTGCCAGGCTCCAGGAAGGAAGCCCCAGCAGACCCAGACATGTTCTGCCAACCTGAGGGTGAGCGCACTGAGGGCACTCCCGAGCCCTGAACCTACCAGGCAAGAAGTGTTTGCATCTGTTCCAAGAGAGCCCAGAAAAGTAGCTACTAGTTGTTGCTGGAATCGGCAAGAATATGCGGGACATTGCAAGAGATCTGTAACTAACAAGAGTTGAAGTTCTCAAGCTTTTGTGAATGATTCACATTTTTTAAAAAATGAAGCTAGGGGCTTCCCTGGTGGCGCAGTGGTTGAGAGTCCGCCTGCCGATGCAGGGGATATGGGCTTGTGCCCCGGTCCGGGAGGATCCCACATGCCGCGGAGCGGCTGGGCCCGTGAGCCATGGCCACTGAGCCTGCGCGTCCGGAGCCTGTGCTCCGCAACGGGAGAGGCCACAACAGTGAGAGCCCGGGTACCGCAAAAAAAAAAAAAAAATGAAGCTAGATTCAAGGCTATCTCTGCAATAATATCACTCTTGTGCAACTTGCCTCCCATTTGTTTTCCTGAATGAGTGGAGTTGCAAGAATGGTAAATAGCCAGGGTACAGAGCAGAAGCTAGGTCTTGTATATGAACTTCACTGGCCATATATCTCAACTTGGGGGGAAGAAGAAGGCTGGGGACAGCTGGCTTAAATACAGTGCCAAGCATGCTGATAATAATGAAAAAAAATAACTACTATTTACTGAATATTTTAATATGCCCCAGGCGCCAGTCTAAGCATTTATGTGCTTTAACTCATTTCATCCTCAAGACAACCCTATGAGTAGATACTGTTATCTCCATTTTACAGGTGAGGAAGGTGAGGCCCCCAAATCCAAAACAACTTGCCCAGATTACACAGCTAATGAGCTGGAGGAGCTAGGATAAAAAAATGCAAATGGATACTAAGTGAATAAAATATTTGTCATAATTGTCATAATTACCTGTTACCAAACGAAAAACTCTACCTTATAAACGTCCTCTTTGAAAGACCTCAGATTTTGCAAATCAAAAGAAATTCAGGGTCAGCCCTTGCTATACACTCTGAGTGCAGGGGAAGGGCCAGAGGGTGGCCAGAGTCGGACTTCCCAGGTCAAGGTAAGGGAGGCTACACTCTGCTCTTCCCAATACTCTGAGCTGAACAAGAGTCAGTAGAATACAAGTCCCCAAAGAAACAATGAACTTAGCCTAGGTTATTGTCATTAATGGCCTACTGCCATCATTTGCTAAGCATCTCCCTGTGTGAGCATTGCACTGATCACTTCACACAAATCATCACATTTAATCCCTGAATACCTGAAGTGGTCTACTCTTGTCCCTATTTCACAGATGCAGAAACTGAGGCTCTGACCTGAGACTTTCTCACCACAATGAGAAAGCAGAGGGGCCATTGCCTCCCATGGCTTCTGCCTAACTTACTTGTCAACAACCTTGGGCAGCTCTTAACATCCTAAGTCTCAGTATCCTCATCGGTAAAACAGGAAAAATGATTCCTGCCCTGATCACCTAACAGGATGGTTGTGGGGATCAAATGACACATAATATTTGAGAAAGCACTTTGAAAATGGCAAAATGAACATAGCAAGGGATCATTAGTCTTATTAATTACAAAGAATGACACCTGATCCTGCAAGCACTTTGCTAATGTAACTCTGTTGCCTCTTTTCCCTTGGGAATTTGGGGGTAATTCAAAGTCTGCAGAGCCAAGGCACTCTTTTCTTCAAGTCCCTGGCATCTGGGCATTGGGAAGTGGAGGTTCCTTCTGGGAGAAGAGGGAGAAAACAATGCTGTTTGCATTCTGCTGGTGTTCCTCTTCAGGAACAATCTGGCTGAGATTCTACTGCTTCCACCACACTCAGCCCTCAAACATGCAATGCACATTTACTGAGCACCTACTATGTGCCAAAGTGCCAAGTACTAGATGCATAATGATGGACTCATGGGACCCTGAGATATAGTCTGGGGGTGAGGAAATGAGAGAAGGAGGAGACAGCAATGGGAAGGGAGTGGAGTGACTCCAGTCCTTGCAGCTTTGCAGACTTCACAGCCACCTCCCGATTCTTCTCATGGGGATGGGAGGAGGCAGCACAATGGAATGAGCTCAGAGCACTGAAATTTGAGTCAAAGTATTAAAGTGAGTCCCAGCTCTGCCTCTGCTCAGCCTGTGACCACCAGAAATCAGTTTACTTTCCCCTATGTAAATTGGGTAGGAATGTTCTCATAAGGCAAAATGAGGAGAATCAAAAGAGATGATTGAACAAGGTGAGCAGGGTGCCTGAAGGTACTCAATAACAAACTCTTGTTTCAAAACAAAAAAACCCTGTGCTCTCTTCCTCCCATTCCTGGGAAGGTAAACTATACAGGGGCCAAAAGCTCAGGCTCTGAGATCAGGCCCTGCTGTTTACAAGCTGCATGGTCTTAGAGAGGAGACATTACCTTTCTAAGGCTCAATTTCTTCCTCTGTGAAAAGGTGATAATAGTATCCACCCATAGGATGGATGTGAAGATTAATCAAGATACTGCACAGGAGGCTCCTGGCACATGGTACATACCCAGCAAAGGTGAGCTGTTGCTAATTTCATCTCTACAAGCCCTTAAAAAGAACAAAATTCCAAGTCCACAGGCTCGCCTCTAAGATCCAGGCTGCCTGGTAACTGGCTGGCTGCCTAGGTTTGGGCTCTGGTGGCAGCCTCCCAGAGGAGACAGGTACAAATGAGGAGCCATTCCCATCCCCCTACTCCCCCCACCCCATACCCTGCGCCAGCCCTTTTCCTGACAGGTTCCCCTTTCCGAGGGCAATAAGGGACACAAGTTGAGGGCCTGGGGCTGGTCAGAGGTGTGAGGGCACACTAAGCTTGGTCCCCCTTCCCTGTGGGCTCAGAAAGCAGGGAGATCTTGTCCCCAACAGCTTAGAGAGAAGCACATGGCCTGGAGCAGCGGACAAGCTCACCAGGAGGCCATGTCATTATAATACTCCCTGCCTTTTACCCATCCCAAGTGCTCCCACCTGAACCATAGTCCTGCATCTCTTGTGCAAAAGGGAGCACTCAATATGAGTAAGACAGCATTAACGTTCTTTGGGAGCCACATGAATTGTAACAACAAAGAACTGCTTTGCTTAACTGGAAGCCACTGTCCATCCATCCCAGCCATCGACCACATTATTAGAAACCCAGAAGCAAGCCAGATTCTGACTGACCAGAAAAGATGTCACAGAATCTACCTGCCCAAACTCCTGTACTTCCCTCTCTGGAGGGCCCCTCGGGCTTCACTTTGAGCCCATCTACTCTCTCTCTAGGTACAAGTCTAACAATCTCAGCCATATGTTCCCCCAGGAAACTGGAGGGGCTGCTATTTAAGCCTGGTAGTCAGGATCTCAAGAAGTGACCACTACGATGAGATGCCTCTACACACCCATTGGGATGGCTATTATCAAAAAGGCAGAAAATAACAAGCATTGGTTAGGATGTGGAGAAATCGGAACCCTTGTGCATTGCTGGCGGGAATGTAAAATGGTGCAGCCGCTGAGGAAAACAGTATGGCAGCTCCTCAAAAAATTAAACACAGAATTAACATATCATCCAGCAATCCCACTTCTAGACATATACATAAAAGAACTGAAAGCAGGGACTCGAACAGATATTTGTACACCCATGTTCATAGGAGCATTATTCACAATAACCAAAAGGTGGAAGCAACCCAAGTGTCCATCAACAGACGAATGGATAAGCAAAATGTGGTATAGACATACAATAGAATTCACCCCTAAAAAGCAAGGCAAGTGACACATGTACAACGTGGATGAACCTTGAAGATATTATGCTAAGTGAAATAAACCTGACACAAAAGGACTAATATTGCCTGATTCCACTTCTATGTGGTACCCAGAGTAGTCAAATTCATAGAGACAGAAAGTAGAACGGTGGTTGCCAGGGGCTGGGGAAGGGGAGAATGGGGAGTCTGTGTCTAATAGGTACAGATTTTTAGCTGGGAAGATGAAAAAGTTGTGAAGATGGATGGTGGTGATGGCTGCACAGCAATGTGAATATACTTAATGCTACAGAACTGTACACTTAGAAGTTGTTAAGGGGCTTCCCTGGTGGCACAGTGGTTGAGAGTCCGCCTGCCGATGCAGGGGACACGGGTTCGTGCCCCGGTCCGGGAGAATCCCACATGCCGCGGAGCAGCTAGGCCTGTGAGCCATGGCCGCTGAGCCTGCGCGTCCGGAGCCTGTGCTCCGCAACTGGAGAGGCCACAACAGTGACAGGCCCACGTGCAGCAAAAAAAAAAAAAAAAAGAAAGAAAAAAGTTGTTAAGGTGGTATATTTTATCTTGTGTATATTTAACCACAAGTTTTTTAATGAGAAAAAAAAAAGTGACACTGACTACCAGGGAGAAGACAGAGCAACAATTATAGGTGGAAACGTGAACCCCAAAAGCACAGCAGCTGGGAACCATTTAGTTTGGGACCCAATGCCCTACATTCTGAAAAGCCTGGGGGTCTCACACTGTCGTGAGTACAGTAACTGATCAGGCAGGACTGCTATTTTCATTCAGAGCCCAGAACAGGGTTCAAGAGCCTACCCACACCAATACTGCTTGGGACCTCGAGGCAGGCCACTGTGTAATGGGCTCTTCCTCAGCAATTTACCTTCCACCTGCCACAAGTTCACCCTCACCTTCTTTCAGAGATAAAGGCTTTTGAGAGAAAGAGGCTTTTGTGGTCCCCATCTCCACCAAGCAGGGCTTTGTACATACAGGTCCAAACTCAACACCCCCAAGTTGCAAAGAGGAGGTTATTCATGCTCAGTATACTTTGCTGGGAAGCATATCATCCGTTTCAGAAAGATTCCCATCCAAAAATAGTTTTTAAACATTTCTTTTATAGTTTTGCTCTTTAAAAAAGAGTAAGCTTCAATGATCTGGGGAAAATCACTGGCTATGGTTTTTGTGTGTAAAAATCCTCTACCTTTGAATAATGGGAACTTCATAAGTTCACAAAGTCTCCTTTCATCCAGGATTGCACTTGATTCTTACAATCTCTCTGGGCAGCAGTCATCCCATTGTACAAATGGGGAAACTGAGGCTCAAAGAGATCAAGAGGCCTGTCCAAAGTTGCACACACAACTAGGAAGGAGCAGAGAACCAAGGCCTTATTTCCCATCAATAGCAGATCACACTCTGGATTGGGACCTCATATCTGAGCAGATCATTAAGCCATGAAAGTGATTTTAAAAACAATGTTAGTTTATTTTATCCCCACAACATCTCTCTGAAGTAAACTGGAAATATCATCTTTTTTTTTTTTAAGAGATGATTAACTGAGCAAACAAATGACTTGCCCAAGATCACCATTCAAGAAAGTGGCAAAGAGACCACACCCCCTCCCTTTTGAATACGCTCAACTTTGACCACAATTTCTTGACCTTAGCATACTCAAAACTTAAAGGAGCTTATGCAGTTTTTATATAGTTTGCACCATATTTCTGTGAACTTGGCAGGGAGTAGACATACCTTTATTCTCTTTTTAATAGCTGGAAAAGAAAAAGAGGTTAAAGAAATCTTTAAGTTCCTTTTCAGCTCTAAAATTCTATGATTCTAAAAATTCCCCAGCAAGTCAATTCAATGGGTAGAGAGGCCTGGAGTCCACGTCACCCACCTTCCTGCCTCACACTCTATCAGACCACCCCACACCCACCTCTTGAGTTAATGACCACAAATACCATGTGTGCCTGGGAGAAGGGTCCACTCTTACATAGTTGCACACGTAAAATAACAAGAAAGTGCTAACTGCTTGGTTGGGACCCTAGTAAGGGGCTTCACTCTGTCCTCCTGCTTCAGCCCCAGCAACTCCTAGCAAGAGGCTCCCAAACCACGGGAAATTACATCCCAGGTATTTGAGACCTTACCCAGGCCTGGGGTGAGAGAGAAGCCAGTCCTAGGAACAGAACACCACTTTGAGGTTGCAGTTAAATCCGTCCATTAGGATACATCCACCCACCTAAGATGAGACAGCAATCAGGGCTGCTCATTCCTGCTCTTCTACAGACTGTACCCACTCTGTTCTACACACTAGCTTCATCCACAAATATTTATTATGCACCTACTACATGCCAGGTGCTGCTCTAGTTGCCATGGAACGAACAAATAAAAATCTCAGGTCACACGTAGTAGGGGAGATAGCCAATGTCAGGTGATGGTGAGTGCCAGGGAGAAAAATAAAATAGGGAAAAGGTGGTAGATAATGCTGAGAGCAGGTAATGGAAGAAAGGGGATCAGTTTTAAAAAGGATGGCCTGGTGGCGCAGTGGTTGAGAGTCCCCCTGCCGATGCAAGGGACACGGGTTCGTGCCCCGGTCCGGGAAGATCCCACGTGCCGCAGAGCGGCTGGGCCCGTGAGCCATGGCCGCTGAGCCTGCGCGTCCGGAGCCTGTGCTCCACAACGGGAGAGGCCACAACAGTGAGAGGCCCGCGTACCGCAAAAAAAAAAAAAAAAAAGGATGGCCTGGGAGGCCTTGACTGACAAGAAGGGAGGAGCCTTGGAGGAGGAGAGAGAGGGACCCATTCAGATTTTAGGGGGTGGAACAGGGGATGAAGAACAAGAGATGGCTGAGGAAAGGCAAGGTGTTGAAAATCCTATCGTGTCTTGTAGGCCAACACAAGGACTCTGAATGAGACGGGGAGCAAAGGAGTAACAAAGTCTGACTTACAGTTTACAGCATCTCTCTGGCTGCTGTGATGAAAATAGTCTGTCGGGAGACAAGGGAGGAAGCAGGAAGGTCAGTTAAAAGGCCAGTGGTAGCTTAAACCAGGGTGAAAGTGGTGAAGATGGTGAGAGTCAGGTTCTGGATACATTTAAGGCAAAGACAACAGGATCTATTGATTAAGTGGAGGTGGGATTAAAAGGGAGGAGTCAGGGATGATATTAGAGTTTTGGGGGCCTGAGCAACTGGAAGGATGAAATCACCATTGGCTGACTTTGGGAGGACAGGGGGTGGGGTGGGCCTTCCTTCTGTTTTGGAAATGTTAAACTGAGAAGCCTTTTAGACATTAGGTGTGTTGAGCAGGCAGCAAAATATACAAGGCTGGAGTTGGAGAAACTGAGCTGAAATTATACATGTGGGAGTCACCAGCATATATAATAATACAAAATTGTATGTATTATCATACAGAATTTCTATGTATGATCACACACACTTTGTATGTTTACTGTCTGCGCCCCCCAAAACTATAAGCTCCATGTGGCTAAGGACCCTCTGTCTGTTCACAGCCAGCAACGTGCCTGGCACTCAGTAAATATTTACTGAGCAAATGGAGAAGTTGCCCAATTACTCCCTCAAGAATAGCCACAGCAGCCCACACAATGAGAAGTAGGCTCTCTTGCAACCACAGAGCCAAGCCCAGCCAGCCCAAAACAGGGCCCTGGGTCTGTCCACCCCGAGCTTGAGATTCCAGAACGTAAGTGGATATGCTTGGCACATCACAGATAGCTGGGTTTCAGCCCTGCCACATTCTCAAAGGGTGGAACTGGGCAAGACACCTGCCTGTTCTACCACCTCTATTTCTCCCCGGGATGGGCCTGGGAGGGGCTGCCTCACCCACTTCATGGGCAGAGATATCAGATCTATCCAGGGTATATGCATGGGTTGGTGGGAGCCCCCCAAAGGAGTAATTCCCCACGTATTCTCTGGAGCATGCAAAGACCACCCAGCACCTGAAGGGGAGAACTCAGACCTACTGAGAATGTATTAAGAGTAATAGGTTAAAAAAAAAAGAGTGACAACCACAAATCTTGATGAGATGAGAGTACCGCCTAATCCTTCCAGCTCTTGGAAGACTCCCTGACCGGTAGGCCTTGTGTCTCTGCTTCACCCATCAAGTGACTAGGAAGACAGAACAAAGGCCAAAGAGTGACATAAGAATGCATAAGATTTCAGCTCATTAACTTTCCAGTGTAGAACAGCTGCCTTTGTGAAGATGGTAAAAACAGCTCTAATGATCTGGTATAGCCCCCTCCCTTTCTGAGATATTGCAAGTGTGACCCAGAGAGGGTTAATGACTTGCCCAGGGTTACCCAGCTGCAGGCCTAGACCTAGAAGTCAGGTTTTAGCTGTCTGTTGAGGGTTTCTTCCCACTACGGCAGTGGCGAAGGAAAGATAAGAGTTATGGTGGGAGGCAGGGGGAGTTTTAGGCATTAGTCTTACAACATGAAAGTATGTCCTTGTCAAAGGGTAAACTGCAGATGTCACAGGAATGCCAGGTGCACGCTGTGAAGTTAAGAAAGAGTCCGTCCCGGGCTTCCCTGGTGGCGCAGTGGTTAAGAATCCGTCTGCCAATGCAGGGGACATGGGTTCGAGCCCTGGTCCAGGAAGATCCCACATGTCGTGGAGCAACTAAGCCCGAGTGCCACAAATACTAAGCCTGTGCTCTAGAGCCCGTGAGACACAACTACTGAGCCTGCGTGCTGCAACTACTGAAGCCCGTGTGCCTAGAGCCTGTGCTCCGCAACAAGAGAAGCCACCGCAATGAGAAGCCTGTGCACTGCAACGAAGAGCAGCCCCCACTCACTGCAACCAGAGAAAGCCCGCGTGCAGCCACGAAGACCCAACACAGCCAAAAATAAATAAATAAATAAATTACTTAAAAGGAAAAAAAAGAGAGTCCGTCCCTTATACCAAACTTGTCATCCTCCAGAGTTCCCCTTGGCTTTGGACTGTATGAATAAAGCTATTCATAGTAGGACCCACAGAAGTGAAATAAAGATACACTAACAGATTTTTTTTTAAATGCAGATATATACCTCAGTAAAACATTTAGGTGAAAATTTTATTTATTTATTTAATTTATTTTTAATTTTTTTTTTTTTTTTGGCTGCGCCACATGGCTTGTGGAATCTTAGTTCCCCAACAGGGACTGAACCCAGGCCACGGCAGGGAAAGAGCCAAGTCCTAATCACTGGACTGCCAGGGAATTCCCGTGTAAGCCTTCTAAAATCAACAAATATTGAGTCCTTCCTCTGTACAAATCATTGTGATAAGCGCCTAGTGTGTGTGTGTGTATGACTATATGAATGAGACAGAGAGACAGACACACACACACAGACACACACATACACACACACACACACACAAGGTCTTCAAGGCTTGCAGTGCAGTTGCTGATATGACTGTAACATCAAAGAAATGACTAATAATATGGAGTAGATAATTAATTGTTAAGTAAGTGGTATAATGGGACTGCAGGAGTTCTCACAAAGAGCAATCATGTTTGCTGGGGGGTGGGGGGGACTTGTCAGGCAAGGTGCTTCCAGAAAGATAAGGGATTTGAGGTGGACCTTGAAGAGAAGAAAGGCTCTTGATAAGAAGGGGGAAAGGGCATGAGCAAACACAGGTGACATTAATGTCAAAGAAGAGAAAGAAATCACGCCTTAAAAGGTAGGACTGGACCAGACTTGAACAGCCTTGAAAGTTAAAGTTCTTGTAGGAGTGGGAGGGGCAGAAAGATTTCTGAACCTAGAACTTACAGGGTTCAGAACAGGTTAATTTAACAAATGCCTTCTGGGACACTACCATGTGCAGGCACTGGATGAATAACTGAAGATGTATTTGCCTTTGGTGGGGAACTAACTTCAGTCTGGGAGATGAGGTGGCCTTGAGGTGACAAGGGGCAGGTTTGTAAGACCTGCTGAAGGAAGAACCAGCACGGCCCAGAGAATGACTCCTCCAGGACATGGAGACAAAGACAGCAGAGAGAATTCTTCAAAGTATAAATTTAGGCAGCTGGAAGAACGGAAGAGTAAAGGGAAGCTAGTTGAGGAGGAGAGATGCAGAGCTGGTTTTAGAACTGTTGAACCTAAGGTTAACTACATCTGTGTCTAGTGGGCATTTAGATATATGAGTCTGGGGTTGGAGAGACAATAGTTGAAGATACAGCATAGGGGCCTTCCCAACGGACGAGTTGGGGGGCTGAGTAAGATTCCTCTGGGAGGGAGCATGATGAGAGAAACAAACGGAATGTCAGACTGAACCATGGGCGTCCCACACTAGGAGGTAATGGCGGGCGGGAGTGATCAGAGAAAAAAACAATGCCAAGGAGGGAAAAGTTGGCGGAGGTGTTGGAGTTTCAAATGGGAGAGGGTTGTCAACAATAAAAAATGCTACAAATCAACTATGTGGGCTGAGCACATAAATAATAAGTATTTGTTGAATAAGTGAATGAATGAAAGGAAGAAAGCCTTTGGATTTGAGAATCAACTTTCCTCACTCAGAAGAATGGCCAGGGTTGCCCTCAGACAAGAGGACTTCAACGCTAAATTTTACATCGTCCTCCCTATAAACACGTGTTGCTTCTTGCACAAGTCATCCTGTCCACCACACAGACATCCTTCCCTGCTTCCCCCATGTTTCCCCTCATCTTCCGTCCCAGTTTCCGGAACTCAAGCAACACAAACCTTCGGTGTCAAAGGAGACAGGAAACTCCAACTAGAGTTTCTACTTCATTAACAACTCTGACTGTGGCTCCTCTTACATAAAGGGATATGTGGCAATTGAGTGGAACAGCAGACTGCATTCTAGCCCCAGCTGTACTACTGACTAGCTGTGTGGCTGGGGACAAGCTGCTCAACCTCTCTGGAGCTGGGCTTTTCATAGACAAGAGGAGGTAGGTCTATCTGGACTCTAGACAAGTTTCGAAGGTCTCTTTCAGCTCTAAAGTCTGCGATTTTATCATTCTCAGAAGGCCCTCGCAACACCCTCAGAGAAGGAAGTGAAGTGAGTACAAGACCCGGGGAAACGACCGCCAGACCTCTTACCCAGGCGAAGCGCCAGGATAGGAGGAGTGTACCCAGAAAGTGAGAAGGAGCTGCCGGCCCTCGCGGATCACCAGGGAGCAGATCCCATTCCCAAGGCTGGGAAGGATCCCAACAACCCGAGTGCGATTCCCACCCCGCACCCCACCTTTCCTAGACTCTCAGACGACCGGGAGGCTCTAAAAAGCCCTGCGGGAAAAATAAAGATTTCTTTCCCAGAGTCCTGCGCTGCTTTTGCAAGTCGGATTCCGGCAGACACGATCTGCAGCCCGATAATGACACAGTCTTTGGAAGGAGCGACTGTTCTCGTTTCGCTCGCTCCGAGTTCTGGGGACGCCTGGCCGCCCGCGCCGTGCCCCGACGGGCGGGCGTCCGACCCCGGCACCGCCGACGGGCCAGCGGCGCCCCCGCCCGGGGCTCTCCTCCCCGCCGCCGGCCCAGCTGCGGTCTGCAAACATTTCCTGCCCCCGCCCCCACCCCCACCCGGAGCTTCCCAGTTGGAGCGAGTTGGGCTCGCAGCCGGGTCAGCGCTCGCGGTTGCCCCAACTCGGCTCCCCCGGCCCGCGGGGCTGGGCAGGGGGACCCCGTCTGGCTCCGGAGCAGCCATCGGGGAAACCCAGGCGCCAGGAGCCGTGGGAGGTCGCTCGGGAAGCCCAAGTCTCGGGCAAGAAGGAGGACAACTGGCGGGGCGCCGACGACCCTGCTCCCTTCCCTGTCGTTACCTGCTCGCTTGCGGGGGTGTCCTGGGGCGGTCGGCCTCTCCCGGCGCTGTCTCCCCACGCAGTTGCCCATGCTGGCTCCTCAGCCGGGCCCCATGCACCGGAGGCGGCAGGGTGGTCGGCTGCTCCGCGCTCCTGCCCCGGAACGGCGGCGTCCCGGGTCAACGGCTCCTGCCGCCCGGCATCCGGCGCTCCCCAATCTCCCCCGGGGGCGTGCTCTACCCCTGCACCGGCTTCGCCACAAACTTTGCGGGCGAGGGGAGAGAGGGAAGTGGCCGACTACCCAGCACAGTCCCAGGTGGCCGGGCCAGGGGGGCCCGCGACGGTGCCCGGCCGGAGACCAGCTCCGCTGGAGGGGCGGAGAGAGGGGGCGGGCACCGCCGCAGCTACTCCCGGTTCGCTCGGGGCTCCCAGCTGGGGCCGGCCCCCCGGGGCCTGTCACTCACCTGCCTAACCCCGCCCCAGCCCGGCCCCGCTCCCTGCCATCCGCTCTCGGTGCCCGCACCGGCGGCACCGCCCCCCCAGGTGCGCATGTGACCAACGACACCGCCCCCTTGGGCTGGCCTTGTTTTCTCATTGGCTTCCCCCAGGGTGCGTACCGCCCCTCGACCCCACCCAGCCAGGTGCCCGCCCCACCGCCCGTCTCCCAGGGAGCTGGGCTGGGAATTATTCGCCCTCAAAGGCCCCCGGCTGCGTGCCCATCAGCCGCCCTCCCTCCCTGAGCCACCGCCCCGACTCCAGGCCCCGCCCCTTGGGGAGGGACCGTCCCATCCCTCCCTGGAACTGCCGGGCCTGGAGCCGGCAGGCACGTAATCCAGAGAGCGCCCCGCCCCCTCATCTTTCGCCACGCAATTGGCTCAGGAGGCGCGTGCGCGGAGAGGCCCGTCCCGTGCCACCTCCCACTTCCCCTCCCACGGTTTCCAGTTCGCGTCATGGCCGCCGCCGCCGCCGCTCTGGAGGCGGTGGCGCCTACGGGCGCGCTGTGGGGCCTCGTGCAAGACTTCGTCATGGGTCAGCAGGAGGGCCCCGCTGACCAAGTGGCTGCAGGTACGGCCGACGGCGCCGCACGGCTTCCGCTTGGGGGCCTCCAGGAGGGAGCGGCCTCAGCACAGGCGCCGGGAGGGAAGGGAGTGAGGGACAGCGGTGACTTTGAGAGATTAGTCCGGGGCTGGTTGTGAGCACCGCGTGCTTAAGAGCCATAACAAATTGCGAGTCGCTTGCAGTCTTCCTTAAAGCGCCCTTACGCGCCTTGTCTCGGTTTATAGCCATTCTGTGCGCCGGCCGGGGTTAGGAGATTAATTACCATTTCACAGATGAGGAAACAGGCCCAGCGAGGGCAAGAGACTCTCAGATCAGGCCGGTGGGGGAGCTGGGACTCGGACCCAGTTCCTGCAGTTCAGAATCACGGGCTCACGCCGCAAAAGCACGTTGTTTCTAGGAAGTTGACGTGACAAGAAGCATCTTCAGCGGCATCAGCTCCAGTCGCGTGGCATGCTGGGAGTGGCCGGGCGGCCGGATATCTGACTGGCTGTAGTTGGAGAGAGGAGGAGAGAAACCAGTCTAGAGGGAGTTTGAGAAGTTCTGCGTATCTTCCTTAAGGCTTTCCCTCCGTTTCTTGGTAAAGTTCTTGATTAATTTGCTTTGTGACTTTTTAACGTGGAGTTTGTTTTTATCTTTTCCCCAGAACTCCACTTTCCTGCTTTTGATCAGTTTAGGGATCTCTTAGTTCTGACAGCTTATCTAAGATTTGAATAAAACAAATTACAGATTTCATTGGAATTCTGAGACTTTTCACTCTTTTAGAAAAAAAAATCTAAAAAGTTATTGAATGTTAGGAGGCCTTCAGACCTTGTGTTTAAGTAATAGAATGCAAAATAATCTTGTCAGCACAGATGCTTTTTGTCTCTATTTTTGGAAATTTTGCGTGTTTGGGGAGAAGTAAAGGATACATTTCTCTTGAAAATTGAACATACTCACTATTAGAATATGTGAGAAATGAATAATGTGAATCTGCCAGAAGTATAATACTTTGATCCTTAGCAATATTTCAATTTAATTTAATCCTTCCACCATTATTGAACACATTATTCTTGAAACACGATGCAAAGTAATAGGGATATAAATACAAATTACGCTAGATCTGTGCCTGCCAGGGACTTATAATATAGTGGGAGAGACTGCCATGCAAACGGATAGTACACCATGAAAAGGGCTGTAAGAGGTATGTGCAGGGTGACATGGAAGCATCAAGGAGCAAATAAATGCCTGATGCAGCCTTTCCACTAAGTTAACTTCTTACAGCTTTGTGCAGTATAGTGTGTCGTCAGTGCTTATGATTAACAACGACAGTGTATTATCAATGTCATTTTCCCCCATGTTTTATTATGAAAATTTTCAAACATACAGCAAAGTCTAAGTAATTTTTTCATAAGAAAAACACACATACACCCACCACCTAGATTCTACCATTAACATTTTAATATAATTTGCTTTATCATGTATCTATCTGTCATTTAAATTGCAGATAGCAGTACACTTCCCTCTAACTGCTTTGGTATGTATGTCATTGACTAGGGTTTGTTTATAGTTTAATACAAATTTTGGTGTAAAATTTGTATTCAATGAAGTGTACAAATCTTAAGCATACATTCACTGATTTTGAAAAATGCTTATACCTACCCACTATCAAGATAAAGAACATTACTATAAAAAGTGTTATTTGTAACTTTTTTCACATTTATACATTATGAACACAGTAATTTAGGGTTCTTCAAATTCAGAACACACTTGAGAAGTCAGCATGAATAAAGACCGCCAAGTTCTTATAAATATTTTTGTAGAATTTATATTTTTTGAAAAAGAAAGTGGCCTAAACTGTTGTCTAGTTTAAATTTAGCTCAGCTAAGACTGTAACACTAGCCCTGTTGTAATTTAGCTCTCCTGATTAGGAAAGGAGGTTGGTAATAACAGATAACTAACAGAGGGGTAATAACAGATAAGGTTGAAAAGGTTTGGTGGGGTTGGATGATGCCTAACCTTGGATTCTAAACAGAGGGATTTAAATGACCTATTGTAGGTAATTGGGATCAATGTAGATCCTTGAGCAAGGGAGTCATATAGTGAAGATGAATTTGAGAAGGATTAAATCGGTATTCTCAGTCTTAGATCACAGCCTTAGTTAGGGTTGTTGAAGGCTGACAGAGTTTTAAAGCATCCCCAGAATAAGATGTGCTTTCTAATCCTCCAGCCTAAATCAAGCTTCGTTAGTGCTGAAGGGACCAGCTTTCTATTCGGCCACTCATAGCCGCATCCTCTCCTACAAATTGTAACTGCAGAAGGAACGTCCTGTGATCACAAAGGCAGCTACCACCAACTTTGTTTTGCACCTGGGTTCCTGATGAGAGTAGGTGTCAGATGTAAAGGTGCAAATGATGGAAGAGAAATGACCTGGCAGCCTAAGGGTTAAAGGCTGCTCAGCCAGGCATTCAATGGCTACCACTCCCCTCCTGGATCTTTAGTTCCAGGCAGCCAGTTGATTTGCTGTTCCCCTGATTGCTTTGCTTCCCAGATCCCTCCATTGGCTCCATCTAATTAAAGTTAGGCCTGGGATTAAAGGCCCAGTTTGAGTGCTCACTGCCTGCCCCCAAGTGTCTCCTGATTACTCCAGCCAGACATCATCTCACAGTTCAGAATCTTTGTGGTACTTATTTCTCAACCACTCATACTTACTTGCAGACTGTTTAGTAGCTACTTCTGTATACATCTCTGCATCCTACCTGCCTGTTTCTACCACCATAGTCTCCTGGAGACTAGCATAAGTAGGTGGTATAAATGAATGGAATAAAAGATGCTGAAGGAAGAATCTGGAATTTGAGGGCTAATTAGTTATAGGGCTTGGAGGAGAGGGAGGACTCTAAGATGACCTCAAGCTTTTGAGCCTGAAGATGAGCAAAAGAAAAGTACTATGTCCAAAAATTGGGAAGGGAGCTGATTTTGAACATGTTGGATTTATAGGTGATGGATATAAATTTTCTTCCTCTTGGTTATTTGGATTTGCCTTCATTTCAGTCTTTATTGTATTTTCCTACATTTGTAATTCCATGAGGAGACCACTATTCTTGAAACCAGAAAACTGTTAAAGAAAAGTAAAATATAGTTCTGAGAAATGTCTGTGGCATTCTCAGCAGAAAGGGCATTTTGAGAGCTTGATTGGAACTGAGTCCTGATTGGGAATTTTCTCTCTCCTGTTCCTTCACATCCTCCCCCCTCTCCCCTTCCCCCTTGGCTGCTACTCCAGATTCTCAAGAGGCTGCAACTCCATCAGACAGAGGTCTGATTGTGCATTCTATGTCAGTGCTCATATAAATACTCCTTTGACGACTCCTCAGTGCCCCACACGGACTGGTGCCCTGCTGAGGAAAGAGTGGGTATTTAGCAGGTGCTAGTAGGTCCATTTTTAGAGAACAAATCTTGGACACATTGGAAAAACTTAGCCAACCTATATAGGGAAAGGAACTTACATTTATTTTTCTTATGCCAGTGAGACTACCCCTAGGAAAATTAACTTTTTATTAGCTTCTTTCATCCCTAGAGTCCAAGTGCATAATTAACAGTACTTCCAGGTATTTTTCATTTGGAAGAACTTTTATTGTTAAGAGAACTAATCACTTAAAGTTAGTGATGGACGGTCCCATACACCCAAGAATTTTACTCCTTTCCTATGTTACCCCAGGCTCTGTTTATATCACTGTGGTAACACTGAACTTGTTGTTCTTTGATTGTTTTAAGTGTCTTTCTGCCCCAACAGACTGGGCTCCTTAAAAGCTCCCTGTCTATATTTCTCTCTCCAGTCCTAACACAGTAATTGATTTATAATAGCTATTCAATAAATGTTGAATGGATAAATGAAACCAAACGTACATGACAGTTTTTTTAAAGAATGATTCAAGGAACGTGTAAGAGGGAGTAATTCTGTTTTGGGAATCAAGGAAGGCTTCACAGAAGAGTTGCCATTTGAGCTGGGTCTTGAGGAGTTGAAGTTCCTCAGACTGACAAGGGCAGGAAAGAGGCATTCCAAACCAAGGGAATGTGTTTCCAGGCTTAAGGATATGGAAGAGCTTGACATGTTGAGATTTCATGTGACTGAATGATAGGAGTTATGATCAAAGGTGAGGCTGGAGGGGGTTGAGGGCTAAATCGTGAATGACATCAAGCCAAGGAGTCAGGTCTTAGGCAATGAGGGGCAAAGGGAGATTGGTGAGCAGGGAAGTAATTGTGCATTTTAGATAGATTAGGGATTGATCAGAAGGCTTTTTTTTTTAATTGAGATAAAATTCACCACTGTAACCATTTTAAGTGTACAAATAAGTGGCTTTTAGTATATTCACAATGTTCTACAACTACCACCACTATCTAAAAGTTACAGAACCTTTTCATTACACTAAAAAGTTGAAGGCTATTTTGACAGCTGTCCCTGTATAGTCTGGTTATAAGGGATGAAAAGGAAAAGATGAAAATTTGAAAGACGTTCTAAGATAGGCTCAACAGAACTAGAATAAGATGTTAGATTTAGTTACCTTTGTGAAAACATCTTCAAAATACTGATTCTAGTTCTTTGCCACCTTATTTGCCATTTTCCTTACTCTTATTTACTGTTGCAATAGCTTTATTATTTCTTCATTTTTTCCTAATTTTGTATGACTTTTGTACTTCACTTTTATGTTTGTGCTGCATTAATTCAAGATGGATTCTTTGTGAAAGTATGAAGACTAAAGGGCTTTGCCAGGAGAATTCACCCATATACTGGGATTCAAGAAATCACATGCAAATGGATGTTTCTTTGTAATTGTAAAACAGCCAGTTTCATAATGATGTATACTGAATGCTGAAGAACTCTTTTTCATTTATAAGATTTGAGGCAACCTATATCAGTGAGATTGACTAGTAGAGAGTGTGAGGGAAACTTTCTCTGGTGGTAGAAATATTCTATATCTTGATTGGGGTGTTGGTTACTCTGGGTATACTTTTGTTAAAACTAATCAAATTATATGTTCACTGTGCATTCCACTGTATGTAAATTATACCTCAATTTTTTTTTTAATGAAAAAATTAGAGGTGACTGAGTGAGGCCTAATAGTCAGGTATTTTGTCTTAACAGCACTTGAGGTACTTCCAAAGAGAGTCCCTAGCCCAGCATACACAGAGGACTTTGATGGTGTTGCTGAAGAAGGATGGTTCAGTTCAGTAACAGTTATCAGTCCCCTATGGCTTCCTATGTGCTAACACCCTTGTGGCCGCTACTGAAATTATTTTTTAGATGGGTTTTTCAGCAGAGTTTCCTGGGTTCTGTCCAGGAGGTTCCAGAAAAGTACCCTTTTCCACCCTCCCAAATGGTGCAACTTTGTAACCCAGAAATGGGTATCTCTCTTAAGTACTGACGTTAAGGAATTGGGTGTAGAACAACTGTCAGTGCCTTGGTTTGTCCTTTTAGTCTAGCTGCTGCCCCTTCCCCCACCCCACAGCTTGCGCATTTTTCCCTTTGGCTCTTTCTCAGGAGCAGGGGCAGCACTGGGCCTTCCACATCCTGGCACGAGTAAGGCTAAGAGTGCCTGATGTCTAAATTGGTGCCAGTCACGAGCTATGAATCCCAACTAGAGCACTCCCTTCCTCAGTCAGATCGGACTTCTTACTCTAGTACCAGATTGCGCCTCAGCTCAGTTCACAGCTATTGTTCAGAGACTACAGACTTAAGGGGGACTGGAAGTTTAGGAGTTTTCTCAAGCCTGTTTTTCACCTAGCCAAAGTCTGGTGTTGTCGAGAGCCGACTAATTAGGTCTTGCATTTAGAAGTAGGTGGGTTGGGGACCCAGAACAGGCTGCGAAAGTAATTCCCTGATTGCCACACCTTATTGAGCTAAAACTCCTCTACGTTAATCAAACGCTTAGGAAGATGGCTAACCTTTGCTCTTTGTTTCTCCTTTGAAAATTTATCCCAAGATGATTCTGTTAGATCTATGTGAATTACCATTGTGCTGTTAAAATTGCATTTTCAAAAATAAGTAATACACTCACATGGTGCAACATTCAAAAGGTGCAAAAGGATACACAGTGAGAAGTCTCCCTTCCATCCCAAGATGGCATGCAGACTGTGACAAATGAATTTACTATATTACTAGTGTATGATATATCCTTGCTAAAGGGGGTGGGGGGAAAAGCTGATCTAAGTGACTTTGGAAAACAGTATTTTGTCTGGAGACTATAAGGCTAAAGACAAAACTGTACATAAATACTGTACTCTGCTTATAAATTTGTTTCTCACAGAGGCTGACAATTCTGAAAGTAGTTTATTAGCTACACTAGTGTTGAAAAGAATAATAAATGGTATAATAGATAATGGGAACCAGGTTTCTCACTGTCAGAGAAATAAATTACAAATAAGCAAGGGGGAAGGCTAGAATGAACCCTGTGGCACTAGATTAGAGAGGAGACTAATATGATCTTATGTTTAGTTTAATATATATGGGTAGATACAGACATAATGATAATATGTGTGTATACGTGGGTTAGGATACCTACATATATTTCCCAGCTCTCTCTGCTGAGGAGGGCCTAGAGGCAGTGACACCCCAATAGCAATGAGCACAGTTACACCCAGATCTTGGTTTTTAATACCATTCTCCAATAAAAGGAACCAGGGCTTCTTGGAGAAAAGGCTGATTCAAGGGTTGGGGCAGGGAAGTTACAAGATGACCCTGTAGTATTTTGTAGTGCCAGAAAGTAAGAAAGCACTTAAAAAAATAAAAGGATGGGGCATGTCAAAGGGACACTGGTGCCAACCTAAAAAAGCTCCCCATGGCCAAAGATAGAAAATTTGAGCAAGAAAATAACCTAGTATTGGGGCTTCCCTGGTGGCGCAGTGGTTGAGAGTCCGCCTGCCGATGCAGGGGACACGGGTTCGCGCCCTGGTCCGGGAAGATCCCACATGCCGCAGAGCGGGTAGGCCCGTGAGCCATGGCCGCTGAGCCTGCGCGTCCGGAGCCTGTGCTCCGCAATGGGAGAGGCCACAACAGTGAGAGGCCCGCGCACCGCAAAAAAAAACAAAAAAACACCTAGTATTGGATTATAACCCAAGGAATAAAATAAATATACATGAGCTTATGCTGATGTAAACAACTGAATAAATGAAGAAAAGAGATGAATCTTCCTTAGAATAACTCCAAATAACATAGATAAATACTCTCCTTCTAGGAAATGAAGCTTAATCTCCCGTTTCCCCTTAACTGTGGACTGGACTTAGTGACTCCCTTCCAAAGGAAAGAGTGTGGGAAAAGAAAAAATAGTATGTATGGTGCAGAGACCTGCTGACACTACCTTAACCAAGTGATCAAAGTTAAAATCACCAGTGATAAGTCATGTTGATATACTGTACCTATGATATGATGTGATGAGAAAGGCACTTCACCTCTATGCTATTCTTTCTCCAAATCCATAACCCCAGGCTAAACATGAGGAAAACATCAAAGAAACCCATATCAAGGGACATTCTATAAAGTAATTCTTTTAAAATCAAGGTCATGAAAAGCAGGGAAGACTGAGAAACTTTCACAGACTAGAGGAGACTAAGGATTTATGATGGCTAGTTGCGATGTGGTATCCTTAATTGGATCCTGAAACAGGAAAATTACATTAGTGGAAAAACTGGTAAAATCTGAATAAAGTCTAGAGTTTAATTAAAAGTAATATACAAATGCTAATCTCTGTTAGTTTCGACAGATGTACTATGTAAGATGGTAACATTCAGGGAAACTGGGCAAGGGGTATACAGGAACTCTATACTGTCTTTACAACCTTTTTTTAAATCTAAAATTATTCCAAAGTGTAAAACATTTTTTTAAGTCTACCTCTCAACCCCCAGCTACCCGTCTCCCTCCCTAGAGACAACCAGTGTTACTAATTCCTTTCATCTTCTAGAGATATAAATAAATACAAATAGAAATAATTCTCCCTCCCTTTAAAAACAATGCTATGCACATACTATATACTATTTATGTACACTCTATTTATGTTCTGCTTTTAAATCTTTTCCCACTATCAGTATAAATATACAGGTTCCTCAGTCTTTTTTCAATTTTTTTCCTAAGTAGTTACAGAGAATTCTATTATGGATGTACTATAACTTATTTAACTTGTTTCTTTTTTTTTTAAATTTTATTTATGTATTGTTTATACAGCAGGTTCTTATTAGTTATCTATTTTATACATATTAGTGTATACATGTCAATCCCAATCTCCCAATTCATCCCACCACCACCACCACCACCACCCTCCCCGCCACTTTCCCCCCTTGGTGTCCATAGGTTTGTTCTCTACATCTGTGTCTCTATTTCTACCTTGCAAACTGGTTCATCTGTACCATTTTTCTAGATTCCACATATATGCGTCAATATATGACATTTGTTTTTCTCTTTCTGACTTACTTCACTCTGTAGTCTCTAGGTCCATCCTCCTCTCTACAGATGACCCAATTTCGTTCCTTTCTATGGCTGAGTAATATTCCATTGTATATATGTGCCACATCTTTATCCATTCATCTGTCGATGGACACTTAGGTTGCTTCCATGTCCCAGCCATTTGTTGTTTGCAGTCATTTGCTATTATAAATCATTCTGAAATGAAAAAACTTGTACATGCATTATTTTGCACTTTTACAAGTATGTAGGATAAATTCTGAGAAGATTCCCTGGATTAAAGCCTACATACATTTGTAATTTAAAAAGTGTTTTCAAATTGCCTTCTATAGGGACTTCTCTGGTGGTCCAGTGGTTAAGTGGTCCAGTGGTTAAGACTCCGCGCTTCCACTGCAGGGGGCGCAGGTTCGATCCCTAGTCAAGCAGTTAAAATCCTCCATGCCCCACAGGCGCGGCCAAAAAAAGGGGGGGGGGTGCTCCATAAAAGGGCAGTACCAATTTTTACTCCACCTACAGTGTTTAAGAGTGCCTTAATTCCACGCACCATCACCAAACAAAAGCGTGATACAAAATGTTTGATCTTTGCCAGTCTAGTATGTTAAAAACCAACGTTTTGGGGAGTTGAATTTGCATTCCTGTTGTTAATATGGTTGAGCATCTTTTAAAATTGGTTGTTGGTCTTTTTTCTCAATGACTTGTAGAAGTGCTTTTTATATTGGTAAAATAGCCCTTTGTTATAAGAATTGCAAATATTTTTTCCCAGTTTGTCTTATGATGTTTGTTTTTGCCTTGCAGAAAATCCAATTTTTTTTTTAATGTAGCTGATTTTAACCAATCTTTTCTTTTATGGCTAAATATAACTATGTTATACTTAGAAATGTTCTTGTGTGTTTTTTTCTTTAATCCATTTGATATTTACTTTGGTGAAAGATTCAGAGCCATTGGTTTGTTTGTTTGTTTGTTTGTTTCAAATATTTACCCAATCATGCCAACACCATTTATTGAATAGTCTGTTTTTCATTAATTGAAATATGATTTTTAAAATCATATTCTCATGTATTTGTGTCTCTTTCTGGATTTGCTATTCTATTTCTGTACCATTGATTTCTTTGAATATGAACTCATACTACACTGGTTACTTTTATTATGGAAAACATAAAGTATATTCAAAACTATACAGTATTTTATGGGCTTCCCTGGTGGCGCAGTGGTTAAGAGTCCGCCTGCCAATGCAGGGGACGCGGGTTCGTGCCCGGGTCCGGGAAGATCCCACATGCCGCGGAGCAGCTGGGCCCATGAGCCATGGCCGCTAAGCCTGCACGTCCAGAGCCTGTGCTCTGCAACGGGAGAGGCCACAACAGTGAGAGGCCCGCGTACCGCCAAAAAAAAAAAAACAAAAACAAAAAACTATACGGTATTTTAATTACTGTGACTTTCTAACAATCTTTTACTATCTGGAAGAACTGCCTTCCCTCCCTCCCTCATTGCTCTTTTTCAGAATTTGCCTGTCTAATTATGTATTATTTTTAACACAGTAACTTTCTCAGTGGTTCTTCAAAGTTTTCACCATTCAGATATTCACATTTATATATATATATATATATTTTTTTTTTTTTTTTTTGCCTGCGTTGGGTCTTTGTTGCTGCTTGCAGGTTTTCTGTAGTTGCAGTGAGCAGGGGCTACTCTTCGTTGCAGTGCGTGGGCTTCTCATTGCGGTGGCTTCTTTTGTTGTGGAGCACAGGCTCTAGGTGCGTGGGCTACAGTAGTTGCAGCACGTGGGCTCAGTAGTTGTGGCACGCAGGCCATAGAGCGCACGGGCTTCAGTAGTTTTGGCGCATGGGCTCAGTAGTTGTGGCTCTCAGGCTCTAGAGTGCAGGCTCAGTAGTTGTGGCACATGGGTTCAGTTGCTCCACGGCATGTGGGATCTTCCCGGAGCAGGGATTGAACCTGTGTCCCCTGCATTGGCAGGCAAATTCTTAACCACTGAGCCACCAGAGAAGTCCCCAAATATTCACATTTTTTGTTAGGTTTATATCTAGGTATTTTTCTCTCTCTTTCTCTCTTTTTTATTTTTATTTGTTGCTATTGTAAATAGGCTCTTTTTTCCTTTATATAAATTTTCAGGCTATTGTATGTGTGTATGTGAAAGTTCTTAATTTCATATTAATTTTGTACCTAGCCACCCTAATGAATTATTTTGTTTGATTTTTTTCATTTATTTCTCTTGGATTTTCTAGATAAACAGTTACCTGCAAATGATATATTGACTTTCTTTTCAGTTTTTATACTTGGAGCTGCATACTTGAAGTGTTACAGAAATGCTTTTCATGTAGGAGAGGCTCTTGGCAAGCACAGTGGGCCCCATGGTGTAAGACCTAGGGTAGGCAAAAACATTGGTAATTAGAACCATTGAACCCTGGGATGGAATTTTATTTTTGTTTTTTCAGATTTCTTTTTCTTCTTTCCTTTAGATGTGAAATCTGGAAGCTATACGGTGTTACAAGTGGTGGAAGCCCTTGGGTAAGAGCCTCTGCTCTAGAATACCAGCCTCCAGCCCTGGCGCTGCACTCTGAAAAAGTTATTTTGTCCTGAATTTCTCCCACTGTAGCCCAACACCCTCCTCCCCCTCCCATATCAGTACTTCAGGTTAAGCCAGTGTTTCTCCTGAAAAATGATTCTTGCCACCTGACTGAGGCCCCTAAGGAAGTGTTGGGAACACCGCCTATGGGTCACATTAGCTCCTGGGTCAGCCCACAGGTTTAGGCTGAGATGGGTGGTTGAAAGCCATCAACTGTTAGTTAATTAGAGCTGGGATTCCTCTTCTGCTTCTTTAGACCCACCCTCCCCAATAGGATTCTAGTCAGCCTACCTCTGACTCAGACCTGCTGTGAGCCCAGCCTGGGGAGTGGTCAAGAGGCTGACCTTGCACCAGGTTCCCCACTATAAGAAAAGGCTTGGAAAAACAGCTGGAAGACCAGTGTTACCACCAGATATTCCAAGCTCCAGAGGAACTATATGCTTGTAGTCTAATGTCTGCTTTCCTCATATTTCATACTTGGTAGACCATTTAAATTGACATTTAAATTAGAGAAGGTTGTTAACTGTCATGGCTAGCATGTCTTCTGAAACAGAAAAAACTAGAAAATTGGGGAGAGGGTGGGGGAGTAAGGTCACTATTATGCATTTTTCCCACATAAGAGACCTTTTGGCCTCTCTCCTCATGTTGTGGCCTTGGTCCATTTTTTTTTAAATAACAGCTTTATCGAGATACAATTTATGTATCATAAAGTTCACCATTTTAAAGTGTGTATTCACAGATTTGTATGACCCTTATCACAGTCAGTTTTAAGACATTTTCATCACCCCAAAGAGAAACCCCACGCCCATTAGCAATCACTCCCCATTCCTTTCTCTTCCTAGCCCCTGGCAACCACTAATCTACTCTGTCTCTGTGGATTTGCCTGTGCTGAAAATTTCACATAAATGGAATTATACAGTAATATGTAACCTTTGTGATTGGCTTCTTTCACTTAGCATAATGTTTTCAAAGTTCATCCCTGTTGTGGCATGTATCAGTACTTCATTTCTTGCTGAACAATATTCTATTATATGGGTATACCACATTTTGTTTAACCATTCATCAGTTGAGGGATATCTGAGTTGTTTCCACATTTTGGCTATTCTGAATAATGCTGCTATGAGCATTTGTGTGCCTTGGTCCATTTTTAAATGCACAGTTTTCTACTTCTACCTTTCTATAAGTTCCTGTCCTAAGGATTCTGTCAAAAGTGAGATTCTTTTTACCCCATTACCCCTAGCTATAGATACTCTTAACCTTGAGGTTTCATTCATGTATCCTGGCCAGTTCTCCTTCAGAAGTCTTCTACCTCCTGCATTTACTTAGATTCCTCCTGGTATGTCTAAATGTGAGTTGTTTTGAAAATAAATCACCTCCTTGTTGTTTCAGCCTAGGTCCTCCCATATCAATAATGCTAAATAGTTAAAACCTTTACTCTGACCATCTTACTTTGTAAACTTCCAATTATAAAGACCATAATGGTCTTCCAGTTATAAAGACGATATGGTCCCTAAGACTACAGTGGTTGCTTTAACAGTGATATATTTATTCTCCTCCTGTTTTGGTAGAAGCTGCAGCTGCCAGTCATCTCTTGAGCCCTGTGGTTAGCTGCTAAGCTCTGTTTCAGAGGAATGTCACAGTTGTATGAGAAGGAGTAAGCCCCATGCCCAGTCAGTGCCTGGAGATGGACACTTCTGTTGGCTGTGGTGTCATGTATGCCTCTAATGATGCCAGGTCAATCTGGGGATTGGCCTTAGTGTTGTCTGTAATGCTAAGCACCTCCAGAATACCTTCCTGGGCTGGCTTCCATGCCCAGGGGGTAAGTGTGACTAATTGCAAAATATTTACTTCAAAAGTTTGAACTGGGTAATGTCAGGCTGTCTCTATCTTACTTTACCCCAGGTCCTCTCTAGAGAATCCAGAACCCCGAACTCGGGCACGAGGAATCCAGCTCTTGTCACAGGTGCTACTGCAGTGTCACTCCTTGCTCCTGGAGAAGGAAGGTACTGGCATCGCTAGTAGGAGTGCTGAGCCAAGGCCTCGATCTATTCAAGCCAACTTTACAGGGAGGGAGGGAGGACATAAGGTATCTGTGAACTCTTAATTCAGGGTCTTCATTCCTCACTGGTATATGTGGCAGAGAAGATAAGAATTGAGACACAAGACACATGGATTTCAAATGTAGCCTTAGACAGTATTTTTCAGCATATCTTCCCCTCTTTGTAAAATGGACAAAGTAGTGTTTCATAGATGGAGTGGAAAAGTAATGAAATATCAAAGTGTTTTGAAGTCCTGAGGAAAAAAGCCAACAACTTATTTATCTTCTATAAAGCTTTATTAGCATCTAGCCATGCCCACTTATTTACCTATTGTGTATGCTGCTTTTATGTTACAGTGGCCCAGTTGAGTAGTTTTGACATACTATGTCCTACAAGCCTAAAATATTTACTGTCTGGCCCTTTGAGAAAATTTGCCAACCCAAGTTCTGTAGAAAGGCAGTTCTCGGCTTGAGAATGGGTTTGATTGTGACCTAGTGAGAATGGATAATAAAAGATGTTCACCTATTTTCCTGACAGATCAAGGAAGTCACCCTCAAATGGGAGGGCTTGGGACATATCTCTCAGTGAAGGAGAAAATTTGTAGTGAAGCCCAAGCAGGAACAGTCCTTATAAACTTTGGGAAGGAGCAAAGCCGGTGGGCCCTCCTCCAGCCTGTGTAAACTAACGGCTGAATTTCTGGTCTGTGCAGTGGTACACTTGATCCTATTCTATGAGAACCGGCTGAAGGACCATCATCTTGTGATCCCGTCTGTCCTGCAGGGTTTGAGGGCACTTGTGAGTTCTTTTTTGTATTACATACCATGTTTGCAGGAACCTATTTCCAGTGAATTCTCTCCTTCCCCTTAGAGGGTGAGACTTCAAGTGCTTCAAAGCAGATGCCCAGATGTGGGAGTAAACTAGTCTCAGCCAGCTCCACTTCTGTTTTTAGTTTGTAGAGTAAAAGTATCCTTTGGGGACTGGAATTCAAAGCCAAACTGGAAGGAGCTGCAGAGACCTAATCAACTTGAGAAAAGGGACCATGTATCTCACTGTTAGCACTTCTTCCCAAACCTGGATGTTGTGATTCCCACTGTAGCTAAATAGCCCTGTTTTAGGCTTGTGTCTTGAAGGCTGTGCTAGAATTCCCAGAATTCCCTCTGTGCTCACACTTCTCTTCTCCCCCAGAGCCTGTGTGTGGCCCTGCCCCCAGGGCTGGCTGTCTCTGTGCTTAAAGCCATCTTCCAGGAGGTCCACGTACAGGTGAGTGATAACAGTCACCTTGGTATTCTCCTCTATCTCCCAGCCATTGACATAACTAGAATTAGATGGCAAAAAAAACTGCCTTCTAAGTTCTGAACTCTTTCAGGTCTTTGACCATGTTCACATGCTATCCCTTGCTACTGTATAAGGAGAGCGAGGCATGCCATTATGTCTGACCTGTGTCCTCTTACACTTAAAGTAAGGCATACAGCAGACAGGTTTTGGTTATCGGTTCCACTGCTGGACTGCTGGGCAATAGCCGTATCCTTTCTCTACATTTCCTCTGAGGTTCATCTTATACTGGTGTAAAGAGCACTGTCCACTTAGAGATTGTGAAGCAGGAAGTAGTTTTGTCAGCTGAGGTATTCTTTGGGCACTTTCTTTACCTACTTCCTGTCTCTCCTACCAAGTCCCTGCCACAGGTGGACCGACACACAGTCTACAGTATCATCACCAACTTCATGCGAACCCGGGAAGAAGGTAAGAGGCAGGGCTCTCTGGAAAATCTGAAAAGTGAGCACATCTTTTTTTCCCCCCATTACCAGGACTCATTTTAGCCCAGGGGTGATATAGAAGAGCCAGTACTTTGAGAGGATGATAAAGGGAAACTGGGAGCCACTCACTCCCCAGGAAAGTAAAGAAACAGTGGAGTTTGAGCTGATGTTTTAAATTCTTACCGCTGTAACAATTATGTATTGTTGCACATCTTCTCTTCACTGGGAACTCTCTTGGAATAGGAAAACAGAAAGGGCCTGCTCTGGTAGGCAGGAAAGTCAGTGATAGCAGAGGGAGAACACAGGCCAGAAGAAAGCCCAGCTTTCTATCCCACGGGACAGTAATGATCTTGTTCTCTCCTCCGCAGAGCTGAAGGGCCTAGGAGCTGATTTCACCTTTGGCTTCATCCAGGTGATGGATGGGGAAAAGGATCCCCGTAATCTTCTGGTGGCCTTCCGCATCGTCCATGACCTCATCTCCAGAGACTATAGCCTGGGTACACCCTTGTAGCCTTCAATTAGCTGGTTGGGGCTTGTCAGATGAGAGACTTATAAGTCTTCATTCTTTCTCTGTTGCCTTAGGACCCTTTGCGGAGGAGTTGTTTGAAGTGACATCCTGTTACTTCCCTATTGATTTTACCCCTGTAAGTAGCACCTTTCATTCATTCACTCATTCAAATATTTGTCCAGTGTCTGTTATGTGCCAGGCCCAGTTCTAGGCCCTGAGGGTGCAGCGGTGAACAAAAGAAACAATCCCCGCCCTCAAGAACTTAATGTTTTAGTAAACTGGCAAGTGGAAAAACATTTGCCATGGGAGGAAGGGTTCAATTCGGCAGGTATTTGGGAGACTCCTTGACAAAGTATGTAGTGCTTCGAACTACAGGATTGTATAACATGATTCATGTCCTTGAAAGTTGAAACATTTAAGTAACAGTAAGAGATTGTGGACCAAAACAAGTGGTGTTATAATTGTTCAAAGAAGACAGAGTTTAGTGTGAGCTAGAGTAGGCAGGAACTGACTTCACAGATAAGATAGGATTTCTGTTGGTTTCTGAAGGATGTGTAGGAGATGATCCTGGATTCTGAGGGTGCATCTCAGGCAGTAGAAACAAATTGACTAAACACAGACGACACAGTTGAGCATAGGGTGTACAGGAGGTGTTTGCTCTGATGCCCTCGGACTTTCCTCCCACTCTGCATCTTGATTTTCCTTCTTTTTCCAAATACTGAGGGTCTCATCGCTATATGGGTACGCATGGGTATGTGTACTGCAAGCATTAGTGATTTGGAAAAAATGAAAGGAGTTATACCACAGCATACCAAACTACATTGGAGCACTGACTCTCAGTGCCTTTAAAGATACACAGCCATTTTTGCCATAGGGAATTTCTTAACCAGCTTATTCTAGTTGACATCAACTGCTTGGGACCACCGCTCTGATATTCTTTTCATCTCTTTTGTAATCAGTATCACTGTTTCTTCTCAGAAGAACTTAAGCCTTTTAAATAGGGACACCTGGCTTTTAGTGTAACAATTTATGTTAGAAATATTCTTTATGGTCTTACCAATCTGTTTTGGCCATTTGCCATCCTCACAGTGGATCACATCAGTATAAGTGATGGTTCCTATCCTGTGTGTAGGGGTCAGCAAACTTTCTGTTAGGGCCAGATAGTTACTATTTTAGACTTTGCAGGCTATATGGTCTCTGTTGAAGCTCCTCACCTCTGCTGTTCTAGCACAGAAATGGCCATAGACACTGGAATGTGGTACAGTGGCTATATTGCAATAAAACTTTATTTATGGACACGGAAATTTAAATTTCATATAATTTTCATGTGTCACAAGATACTATTCTTTTGATTTTTTTTCAATGACTTAAAAATGTAAAAACCATTCTTAACTTGGCCATACAGTCTTAACTGGTTGCTTCCTACTCTTAATGCAGAGTAGATAATCTTCCTTTACCATCATCTAGGGATTCCTTTGTCTTTTCTCTTGGATTGGATCTCTTATCTCCTGGGTTTATGTACTTCCTATTTTATAGTTTACTCCCTCATTTTGGTGGTGCACATCCCTTATTAGCTTCCCCAGTGTGTAAAAAGAGTGAAACATTTAGATTTTTGTAAATCTAGAATGTCTTCATTCTTTCCTCCCACTTATTGACAATATGGGTATGAAATTGAAGGCATTGCTACATTTACCTCTAATTTTCAGTTGCTGTGAAGAAGTCTAAATTCTTTTTGATTTGCAAAACTTTATGGTCACTTTTTTTCCTCTTTTCTGGAAGCTTTTAAGTTTTGATTATTTTCCCCCAATATATTGAAAATTCACAATTATGTGCCTTAGTACGGGTCTGCTTTCATGCATTGTATTGGGTACTTGGTAGGTCCCATCAATCTGGAAACTCATGTCCTTCAGTCCTGGGAAATGTTCTTGCATTCTTTCTTTGATGATTTCTTTCCCTCTGTTTTCTCTGTTCCATCCTTTTGGAACTCCTATCAGTCTTCTGTTAGACCTCTGAATCTCCTACTTTTCTTTCATATTTCTTACCTCTACCTTTTCGTTAGTTTATAAGAAAATTCTACAATTTTATCTTTTCTGTCAGTCAAAGTCCAGGCATGAAAACAGAAACCACTTTGGTATTTAAAACAGAAATAATTTAATGCAGGAAATTGTTTTTACAAGTTATGGGAAAGCTGAGAAGCCAAACGGGATAGTGAGGCAACCTATCAATAGCAGGAAGCCATTATCACCCCTAGGCTGGAGGGACAAAGGGAAGAGTTGATGTTACTGGACCTCAGGGGCTGAGAGTATGACAAAAACATAGGCCTATCAGTAGGAGCTGGAGCCATGGAGGAGATGCTGCCAATGCTGAAAGCGCCCACTAAATTGGAGAAATGGGAAGAAATGCCCTGGGGTTTCCTTTCCTTCTGACCTGCATTCTTCTACAAGTGCTTCCCGTTGGCTGAACCCAGGCCATTATGGGAGCCTGGGAAATGTAGCCTGCAGTGGTCAGCCCAAGGAATGGCTCTGAGGGCAGAAAGGCCCAGGACTAGCACATCTCCTATTAACCCCTTCTATTGATTTTGTTTCTCATTTCTGCTCTCATGCTTTGAATTTCCCAGGACGTTTTTTTTTTTAATTAATTTTTATTGGAGTATGGTTGTTTTACAATGTTGTGTTAGCCTCCACCGCACAACAAAATGAATCAGCCATACACATACAGATATCCCCTCCCTTTTGGACTTCCCTCCCATTTAGGTCACCACAGTGCATTAGGTAGAGTTCCCTGTGCTATACAGTATGTTCCCATCAGTTGTCTATTTTATACATAGTATCAATAATATATATGTGTCAATCCAGTCTCCCAATTCCTCCCACCCCACCCCTTTCCCCCTTTGTATCCATACATTTGTTCTCAACATCTGTGTCTCTATATCTGCTTTGCAAATAAGATCATCTATACCATTTCTCTAAATTCCACATATATGCGTTATTATACGATATTTGCTTTTCTTTCTGACTTACTTCACTCTGTATGACACTCTCCAGGTCCATCCACGTCTCTACAAATGACCCAATTTCATTCCTTTTTATGGCTGAGTAATATTCCTTTGTATATATGTACCACGTCTTCTTTATCCATTTTCCCAGGGCCTTTTATTGTCATTTTTGATGATCTCTTGAACGTCTTTTGTTTTGTTTTTTTAAATATTTATTTATTTGGCTGTGCTGGATCTTAGTCGCAGCACGCAGGATCTTTGTTGCCACATGCAGGATCTTTAGTTGCACCATGCAGGATCTTTTAGTTGTGGCATGCAGGCTCTTAGTTGCGGCATGCAGGATCTCGTTCCCTGACCAGGGATCGAACCCAGGCCCCCTGCATTGGGAGCTCGGAGCCTTAACTGCTGGACCACCAAGTTAAGACTGGTGGTCTTTTTTTCTTTAGCATTCTGTTCTTATTTAATCCATGAATGAATTACTTTCTTACTGTTTTTGAAAACTCTCCCCACATATGTGGTCTTTGTTTCCTCCAAGTTTTTTTTTTTTGTTTTTGGTCTCTATTTCCAGGTTAGAGGCTTTCTTCAGATATCTGGTAATCCTTGGGAGTTTGCACATGTTTCAAAGTGAGAATTATAAAGTTGAGTGGGAGCTCTGAGCACAGGGAATGGGCTGGCTGAGGATGAACTTCCCTGTATAGTGGCTTACATGGACAGCTTGGGAACCCCCAGTGTATTCTTCCTCTTGGGCTAGTCAGGTTCTTCTAGAAAAAGACCTTAGATCAGCCTAGAGGGAGAAATCTGGCTACAAGCAAATAGGGCTGGAAGGGGTTGGAAAGTCTCAATTCTCAAAACTGTATCACTTAGACCTTTTTTTTTTTTTTCCTGCCGTGCCGTTCCCCAATCAGGGGTTGAACCCGGGCCCTGGTAGTGAAAGCACTGAGTCCTAACTACTGGACCACTGGGGAATTCCCACTTAAACCCCTTTTGATTCAGCACCCAGGCCCTCAGCTGCACCTATGTCTCTAAGACTAGACCTCTGTCTTACCTTCTCTAAAGAATTAAACCTCCAGATTCTACTGCAGCTAGGGAGGACTTGAGAAGCAATCTCGGAGGTCAGATTGCTTCTCGAACCCCACTCGCAATTCCAAAGGTACCTGGTACTTCTGGTTGCGAAGCCTTTTGAGGAGACTGGTGTATATGGGGAGTTACTCAGCATTCCCCAAGCCTACTGAGGATTCTGTTGTCTTGGCTCTGCTAAGTCATTTTCTTCTTATCCATCTGCTTTTCACCTTCTACAGTTTTGTTGCTAACATCCCTTATCCTGTTCTCGTCAACCTTTAGCTTTATAGCTTTAAAAAAAAAAAAAGAAAAAAAAGGAAAATCCCTTTACTGTATTTTTGGTGGGGTTTCTAAAGAGAAAAGGAAAATCTGATGTATGTTTTCAGTGTGCCTTCTTGACATACACGTGGCCAACAGGCACATGAAAAGATGCAAATCAAAACTACAATGAGGTATCACCTCACACCTGTTAGAATGGCCATCATCAAAAAGTCTACAAATAATAAATGCTGGAGAAGGTGTAGAGAAAAGGGAACTCTCCACTGTTGGTGGGAATGTAAATTGGTGCAGCCACTATGGAAAACAGTATGGAGGTTCCTTAAAAAACTGAAAATAGAGCCACCATATGATCCAGCCATCCCACACCTGGGCATATATCCAGAAAAGATGAAAACTCTAATTTGAAAAGATATATGCACCCCAGTGTTCATAGCAGCACTATATACAAGAGCCAAGACATGGAAGCAACCTAAACGTTCAACAGATGAATGGATAAAGATGTTGGGGGGGGTGCGTGTATGTGAGTATGTGTGTGTTTATACACACACACACACAAACACACACACACACACACACACACACACACACACACACACACTGGAATACTACTCAGCCATAAAAAAGAATGAAATAATGCCATTTGCAGCAACATCGATGGACCTAGAGATTATCATACTGAGTAAAGTAAGACAGAGAAAGACAAATATTATATGATATCACTTATATGTGGAATCTAAAAGTAATATAAATGAATTTATTTACAAAACAGAAACAGACTCAAAGATATAGAAAACAAACTTTATGGTTATCAAAGGGGAAAGGTGAGGAGGAATAAATTAGGAGTATGGGATTAACAGATACATACCACTATATATAAAATAGATAAACAACAAGGATTTACTGTATAACACAGGGAACTATGTTCAGTATCTTATAATAACCTATAGTGGAAAAGAATCTGAAAAATATATATATGTATATAAGTGAATCACTTTACTGTACACCTGAAACAAACACAGTATTGTAAGTCAACTATATACTTCAATAAAAAAAAAATCTGCCTTCTTGATGCAGAAATCATGAAAGTTTTTATAATGCCAGAATTACAGCTTTTTATAATGGTAAAAAAATAGAAATGTCCATCAAAGGGTGATTATCCAAATAAACTGTGACTCAACCACACAATGAAATAGTATCAGCCACTAAAACTAATGCTATGAAAAAATAATTTAATAACATGAAAAAATGTACCTAGTATTAAGTGAAAAAATAGATTGCAGAAAATATATTCAAAAGATCACATTTTTTAAAAGTGTATATATTTTAAAGGGAAACAGCGTCTACCAATCACATAGTCATAATAGTATATATACAGAGAAGAAACTTGCACCAGAAAGTTAAGGGTGCTTATCTCTGAGTGGTGAGATGATAGATCAGATGGAAACTGTGTGATCAGATAGAAAATAAATGTCCAACAGACAAAAATTCCCAAGGAACATGTAAGAGCAAGCAGTCTTCCTGCTGGGGCCTCATACCATAAACTTCTTCTGCCAGATTGGGTGTAAATCTCACCCTATTCTGCAGGGTTGCCAGGTTCACTCCTGTGTCCAGGGGTGGTCTGAAGAGTTATACAAGCTCACGCCCCCTTCTCCCTTTTCCAGCCACCTAATGATCCCCATGGTATCCAGAGAGAAGATCTCATCCTGAGTCTTCGAGCTGTGCTGGCTTCTACACCACGATTTGCTGAGGTGGGTCTAGCCAAAGTTAGGTTATGTGGCCTCAACCCACAGAAGGGTCTGAAGAAAGAACAGTAAAAGCATGGGGGAAAAGAAAGTTCCAGTATACATTTTAGGTTATGGCATCTTGCAAGTGTCTTCAGACCTTCGAAGTAAAAAACTTCACCATCTCTTCATTTAAAATAGTAAACCAATCCCTATTTGGTGCTATCTTTTGAAATTCTTTAGCTTTGCCAGCTAGCCCACTTCTCAGGTCACTGGGAGTCTGGCCATGGATTGAGAGGGAGGTTAGTTTACAGTCACAACTCTCGACTCGAGTATAGCTCCTTGATGTAACACCTACCCCTGGGAACTGGTGGCAGTGAGGACATGGTTGGCCTTAGTGTGGCTGCAGCACTACCCATATCTCACTCTTTAGTTCTTCCTTCTCTCCCACAGTTCCTGCTCCCCCTGCTGATTGAGAAAGTGGATTCCGAGATTCTGAGTGCCAAGCTGGATTCTCTGCAGACTCTGGTGAGTGATTGTTCTCTTTTGAGGATCTAGCTGTCTTTAGACAATTTAGGGGTGCTAAAGGATTATGAATTGATTCTTGGAGAGCCAGGGAATAGTTCATTGGCCTCAAGAGAGGGATACCCAGAATCCGGGCCTATATGTTGACCTAAAGCCCCCAGTTGCATTTTGTCTTGTTCTGTAGTAACTGAGTGGCAGCTGAGGAAAGGCTGACCAGGGCTCCCTCTTCATGCTTGTTTTCCATCAGTCAGGACAAGCTCCTATTTTTCAGTGACCTGGGTAGGATGGTTATGAAATCCTGCTGGTTTACTGCTGAGAGCCGGGGTCTTTTAGGTGCCATTATGCTGAGGGGCCTGCATATCCTAGGAAGTCTGAGTGTGTAGATAGCCATTACCTGTGCTTTCCTTGGCAGAATGCTTGCTGTGCTGTGTACGGACAGAAAGAACTAAAGGACTTCCTCCCCAGCCTTTGGGCTTCTATCCGCAGAGAGGTTAGTGTTACTGAGATAAACTCACTACCATTAACTCCTGGTTGTCAGGCACGAGGGGAAATAACACACTGTATCCTTTTCCCTCTGTTGCTGTGCTTGGTTATTCAGCAAGAGAGCAAGGGGGCATACTTCTAGTTGAATGACAGGGGTAGGGTGAGCTGTTTGGTGGTGGCACATGATCAGTCTCGCACAGTGCCCAATTCCTGTCCTTCCATGGTAAGGAGCGTAGGTCATGCTGAGTAGAGCGGGAGAGGAAGAGACTTAGGAAAGGGGTTCCCAACAACCACTGCTCAAAGTCGTATTCAGTTTCTCAAAAAGTATGTGTATCAATCCTAGTGGGACTGAGGACTTAGTGAGAATACACCAATTGAGAAGAAACTCATTTGGGGGGTTAATTTCCATTGCTGTGCCCCAAAGGTTCTCACCACCCCCTCCCCGCAAAGGAAATAGGCAGTAGGTGGGCGGGGTCTCACCTGGTGCAGGCTCACCTCAGTAGCCATGGGATCCCTCCCTGACAGGTGTTCCAGACGGCAAGTGAGCGGGTAGAGGCCGAGGGCCTGGCAGCCCTTAACTCCCTGACTGCGTGTTTGTCTCGCTCTGTGCTGAGGGCTGATGCTGAGGACCTCCTTGACTCCTTCCTTAGCAACATTCTACAGGGTAATGGGGCCATGGCAGCTAGAAAGGGGAGTGAGCACAACAGAGAAATTCCTTAAGGCCAGTGACCCTTCATGAGTGGCCCCCATGTTCAGTGATTTGGGTGCTGGAGCCCTGCTTTGAATTGAAAGCAATTTAAGTGGTAACTGCTAGCCAGCTGTCCCAGGGCTCAGCCTCCAACTTCTATGGCCTGCAGGGGAACCAGGCAACATTCAGCCTACTCCCTAGGTCTGTGATGTGCTGCCTTTCTAGACTGCAGGCACCATCTGTGTGAACCAGACATGAAACTGGTGTGGCCTAGTGCCAAATTGTTGCAGGCGGCTGCAGGTGCGTCTGCCCGGGCCTGTGACCACATCACCAGCAACGTGCTGCCCCTACTGCTGGAACAGTTCCACAAGCACAGTCAGGTAAGGAAGCAGAATCTGTTGGGGAAATGATGGGACCCCTTGCCAGGATCGCTGTCTCACAGAGAGAGCGCTAAGCATTGAGCTTAGGCCTAGATATAGTAGATCTCGGGTTTTGCTCCCATTTGCTGCTGCTGGTTCCCTTGTTCACTCTTTTCCTGACACTCTTATGTAAAAGGATAATTCTCCCCAATTCTGCAAGTAGCAGGACTGAAATCCTTTAAAAATAAAGTATTTTTAGACTTGAATACCCCTTAAAACATTACAGAGCAACCAGCGGCGGACAATCCTTGAAATGATCCTGGGTTTCTTGAAGCTGCAACAGAAATGGAGCTATGAAGACAAGGGTGAGGCCATCTTCTAGATGTGGTATCCTGGGGGCTGCTGAGCACTATAGCCCTATAAAGGATGGCAGGCAAAGAGCGCTACAGAGAAGTAGTCTAGAACAGTGGACCTGTTGTTCTGAGGATGTAGCCCAAGAGAACACTTAACAGTTGAGAGCTGTTGATTTCTTTCCTAGTGTACTTCCCAGATACCCAATGGATTAAATTCTTTAAATCTGCCCCGGGAATTCCGTGGCGGTCCAGTGCTTAAGACTCTGTGCTTCCACCGCAGGAGGCACGGGTTCGATCCCTGGTCAGGGAATTAAGATCCCACATGCCACGCAGCACGGCAAAAAAAAAAAATCTGTCCCAGGTTATCTTTGCATCACTTCTGAATAGGATGTCCCTCTAACCTGGACTCTGTCTCTTCCTAGATGAAAGGCCTCTGAGTGGCTTCAAGGACCAGCTGTGCTCACTGGTATTCATGGCCCTGACGGACCCCAGCACCCAGCTTCAGCTTGTTGGCATCCGTACACTCACAGTCTTGGGTGCCCAGCCAGGTACGCTAAAGGGAAAGAGAAAAGATAGGAGTATTGGTCCCTTTCTTGTGATTTTCTGTCTTAAGTGAAGAGCAATCTTAATTCCCTGGTTCTCACTACAACTCTGGATGATTTGGGACTTCTTATAGGACTTTAGGAAGGGTTGTGATGGCTGTAGGGGAAGAAAGATGAGGTCCGTGTTTCCTTCCTGCACAGATCTCCTGTCTTCTGGGGACTTGGAGCTGGCAGTGGGTCACCTATACAGACTGAGCTTCCTGGAGGAGGATTCCCAGAGTTGGTGAGAATATAAGGCAGCGAGATCGAGCAAGCTGTTCCAGGGCTCTGTGCTTCCGACCCTTGGCTTTCCGTAGGGGAGGTGGGCCCTGTGCTTGGCTCTGGCTGCTCCCCGGTTGGAGGTGTGGGAATGCTCTCTTTTCTTGGGCATTAAGAAGCCCGGTCCAACTTAGTGGTGTAAGTACTGGAATCCTACTCTTCAGCAAGGTGGCTTCAGAAGCCCACACTCCTGAATCTGCCTAATGGCAGGCCTAGGCAAGAGAGCCATGGGTCAAGGCTCAGCTAATGCTCATCTGCCTTGTGCCCCGGCAGGGTGGCAGCACTGGAAGCATCAGGAACCCTGGCCACTCTCTACCCTGTGGCCTTCAGCAGCCACCTAGTGCCCAGGCTTGCTGGGGAGCTCTGTATAGGTATGTGTCTCTGATCTTCCATGGCTTACCCCTTCCCAGGGAGGCTTGGGGGCCTTCGTGCTTGCCATCACACAGTGAAACCTTGTCTCCTGGGCTGCTTTCAGAGGAGTCAGATTTGGCTAGAGGGGATGGGCCCACCAAATGCTCCCGGCATCGGCGCTGTCTGCAAGCCTTGTCAGCTATATCCACACATGCCAGTATTGTCAAGGAGACCCTGCCTCTTCTGCTGCAGCATCTCCGCCAGATGAACAAAGGTAACTACCAGGAACAGTCCTCAAGGAACTGGGCTGAAGGGGGAACCATAGTCAGGTTTGGAGTTGATGCCTCTAAAGCAGTGGTTCCAGTGGTGGCTATAGTAAGAGTCACATGGGAACTTTTAAAAAGTGCTGAATGCGTGGGTCTTAGTCAGTCCAACTGATTCAGCCTCTGAGGAGGGATGAGACTTGGGCAACAGTTATTAAGAATGCCCACGGAGGCCATTGAAAAGCACCACTGGGGACTTCCCTGGTGGAGCAGTGGTTAAGAATCGCTTGCCGGGCTTCCCTGGTGGCGCAGTGGTTGAGAGTCCGCCTGCCGATGCAGGGGACACGGGTTTGTGCCCCGGTCCGGGAAGATCCCACATGCCGCGGAGCAGCTAAGCCCGTGCACCACAACTACTGAGCCTGCACTCTAGAGCCTGTGAGCCACAACTGCTGAGCCCGCGCGCCACAACTACTGAAGCCCACACACCTAGAGCCTGTGCTCTGCAACAAGAGAAGCCACCGCAATGAGAAGCCCATGCACCGCAACAAAGAGTAGCCCCCACTCGCCGCAACTAGAGAAAGCCTGCGTGCAGCAACGAAGACCCAACGCAGCCAAAAATAAAAACATAAATAAAATTTTTAAGAAAAGCACCACTGTAAGGCCAAGCTACTCAAAATAGGGTTCATCAACCAGCAGCACGGGTATTATCTGGGAGTTTATTAGAAATGCAGAATCTCAGGTGCCACTGATCAGAATCTGCGTTTTAACTGGATCTCCAAGTAACCTGTACATACCCTGGAGTTTGAGAAGCACTGCTCCTCATAAGTGACAGCAGCTATTGCTGTTGTGAACCTGTGCATGCACACCATAGAACCTCACTAATTCCCTAAGTGCCCCACTCTGCACTGCCCGGCCCTTTGTGGATGATCCAGCACCTGATGTAAAGTAGAACACTGGACTCAGAGCGTGGCCTGGGTTTGATTCCTGACTTTTTCCCTGTTACCCTGGAAAAACCACTGGTAATTTATTGAGCCTCCACATCCTCCTCTATAAAATGGGGAAAATGATATTTCTAAGAGAGTTGTTATGAAAACTAAATGAGAATGTACAGCTGACCCTTGAACAAAACAAGTCTGAACAGCACAGGTCCACGTATACAGATTTTTTTCAGTAGTAAAAACTATAGTACAATATGCTTGTGGTTGGTTGAGTCCACAGATGCAGAACTGCAGCTATGGAGGAACTGTGTAAAGAGGGACCATTATAACTTGCACGTGGATTTTCGACTGTACAGGAGGGTCGGCTCCCCTTACCCCCGCCTTGTTCAACGATCAGCTGTGTATGAATGCTTCTGTTGCAGAGCTGGCTGGGCAGGTCTCAGCTCCTGGATAAAATGACTTGGCTCTTTATAAGACACTCTTGGTCTCTTTAGTTACTCGTCTTCGATTATTCTTCCCATATTCTGTATATGACAGACCTGGAAGTGC
Source organism: Monodon monoceros (assembly GCF_005190385.1). Classification (NCBI taxonomy): domain Eukaryota; kingdom Metazoa; phylum Chordata; class Mammalia; order Artiodactyla; family Monodontidae; genus Monodon; species Monodon monoceros. The sequence continues at coordinate 52,258,242 of NW_021703781.1, read as the reverse complement.
TTTTAAGAAAACCTTACAGAGAACTTTCTCACCACACAGGGAATACGGTTGCAGGAACAAGTGAAGTTATTGCTGTCTGTCAGAGTCTCCAGCAGGTGGCAGAAAAATGCCAGCAAGACCCCGAGAGCTGCTGGTATTTCCATCAGACAGCTATACCTTGCCTGCTTGCCTTGGCTGTGCAGGCTTCCATGCCAGGTAACTTCCTCCACCTCACCCCTCCCTCCTCCCGAATCAGCCTTCCACTAGTGTTGAACAGCACTGCCACCCTCGGGGTATCACTGGTATTGCATTTTGTACCAGCAGAGGCTTCTTTTGAATCCTGTGTCCACATAATGAGATTTCACTTCAAGCAGAGGGTGCCAAGCTGACCTTCGGCAGGAACCAAAATCTACTAGTGTTAGCAACACTCAAAAGGATGCACACTTTTTCCCCCTTAGTTGCTGTGTAATTAGATTAGTTAGAATTAGGCTCTGGAGTCAAGCAGACCTGGTTGGGTTTCATGGTCAACTCTACCACTTGCCAACTTAGATGAAGATAGCCTTTCTAAGCTTCTGTTTCCTCACTTTATGGGGTTGATAGAGAGTAATATCTATATCACAGGGTAGTTGGTAAGGATTAAATAAGTTAATGTGCAGTGCTTGGCAACAGTAATGTATGTGTGGTAGCTGCTGTATAAAAGGACCCATGAAGATAAATCCATGTTACCTTTAAGTTTTTGAAAAGACTAACATTTCTGATGTTAAGAATGTTCACATTAGCTAGCCTTATTTTCCACTGTTGCCCAGTCAAAAGGACTGCACAAAGTTCTCGGGAGCTCCCTATGGCCTGCATTACACACTCCTACTTCTGGTGCCTTGCTGCTTCTCAGGGCTACAGCACTACTAGAGGACAGTTTAAAAACTGCTCCTCTTGTAACTAGAGTCAAGGCCCAGAGTCATGATGATGACAGGACCTAATCGTCTGAGCCACAGTCATGGCCTGTGATTGTGTGTGTGTTGATTTTGCAGAGAAGGAGCACCCAGTTCTGAAGAAAGTGCTGTTGCAGGATGAGGTCTTGGCCGCCATGGTGTCTGTCATTGGCACTGCCACCACCCACTTGAGCCCTGAGTGAGTATAATCATGGATGTGACTTGATCCCAGGGAGGACAGAATTCTTGGGAAGAAGCAGCAAATAACTTCCTTTTGAGCTGTCCTTTTACCCAGATTGAAACATGGAGGCAGCTTTTGTTTTGTTAAGTCTTGCTGGCAAAGTAAGAAGGGGCCTTTTAGCATCATGGACTGGGGGCCAGAGACTAATGGCTCTTAGCTGCAGATGTGCATGAGAGTCACCTGTGGAGCACTTCTGAAATACACATTGAGTTCTCTCGCTAGATCGTAAGGTCCAGGAGAACAGGGATTTGATCTGTCTTGTTCACTGCTGTAGCACCAAGGCCTAGAACAGGAATGGTTCCTGGCATATAATATGTGCTGAATTAATATTTGTTGAAGATGTGAATGATCATGCTCTGGCCCACGGACTCAGTGACTACCAGGAACCCCAGGGCTGCTGTAGAGCCCTGGCTCCTCGGTGACACCTAGTGCTCTCCCCCCAGCTTGGCTGCCCAGAGTGTTGCCCACATTGTGCCCCTTTTCTTGGATGGCAACATCACATTCCTGCCTGAAAACAGCTTCCCTGGCAGATTCCAACCATTCCAGGTAAGGGTCTGATGGATCAGATTGGGGAGAATCTTAGGACTTCTGTCCTTCAGATTTTTAGGGCTAACCTGGGATGGGTATCCTCAGGGCAGACAAGCCTCTTGCTAGCAGGACAGGCTTGTTAAGGCTCTTCTTCCTCTTCCTCTGTAGGATGGCTCCTCAGGGCAGAGGCGGCTGGTTGCACTGCTTATGGCCTTTGTCTGCTCCCTGCCTCGAAATGTAAGAGACCACAACATTTGGGGCGTACCCTAGTTTAACCCTGACCCGGGGAGGTGAATCCTGGGTGACTTCTGGGCTGAAATTTGTCACAAGCTAAGCTGACTTTCTGCTTTTCCCACTGGAGAGTTTATTTCCCATCCACCCTGGCCCCTGCTGCCACTCTCTCCTGGGTGTCTCTTAGAGTTCAAGTGTTCTCTGGGTCCATGACATGGCCAGGTTTTCTATAGGTGGAAATCCCTCAGCTGAACCAACTCATGCGGGAACTTTTAGAGCTGAGCTGCTGCCACAACTGCCCCTTCTCTTCCACTGCTGCTGCCAAGTGCTTTGCAGGACTTCTGAACAAGCATCCTGCAGGTACTGGAGTGAGGCTGTGGGTTGGGAGCCTCCCTGAATCAACTTCTGATGAAATCTTGACGTTTAGTTCTCATTCTCTTTTTAAAGGAAGTTAGCTAATATATCAATAATAGGGCTTTCCAAGGGACAGCCCGTGGGACAAGAGTCAAGACCAGAGTTGGGCAAAGCTTTATAGGACATAAGATAAGGGCTTCAAGCAGAGTGCTCTATCTAGTTCTGTCATCCTATTCCCTACAAAGAGCTATTAGGGGTAAATCTTTTTTTTTTTTTTTTTTGCGGTACGGGGTCCTCTCACTATTGTGGCCTCTCCCGTTGCGGAGCACAGGCTCCGGACGCACAGGCTCAGCGGCCACGGCTCACGGGCCCAGCCGCTCCGCGGCATGTGGGATCTTCCCAGACCGGGGCATGAACCCGTGTCCCCTGCATCGGCAGGCGGACTCTCAACCACTGCACCACCAGGGAAGCCCTTAGGGGTAATTCTTTATTAGAAGTAGACAACTCTTTTTCGAATGCCAGCACCCCTACATTATGGGAATACCAGGCTCTTGTGCTGGTGTCCTAGAGCTGAGTGGGCCAAATCCACAACCAAAACAATATTGGTTTTTTCTAATGGCTTCTACATTTAAATGATTTACACCTTTGTTGGTAAAACGGACATGTGTAGCGTCTGCATCAGCATTTCCTCCCTCCTTTTTAGGGCAACAGCTGGATGAATTCCTACAGCTGGCTGTGGACAAAGTGGAGGCTGGGCTGAGCTCTGGGCCCTATCGTAGTCAGGCCTTCACACTGCTTCTCTGGGTAAGGAGTCGGAATGGATTCCAGTTAGACAGAGCAGTTGGTCTGGTTAAAAAGAATTTCTCCATTTAACCCTGAAGCGCATGCATACTTCTCAGGGTTTGAGTGTCATGCCCCTGACTGTTCTCTTTCTCTCTGATAACAGGTCACAAAGGCCCTAGTGCTCAGATATCATCCTCTCAGCTCCTGCCTTACAGACCGGGTAAGTCCTTGCTGAAGACAGCAGAACCTAGGACCTAACAGGAACTTCCCTGTCGATCCTCTTCTTCCCAAAAATGACTGCTGTCCTCCTCTTGGGTATTTAAGATTCCTCCCCGCTGATGCGCCTCAAAGGCTCTCTTTTCTCCAGCTCGTGGGCCTCCTGAGTGATCCAGAACTAGGCCCAGCAGCAGCTGATGGCTTCTCTCTGCTCATGTCTGACTGCACTGAGGTGCTGACTCGTGCTGGCCATGCTGAAGTGCGAATCATGTTTCGCCAGCGGTTCTTCACGGATAACGTGCCTGCTTTGGTCCGGGGTTTCCATGCTGCTCCTCGAGGTGAGGAGAGTCTAAAGGAAAGTCCTCAAATATATAGACCTCTCCATTGGTCAGGCCACAGTCTCTAAAATAATTTAGGACCTGAGTGCTTCTTTAGAGCTGTAGTGTGACCTGTACCTGAAGCGCTGAACATCTAGATTCTTGACCCACTCTTTTCCTTTGATTGGCATATCTTGGCTATTCTGAGCTTGAGGGGCTTTTTAAAAAAAAAACAAAAAAAACTTTTTGTAGGCTAATGTCCCAGCTTCACCAGAGATTAGAATTGAATTCTTAAGCTCTATGTCTGAGCCCAGTTTTTCCCCTAAGCTTTTCCATTTTTTACAGATGTGAAGCCAAATTACCTGAAGGGTCTGTCTCATGTACTTAACAGGCTGCCAAAGCCTGTGCTCTTGCCGGAGCTGCCCACGGTAAGCCTCGCAGTCACAGCCTCTAAGCAGGGACCAAGCCATTGTCCCCCAGCTGGGGCTAGAAAGGGGAGGAAAAGCAGGCTCATCAAAGATGTGGTCATCCCACCTTTCCTGTGGCCCCTTAGCTGCTTTCCTTGCTGCTGGAGGCCCTGTCCTGCCCAGACTCTGTGGTACAGCTCTCCACCCTCAGCTGCCTTCAGCCTCTTCTACTGGAAGCACCCCAAGTAATGAGTCTTCACGTTGACACCCTCGTCACCAAGTTCCTAAACCTCAGCTCCAGCCCTTCCATGGTGCGTTGAGCCTGAACAACTCTTTGGCCTGTACATCTCCCATTCGTGGGTCTCCCCTCACCTCCTTATGGTTGTGTTCCAGGCTGTCCGGATCGCTGCACTGCAGTGTATGCACGCTGTTACTCACCTGCCCACCCCCGTGGTGAGTACCGCAGATGTCCTCTCTGGCTTGGACGCTTCTTAGAAGAGCCAGAGGTACCTTTCTGCCTTAGTCAAGAGGGACTGGCCACCCTGTTGTGTGACTGAGATATGCACTGTAGGGTACAGACAGGCAAGGATCTCCTGACTACCCTAAAATATAATGGCCAGCCTGCCACATAGCATTCTCTGGAATCACTAAAGAAGAATAGGAAGAGTATTAGTTGTAGAGTCAGAGCAGCTTTTTTGGTTGTCTTGGTTGAACAAGGCTAAGATTAGCTCCTCTAACTCCACAGCTGCTGCCGTACAAACTGCAGGTGATCCGGGCCTTAGCCAAACCCCTGGATGACAAGAAGAGACTGGTGCGTAAGGAAGCAGTGTCAGCCAGGGGAGAATGGTGAGTTTTTAGGTCATGGGGAGAGATGGGACTGAAATGAGCCTCACCACTAATGCTGTCAACATTCTTTTTGCCTACAGGTTTCTGCTGGGGAGCCCTGGCAGCTGAGCCCTCCATCCTGGCCTACACTGTTCTGAAAGACAATCTAACCTGAAATTACTAACTATCAAGCCATCTTGCCCAAAGCAGGGAGATGACTGGCTTCTGACTGCCTTTCCCACAGACACCGCACAAATGCTGGGCCTCTGTCGCATGGCTGTACAGGAAACAGAGGAACCCTGACTTCTAATGGATTTGTGAAGTAACTGAGTGCGAGACTCCTTGTGTTTGAAGAGTGACCTTGGTCTTGGGGCTCTTCCATTTATATGTCAGAAAAAGTGAGATATGCTGCTGAGGGCGAATACAGAGGAGCGTGGCCCCGAGGACCAGGGATGGTGGCGTGTGTGTACCTGCTGGAGAATAAAGATTCTTTTGGTAATGGGGCCGTCAGTTATTTCCCTCTCTCCACTTATGCCTCAGCAGTACATAACCAGAAGCAACACTGCATAAGCTAGAGGAACAGTAGTGATAGGAACTGGCCAGGAATTCTTCAGGACATCCAACCCCTCCAAGTGGGGCAGAGGTGGCAGGACCGTTAACACCCACTCACTAGGCCTTGACCCTGACTTTCCCCTTCCCCGCCCCACAAGAGAAAGGCAAAGAGTGAAAAGCTACATATCTTTAAAAAATCAAATACCTTTATTTTTGCTCCCTTCAGCACATGAGAAGTGGCAGTGACCTCAGCAGTAGGCCTGGTATCTTTGCCCTGTTGAGAAGCCAGGATCTCAGCTCTACCATTCAGGTGTTTTCTCAGACGGCAAGTGGAAGAGGTGGTAGCCAACCCCAGTGCTGTAAGCTGGAGGAGGTCGGGGTCAGTACCTGGCAAGGTTGCTAGCTGCCTGATCTCCAGTCTGGGGCTGGAACTTCTGTTTGCCTGAGTAAAGGGACATCAGTCCTAGGGTTTTTCCACATCATGCCTTGCTTCCGCCATGGCCGGGAGACTGGTCCTTGAGCTGTCCCTGCATGGTACCGTAAGGCAGGCCCACTGGCTCTTTTTGCTCAAGGATTCCAAGAAGCTATCCTTGGAGGCCCTTGAGGCAATGTCGGAAGCAGGGTGGTGCTCAAGTTGTGGCTGACACACTCCAGCTCACACTGCCATCACAGAGGCTGAGTGAGCGGTCACCCAGGGAGGGGGATCCCAGCTCATTCCGTTCCCATGGGGCAGGTGACTGGAAGGTAACAACACCCGAGTCAGCCAATGCCTATAAGAGAAGACAGAAATACTTGTGAGATCTAAGATTTCCTAGTCTTCCTTCCTGAGCCTCATTCCTCAGCAAAGATATATCAAGGTAGTCTGAAGCTACCCTGGCATTCATCACAAAAGTAATAAAAGTTACAGTTCTGTCCAATAAATGTGCCCTCTGGTGCCTTGAAGGCCTTTAGAGGTTTTGAGCTAAACTTCTAAGGGGCCACTGTAAGCACAGTGACAGGAGTAATAGGATGGGAAAAGGAAGAGGGCAGGTACTTCCAGTCACCTACTTATTACTGCCTCAGTAGTTGCAATTTGAAGAATGATTTACCTTTGTCTCTTGGGCTGAGGGAACTAGCTTCATTTATTGTCTTAGGACCTCTGTCACAAATAGATGACTTCAATCCCACAAATTATGTGCTTGAAATCCAGACACTGCCATACAAATGAGAGGTGACTGGTGGCCAGCATACCCTAACTAGAGGTCCCTTCTCGAGAATAGCTTTCTAAGGATTCTGTCGTAGTCACCTGCTACCGTACCAATATGGGGGCCACTAGCCACACATGCCTAATTAAATTGGTGAAGATGAAATTAAATTTAAAATTCAATTCACTGATATACTAGCCACACTGCAAGCACTCAAAAGCCGTATGTGACTAATGGCTAATGTTTTAGACAGCAGAGGTATAGAATATTTTTCTCATTCCAGAAAGTTCAATGAACAGTGCTGGTCTAAATATTTTACTTTACCTTCCTGTGTCCACACCCAGGAATACCTTCCAGTTGTCCAAGCAGCCATAGTTGTAATGATTCCTAAAAACCTAGAGCAAAGAAAAACATGTTTCTATGAATCCTTTTCCTTAAACCAATTTTGAGCCTAAATTGGCCAGGCAAGTTCTGGATTTCATGATGCCTGCCTTAGTTGGCCCTGACCATGGCCTCTGTTTATAGGATGGCAGGCTCAGTTACCTACCCATCCCTCCACCCCAATCCCGGCCCTACTCACTCTGCCCTTGGCCTGCAGTCGGCGTCGCTCCTTCTTGTTGATGTGCCTTTCGATACTAGTCTCACCTCGACTGATGAGAACAGCGTGCCACACAGTTAGGGCACCCAGGGCAAGTGCCACGGAACTGAGAAAAGAGGGGCAAAGGTCATGGGGTAGTGTGGAGGGAGTGAGAGGCCATGCGTAGGTCTGAAATTGAGCTGAGCAACAGTGACTGCCTAGGGGCTTATGTCTAAGTCTGCCTTAACTCCCAGCGTACGTGTCCTAGACGAACTTTTACTTCACTGCATCCATGAAAAAGCATCAATGTGGGCTAAGAATAAATGATGTGGAAAGCAAGATGGGGAAATAAGTCTATTTCTATTAATGAAAAGGTTATATATTTCCTAAAATACCCATGCTTGGGAGACAGAAGAGGTAGTAAAAGCACTAACAATTAGAATAAAATGGCACAACGTTCAGGTTCCAGCTCTACCATTCCTAGCTGTGTATCATGGAACAAATCACCTCACCCCTCAGATCTGCAATTGTCCTCATCTATGAAATGCACCTACCCTTTAAGTAGGAGTTTAACTTCCCTTGGCACATACCAAACACTCAATGCCAAATCTTTAATGTTCCCTGCCCCCAAATGCTGAAGAAAATTAAGCCCTACTCTTTGCCAACCTAAGTGAGAATAAGAACAGCAGCAGTTTACACGGGGATGGGTTCCTGCCTGGCTGTGGGCACCGAAAAAGGTTTTTCTGAAGCTGCCCCTCAAACTGTCAAAAATGAGAGTTGAGATACCTGCACAGGAACCAGAGGTAGACAAGACTCTTGTGAGTCACTCTTTCTCGGAAGGAGAAGGTGGGTGGTGGGGTCTGGTGATAAGTCTAGAAAAAGAAAACAGCAAAGTCTGGATCATTTGCTCCATCGGTCTCTCTCTACCAGAGCCCAACACCTGCAGGCAGGGAAGTGATCCAAGCCCATGATGAGAAAATAGGGGGTTAAGCCACAGAGGAGTCAGGGCAGCAACCAGATGGGTGGACCAAGCTGGCGGCATCATCATGGACAAACACGGGGCAGAGCAGGTCTGGACAGGATGGTAAAGCACAAGAGGGACCAACCCTGGGCCTTTAGCTCTGACAACACAAATGGGGCTCCAGGGGAAGCCACTCCACTCCCCAGCTAGAACTGTGTGGCTGTAATCCCCAAGAGGGGACGAGACCCATACCCAGAATGGAATAACTGGAGGGGGAGAACTGTGAGCCCCACTAAGGACCGAAAGGGCAGCAGAGACACAATCACAAGCCCAAGATCTGCTCAGAATAAGGAGTCCTAAAAGGCCAGGGGAGAAGGGACGATCCTGCTGCGGACGCAGACAGACCAGGAACAAAGGATGGTCAGACTGGCCCAGCCCGACCTCTGTCCCCTGGAACCCCATTACACAGACTAACATAGACTCCTTGCTGCTCAGGCCATCACCAAGGCAGAGCCGTTGCTCAGCCCAAAGAAGGTGATAATGGAATAGAGAGCCAAAAACTGTCACGTACCAGGGACTCCCAGCTTGCCCCTAGGCCACTTAGTCTGCCCACGGCCGACAGTGCCCAGAAACACCCCGATCCAGTCTCGACTGGCCCCTTACCCCAGCCTCTACAACTCGACTAACAGGTGGGCCCCAGTTGCCTCAGCAACTCTATACCCCTGGCCTGAGCAGCAGGAGGCAGTGGGGTGGGGAGAGCCCACCTGGTTGGCAACCGCCTGTAGTTTGTTCTTGTCGAGCTGTTTCATTTTCTAAGGGGATGGAAAACAGTGCTGGTTATACTCCCAGACCTCTAGGATGAGGGGTGCTACCAGCCCCACTCCTTAGGGACGGATTCCACACCCCAAAGTGCTCTCTACTGAGCTGCCCTGCTCCTAACTACAGGCTCACCTCGATGGCAGCATAAGCCTCCCGGAAAAGGTCCCAACTTCCGTAGCTGCAGTAGACACAGCCCAGAGTCATGAAAAAGCAGAAAGAGAAGAAGTACCGATGGTTATAGTGGCCTACACAGTTGTTTAGCCAGGCTGGTGGGGGCAGGATTAAGGACAAGACCAAACACACAACTTCAGGGGGTGTCCAGGTTTCTCTGGTTCATCCTTGGTTCCTGACAACATCATCCAAGCCCAAGGCTTCCTGTCACCAAAGGCAGGAAAATATGGGACTCCCTTGAAGTTGAGGTGAAAGTGTTAAAGCTTTTCAAAGCCCTCACAAGTCCCATCAGGAGATCATGAAAACTGAAATCCTTCAGTAAAATGAGTCTGCCAATACTTCAACCTAACGGGTTAACCAGACATCTGTGTGGGACAGCAGCAAGGGACCAATGGTTCTATCTGGACACCTACTGGACAACCCACTGAACCAAACATCTCTTTCCATCCAATAGATGTTACCACGACAGTCTACAAAAGAAAGAGCTGTTAGGGATGGGTGCCTTGCTCCAAGAAGATCCATCCCAGAATGCATGTAAGCCTCCTGCTTTTCCCAGGAGATGTCAGCCCCAAAACTGCTCTTCTACAAACTTCTCATGAGCCCAGTGTTCTCTGCAGGGTGATGCTAGAAGCCTTGGGTTTGTGGCCCTTAAACCTCTGCAGTGCTCTGGAGCTAAAGAAGGAGGCCTCAGGCAGAAGAGATAATAAAAGGATACGGCAGTGATGATCCATCTTCAGCACACACCTGTGAGGGAGGGACACAGGCTCTGTTACGGTGGCCAAGGATCTTGAGATGTCAGTGCCAGTCCTTTCCTATAAGGACCAGCATCCTGCTGAGGTGGAAAGGGCACAGACTTTGAGGAGAGCCAGGCCTTGCTTCAAACCCTGCTTCACTGGCTACATGACACTGGACAAGCTAACTCCGGGTCTCTTGCCTACCCTGGCCCATCTCTCTGAATGTCACTTTCCACAAGCGGTGAAAATGCGGAACTTGCAGGACGATCCTGAGGACCAGGTGTCCCGATATAGAGGGCACACTGCCTGGCACATGAGGGGTGCCTCATAAATGTCCTGTCAAATTCCAGGTCTAGGTTCTGCCCTAGAGCTACAGCAAAAGGGCCACAGCTGGGGTTCGCAGAGACCCACCTATTGCAGATGCTGCAGTGGTGTGTTCGGGCTGGCTTGGGGTTAATGCACTTCTTACAGATGGAGACTGTTGTGATATCATTCCTGCCCTGTGCAGAGGGAGAAAAGCACCATGACAACTGTGGCAGCACCGGTTTCGTACCTCCAAAATACCAAGGCACTCTCCCTCCGCACTCCTGGAACTGGCTCCAATAGCCTGCAGTTCTCTCCCTCCCCCATGCCCCTAAGGGGGGACCCACCGGGGGTGGGTATCCAGGTGGAGTGGTGATAGCCTGGTAGTAATGGAAGACGATGAGGATCAGATTCCAGTGACTATAGAAGAAATGCCAGCAGAGTCGTGGCACTGAGTAGGTTTGAAGGATGAGGGGCAGGATACACAGGTAGGCGATGGCCACGATGGAGCTGGTCAGCACGATCACCAGCACCACGAACACCTGCCAACACCAGGGAGGTCAAGAAGACGCAGTGAGAGAGCTCGCCAACACCCAGGGTAGACTCGGGAGTTTCCCCAGGGTAGGAGGCCAGTGTGGGTCCAAACCCAGTGTAGGTCCATCAGACACATGTCCCTCTGCTACCCCCAAACATCCCTGTTCCTGTCCCCAGGCATTACTCACCACCCCACACCAGCGGATCACGTTGTCCACCAGCCAGTAGATAGGCTCAAAGGCAGCATCCACAGCGGTGTCACTGCCTGCAAAGGAGTTGTAGAGCAGGGAGCGCAGGCAGACCTTGCCATAGCGCCAGCGCTGAACCAGGCCGCGGAGCAGAGGTGGGCAGCGGCGCCTGTAGCCCAGGAGCAGAAGCAGGCGCAGGCAGAGGCGGGCAGGGCCCAGCAGCAGGCTCCGCTGGCCCCGCATGGCTCCTAGGAGAGCACACAACTGTGAGGGGCCAGCCTGGGTCCTGTCCCTCCCTGCCCCACCAGTGGGGCGCTTAGAGGCAAAGACCTAAGACCAAGGCCCGCTGGGCCAGTCAGTAGGTGTGGGAAGTAGGGAGGTGACTCCAAGCCAAAGCAGGATCTCTGGAGCTGTCTGTGTAGACAGACCACTGGGTGGAGCCCGACCAACGTGCACAAAGCCATCCACGTGCCTCTGAGGGCCTGGCCACCGTAGCAGAGGTGTCCCAGCATCTCCTGCCTGCCCTGGCCCATTGGCCTACCTCCTAACAATTGTCTTCACCAGGAAGCCAGTGGGGGAGTGAGTTCACAGCATGTGGATCCTGCACCTAGATCTTCCCTGGTGCTACCTGAGTCTTGGCAAAAGATACTCATCCTTCCTGCTGACGTTACAGGCCTGGTGGCATGAGAGTCCCTGTCTCCTGTCAGGACAGCTCAGCTACCCCTTGCATGACGTAAGATGCTTTGTCTCCAATTCTAGTCCCAGCCCCACCGCAAGCTTACTGAAGCCAAGACAATTTCTGGTGTTCAGAGCAGAACACCACCACAGGCAGGAGACACTGGCAGTGGGAGGAGGGCTGGTGGCTCCTGAAGACCACAGGGCCTGCCCTCTGAGTGACGAGTCTCCCCTGCCCTGTTCTAGTTGGACACTCGAGAGCTTTCTCTGCGGCTGCTGCCATTGGCCCCAAGATTCCCAACCAACCTTCCCAGCTCTTTAGCCCTGTGCGTGGCTCCTCTGCAAGTGCCTTCACCTCCTCCATGTGGTTTTTACCTCATCTAATAGCCACAGGAGGTCAGCTGCCCAGGCAATGCCCAGAACAGAAGACACAGATTCCTTCGATGACAGTCTCATCAATTCTGCAGATTAAAGGCTTTACCAGAAAGGAAATTATCTGATTTTCTCCTATGGCTACTTTGTCCTCAGCAACTCCACTGACTTATTTAACAGGCAGCTCAAAACCCAGCAGAAACTGGAGGAGGCTGCTCCACTGTAGGGGTGGTTTCATTTCAGTAACTGGAGCAAGGTACTCTCCTTGCACCCTGGCTCATCCCCAGAAGAGGCCTTTCAAAGAAAACTTAATTATCTCCTTCCACAAGCCCTCTAAAGACCTAAGGCAAAAAGAAATCCAGCAGACAAGGCCAGCAAAGAGAAGACAGACAATTCAGTAGGGACCTACTCTCTGTACCAGGATAAAGTAAGTGGTCATTCCCATCACCTCCGAGGGTATAAGAGAATTAAGGGGCAGTGTAGAAAAAAGAAAAAGGAAAAGTTCAAACTTCTTCCTACCTCCTTTGAGTTGGACTCCCACTGTGTGGAATCATGATTTGGCTTGAAGCATGAATTTTCGAATAGTATACAGCTAAAATCTAACATAAGAGTGGGACAAAACATTTTACCCCATAGCAAATCCAGGTGACTTAGGTCATCCGCATATTGTTCATTCCCTTTCTATGGCTAATGGAGAGTTTCCTATTTACTAAAATACTTTTTATAACAATAGCTTTCAAATAAGATGCATTCCTCATCTGTAATAAACATGAATTATATGCCATCTCTCCTGTCTACAAAAAAAAATCTCCCTTCTCTGATTCTCCACTTTTCAGCTTGTTCTCAACCACTTCCAGAATTACTGAGCTCTACAGGAAATGCCTGCCTCAAGGACGAGACTTACCAACTCTCACCTGCCCCATAACTCGACTACTTAGGGTTCAATTCTGCCCTTAAGTAGTTCTGTGACCTTGGGCAAATCACCAAACCCTGTTGGCACTCAATTTTCTTGTGTTCCCATTCAGTGAGAGGGTAGGATTAAATACTAAGGTCCCTTCCTGCTCTACCCCTTTATGATTCTATATATACACTTGGTAAGACGTTTAAACGAAATGTTTATAAAGTGCTTAGCGCAATACCTGGATCATGGAAGTGCTCAATAAATACTTGTTGAATGAATGAACTGAAGGGATGCTGAAGTGGAAAGGCTGGTCAGATGTCTATCTGTCCTACAAATAACAGCAAGGACACTCCTGCCAACATGATAACACTAAGTAAGTGTCTACTGAGAAATGAAAACCATTGTTAGAATCATAGCACTTAAGAGCTAGAAGTCATTTTTAAAAACTAGTCCAACCAGAAATCAACCCAAACATGTAAGCCAAAAGCTTGTAGGTGCAGAGCTAAAGATCAGATCTGTGTAAAAGAAATCTGAAGCCAAACCCGCCACACCCTTATTTAGTGGGGTTTGGGGGGGGTATGGGAATGCCAGGGAAGAGATATGTAGTCCATGGGGCCACAGCTGAACATTTCATCTCAGGAAATTGAGGTAAAGCAGAGCTCAAAAAATTGTGTGGTAGGGGCGAGGGGTGGTGATGGAAGTGAACAGGGCAGGAAATAGAGCACGCACAGTTTCGCTATCACCCCCAGCACAAGCTCTGAGCACTCTGATCCCTCAGTAGTAGCCACTTAGTGACATCTGCCACCAGATCAGAAGGGACTGCAGGCCACAGCATCCCCCTCTTCCCGAGGATCTAAGTCACCATCTCTTTCCCAAGGGGAAACCGTATATGAGGGACATAGGGCTGGGAGTGGGAGTACACACACAGATTCCAAAGCCACCAGAAGGCAGAGGAAACTGAGAAGAAGGTCGACAAATCTCATTTGGACAAAGGCTGTTCTCAGGATGTTTACAGCCTCAAGCAGCAGATGTCAATCATCAGTAAGAGCAGCATTTTATTCATGTGCAAACTTCCCTTCCAGACTAACATGCTCCGCTTGACAGGATCCGACAGCAAGATCGAAAAGCTGCAGTTACAGAAACCGGGGAAAGGTTTTATTTCTCAAAAAGCCTGGCGTGGCCAAAGTATGATGGACCGGAAGTAAAATAACTTGGGTACCGGTTTGGTCTCTAGAGACACTGTACAAGTCAAATCCTATCTCTGGGGCTGAGTTTCCAAATCTGTGAAATGGGCGAGCTGGGTGGGCTGACCTTCCAATTCCGCGCCTTAAGGCTGCTCGGAGGGTGAGCTCCGCCCGGTTCGAGGGCAAGGCCGTGCAGAGCAGAACTCACAAGGCCCCAGAACAGGGCCCGACCCTAGAAAAAGGGAAAGGACCGGGCAGCAAAGGCCGCGGCTTCGCTCTTACCTGCCACCGGCCGACTCCCCAGTCAGCCAAATCGAACCCTGCAGCCTCCGCCGCCGCTCACTGCCACCCCCTCCAGCTCGGCGCCCCGGCCCGGCCTGGCTCAATCCAACCAACCATGGCCCACAGCCCACGGCTTCAGCCTCCAGAGCCGTACCCGCCGCCCGCCCATCCTTATCCGCAAGCGCAAGCGTAAGCGCAAGCGCATGCGGGCCGGAGCTCCGCCCCCGGTCTCGTCCCGGGGTAACCTGGGAAATGGAGTTTACATCTCAAGGAGGCGCTCCCTGTGGTCACGTGATAAAGCTCACCAATTGGCACGCTTCTTACTGCGGAATGGCACCTGGATGTTGGCCAATGAGAGGTCGGCTTCATTTTCCTCCGGACTTGGGGCAGGGGCAGTCATGGCGCCACCCGTGAGGTACTGCATCCCCGGTAAGTCAGCGGTGCCCAGAGCGAATCCTGGGCAGGGACGGAGGCAGGAAGGCCCGACGACCAACAGCTTCTGCGGACCCGTGGCTGATGCAGCGTTTTTTCCGCAGGCGAACGTCTGTGTAACTTGGAAGAGGGCAGCCCCGGCAGCGGCACCTACACCCGGCATGGCTACATCTTTTCGTCGCTTGCTGGCTGCCTGATAAAGAGCAGCGAGAACGGCGCGGTAAAGGGGGCGGCTTCCCCTCTTCTCCGTCTCTGCCTTTTTCTTAGGCTGCCTTTGATTTCGCAGCTCTTAGGGGATCTGCGGGCGCGTCTTCAGTGCCTCGTTCAGTAAAAGAAGTTGGTCTCTTAAGTTTTAACAGCTGTGGTCCCCGCTGCCGGGCACTTAGCCATCACAGAACAGTTTTGTTGGTCCGGCTTGGTTGTGTTGCTGACACTCGGGGAAGCAAGTTGGGGGAAGAGTGGAGGCGAGCTCAGCCCTGCAGTGAGCTGAATCCTGTCCGAATGTCGCCTACCTCTCCGACTTTATCTCGCTCCGCTACCCGCGCCTCACTCTCTGCTATCTAGTACTACTGGCTTCTTTCAGTCTCGCCAGTGCGCCACAGAGCCTTTGTACACATGCCGACTGGAACACGCTCCTCTCTTCCTTAGCCTATTCAATTCCTACCTACCCTTCAGATAGCCTCACTAGTATCACTTTCTCAGAGAAGCTGTCCTAGCCACTAGTCGAAAAAAGTTTTGTTTTTGTCTGTTTTGTTGAACACTCACAAAGAGCTGTATTCTTCCCTTTCTAAGCACTTAGCTCAGCATGTAATTAAACACTCAGTTATATCAGTAAGTTCCCCATTAGACCCTTGTCCCGTAGACTCCATGAAAGCAGGCCTCACTCCCATAACCTCCGCGCCTAGCACAAGATAAATGCTCAGTAGATGTTTGTTGAATGCATGAGTAATACTATTCTCCCTGGTTCCAGAGGCTGATCCACGATTAGCTCAGGATCAGATAAGCAGTTCTTGAAGGAGCAGCTTAAAGACACGGAGCGTAGTAGAAAGAGGATTCAGAGTTAGAACACTTCAGTATTGACTAAACCTTGATTCTGCTTTAGATAAGAAACTTAAACCCTCTGGTTTTAGGTTCTTCCTCATCTATAAAATGAGAGACTTTTTATTCGATCAATTTGGGAATTTCCTTAGGATTTGAAAGTTTGTTCATTTCATAGCTATACATATAGCTATCTATGGAGCATTTTCATGTGCCAGGCACAGTGCTGACCTCTAGGGATGTTGTAATGAGCCAAATACACATGGTCTCTTATCAGGGGGCACAAACACAAACTGTAAGCAAATATATGCTCGAATGAATGTATGCTTACAAATGTGATTCCTGCTCTGAAAGAATATTACGGGGTACCATGAGAACATGTAATAGGCAAACCCACCCTAGTCAGAAGTGACATTTAACCTGAATCTTTAACCTGAATATTTATATTTATCCTGAATAAAGGATAAATAAGAGTTGAGTGGGTGAGCATAAAGAACAGGTTGAATAGAGATCCTGAGATGGGAAGAAACTTAGTGAATTCATGAAACAAAAAAGGCCAGGAGAGCTGAGGCATAGTGAACAAGGTGCTATTATGTATGCTATTATATAACATTTATTTGGAAATTCTAGCCTGTCCAATAAAATGACAAACAGAAAGAAAGGTATAACTTTGGAGGAAAGAGTCACATTATCCATGATTACAGGCAATATAGTTGTATGCCAAAAAGCTCTAAGAAAATCACCAGAAAACTTAGAACTCGTCTGAAATGATTAGATTATGTCTTCTAGCAGCTTTCTTCCTGTGGCCCCTTGGCCATCCTATAGCCTAAAATGTCTAAGGCTTTCTGCTCTGGGCTGCAAATGAATCTGTAGTCCACCTGCCCTTGTGACCCCAACTGTGGCCCATGGCATTCCTATATTATTCTCAAGCCACAGACACTTTTACCCAAGACTTAGCAAGGATATTTATGTTTTATTGTTCCCTCTGTAGCTTCCTGTCATATCTGTGATGAGAGAAACAGAGTCCCAATTACTGCCAGATGTGGGAGCTATTGTAACCTGTAAGGTAAGTTGGTCCTAACCTCCCTGCTTAGGATACTGTTCAATGCTGAAATAATGATCATTGTAGAGCTGCACTGTTCAATATGGTAACCAGTAGCCACATATGGCCATTTAAATTTAAATAAATTAAAATTAAACAAAATTTAAAATTTATTTTCTCACTTCCACTAGGTACATTTCAAGTGCTCAGTAGCCACAGGTGGTTGGTGGCTGCCATATTGGTCAACACAGAATATTTCTGTCATCACAGAAAGTTTTACTGGACTATGCTGGTCTGGAGATTTCTAGGATAATGATCAATGAGGTCAAGTTCAAGCTTGCATAGTTCTTTCACAGAGCTGATTCCCTGAGTTTGTAATTTTTTACTTTTGTCTGGGAGACAGGGGCACCAAAGGGTGATAAGGAAGCCCTTTTTTTTTTTTTTTTTTTTTTTTTTTTAGTATTTATTTATTTGGTTGTGCCGGGTCTTAGTTGCAACAGGTGGGCTCCTTAGTTGCAGCATGTGGACTCCTTAGTTGCAGCTCGAGGACTCCTTTAGTTGTGGCTTAGCTCCTTAGTTGTGGCAGGCAGGCTCCTTAGTTGTGGCTCACGGGCTCCTTAGTTGCAGCATGCGAGCTTCTTAGTTGTGGCATGCAAACTCTTTGTTGCAGCATGCATGTGGCATCTAGTTCCCCAACCAGGGATTGAACCCAGGCCCCCTGCACTGGGAGCATGGAGTCTCAACCACTACACCACCAGGGAAGTCCCAGAAGGCCCATTTTTGAACAACTGAAGCAAAACTCTTTCTGCAGAGAAACAAAAGATTTGATAAAGTCTTTGAGGGAAAGTACACATTAATGCGATACTGGTCAGTAACTATAATATATCAGTACTCCCTGCCCATCCCCACTCTCTGCCAGTTAAATTAACTTGCAGCTCTTAGTTTTTCTCTATAAATTTCTCCAGCAGAAAATCTATGTGGGGATTCCCTGGCGATCCAGTGGTTAGGACTCCGAGCTTTCACTGCTGAGGGCGTGGGTTCAATCCCTGGTCAGGTAGCTAAGATCCCGCAAGCTGCGAAGCGTGGCCAAATTTAAAAAAAAACAGAAAGGGGGAGAGAATGTATGTGTTATTTTGAAAATAACTGGAGAGGCAGTGATCTAAATATTATGCAGCTGCTGAAATGGAGACTTAAATTCTGTTCACACTACAGGGCTCATAGTAAGATCTGTTAAAGGTCTAGCTGGATTTGCTATATACTATAAATACCCTTGTGTATTTATGTTAGACTTGTATATTTTTCAAAACCTATTCCATCTTATTTGATTTCCACAGTAACTCTATTAAGTGGCCAGAGTGGCTTTTATTCCACTTTACAAATATGACTTATACAGGGATAAGTAGGAGTTAACTTGTCTTAAATTCTATACTTAGTAGGGTTGCTTGGACCAAAATCCTAGTTTATTCCCTCCTCCTTCAGCTGCCAACGACTAATACTCACTCTAGTGCTGCTCTTTTCTCTATTGCACAGGTCTCTAGCATCAATTCACGCTTTGCCAAAGTACACATCCTATATGTGGGGTCCACACCACTTAAGAACTCTTTTCGAGGAACTATCCGGTAAGAAGTATTTTTGTCTTCATATTTGCCTCAGCACCTGGAATGAGATTAGGATAGAATGGGAGCCTGGAATTTTTAGGAACAATTACATTCTCTATTCCTGCCCATTTCTCTCTTCCTTTGTGCTTTGATTCTCCCCGGGTAGTAGCCAAAGAAAACGTTAAAACATGTGAGTTAGGACAAAAGGAAAATATTAATGAGATAGGGCTTTAAATAAAACAAAAAGGGTTGAGCTAAGCTGGAGATTAGCATTGTAGGGATGATTCATATCAAACAAAGTAGAAAGCATTTTAGGAAGTACCTTTCTTGAATTTAATATCAATCAAACCCAAGGACTGTAAAACAATAAAAAGGGTAGTGGGTGAAATGGTAAATTTTTTTCCTGTGGGTTCTTGAGAAGGGAAAAACAATTCTCGTGAGCTAGATAATTTAACATCTGAGGCTCTTTCCACCCTCAGGATTCTGTGTTGTTCTGTGGTGCTTCTGTTCAAGCTCTCCTAAGGCAGTGAAGTTCCTTATCCTTCCCTGCTAAATCTGATCCACTTTTCTGTAGTGGGAGGTATTGATACTGCTGCTCTGTGTGATCCAAGAATGGGAAATGTGGTTTTCTCCTCCAGGAGAGGACTGGGGATACATCTTCACCCTGCTCCTCTGGGTGGCCGCTGGGTCCCCATTAGGACTTGTTCTCTCTGCTGTTGTAGCTCTTTGTCTGCCAGGAGTCTGCAGGATAATTCTTTCTCACAGATAATTAACCTTTCTGTTAATTCTTTTTTCTTTATAGCAAGGAAGACGTCCGAGCTACTGAAAAAGACAAGGTTTGTTGGTTGGTTCTTTTTTTTTTTCATGGCCTTAGGAATCTCAATCCTTTTAAATTATTCCAGTGAATTTGAAAAGTCTGTGGAAATGTGGAGTCCAAGGAATTTTAAGGTGTTCCCTTCTGGAAGGTGTGGAATTCACTTCACTGTCCCTTTCCTCTTCCTATCATTTTTGTTCACTTTGTTGACCAGAGGGGGGCTAGTTTACTCTTTGCCTTTGAAGCCACGTATTTATTCATTGCTGCTTCCTCAGACTTACTCTGGAGCCTTTCAGAGCAACCATAGTACTTTTGTCCAAGTCAGATTCCTGATTAGGTTACTGAGTTCAAAATCTTTCATTTATGTGATGATGCCACAGAAACAATAAAAGTTGTTGATTGACTTGAGTAGTGATGCCTTCTACCCTCTGAGATTAGAAGTTGACTGGTTCTGCCAGGGGTGTTAATAGTTTCATGTAGACCTGATTCGGAGCTTTCACTTAACACTTCTGTTCTTTCTTTACAGGTTGAAATTTATAAGAGTTTCCGCCCAGGGGACATTGTCTTGGCCAAAGTGGTATCCTTTATTCCCCTCAGACTTGTGGTCCTTTGTCAAAAGAAGAAATGGAAGTAGAGAAACCTCTCAAGTGGCTATGGGAGGGATGGCTTATAACTCTGTTTTCCTTTACCAGTGTGGTGTGACTAGATCTCCCTAGGCGATGCACAGTCCAACTACCTCCTAACCACTGCTGAAAATGAGCTGGGAGTGGTGGTGGCCCACAGTGAATCGGGTGAGTTTGTCCATGCTTCCACATGCTTACCTTTACCTGGGAGCTAGGGTTTGGGATTAGTCCATTGTTTTCCCTCATTTCCCTTGTTTTTTAATTATCTAAAAAGCAATACTAGTGTAGATACTTACTACTGAGATTAGAATGATTCTCCTTATATAATCTAAGGAAAAGAGGCACTCACTCCATAAATCAGTGGAATAAACAAGGTTTTTTTCTGTATGAGGTGAGGTTCACTAGGCAGCTTGGTGACACTTCAGTTCATATCCAGCTGAAAAGAGAAGGGTCTCAAGCAAATATTTGGGGTCCCATCTCCAACTCCACCTTTTCCCTTCCAGGTGTCCAGATGGTTCCCATCAGCTGGTGCGAGATGCAGTGCCCTAAGACCCACACTAAAGAATTCCGGAAAGTGGCCCGAGTACAGCCTGAATTCTTACAGACCTAAGAAGCCACACTTTACCCCATGCATAGGAGTAAGCTCTTTCCAAGAGTACATGTGTGAAAGTGACATCAGGGTGCCGTTGTCTTCATTCAGGCACCTGGGGCTGGCCAGCAGCCACCTCTAGAAAAATCTTACTCTATAGGCAAAACATTTTTCCTGTGAATCGTTCAGTGGATTTTATCCTCTTGAGTGATAAATTTCTCTTTTGGAGGCACCAGCAAACCAACTGTATGATGGTGGAAATAGCCTGTTCTTTCTGACAGTCTTATAAATATGTATTCTTTGCTGTGAAAAAGAAAACATTTTTACGAAAAGAATTTTATGGTTTCTATTATATTGAGTAGGGAAAAGAATCTAAACAGTGTCATGACATTTAGAGCAGGGTCTTGCCTGGTGGCACCGATTAACAGACATGTGTTATGTGCTTTCTTGCTCTAGACAACGCCTAATTGCCAATCTTTTTTGTATATTCTGTTGTACATACTTTTGCTTATTGAGTACTTGTTATGTGTCAGGCACTAGGTTAAGTACTTTATATACATTCCCTCATTTAGAGAGATTATGGTTTAGTGAAAATTATGGGACACATGTGGTGATTCAGGTAGCATGCTAGTAATTCTGAAAGTAATTTGGTAAACAAAGCATTACTGATACAGTAGATACTCCAGGAAATGTTAAATCTGAATTGAAAAGAGGTACAGAACACTATCATGTGAAGTGGCCAGGAAAGGATTTGTAACATGAAGTGAAAGGAATTAAAGAACTAAGATAAGTGAGGTGAAGATATTCAGAGCAGAGAGAGAAGCCCAAGCAAAGTGCAGAATCAGGAATGTACACACAAGCTTGAGGACAAGCAAAGGATGAGGGTAAGCATGGGGAGGTTGCAGAGAGAATGAAAGGAGAGATGAATTATGTCACTTCTTGAGATGTTATTAGGGAGCCCATGTCTTCTCTGTGAAGTGAGAATGGTTGGGGTAAGGTTTGGAGTCATCCCACCTGGGTTTGTGTCCTCTCGTTGCCTTAAGCCGGGTTATACGTTGTTTTGTTTTTTTTAATTGAAATTTTTATTGACATAATTGTAAGTAATTGCAGTTTTAAGAAATAATACAGAGATCCCTTATGCACTTTTTCCAGTTTCCGCCAGTGGTGACATTTTGCAAAATAATAATATGCTGTACTATAACAATCAGGATGTTGAACTGACACTTGAGCAAATTATTTTTATTTCTTTAAGTCCGTTTCCTCATCTGGAATAGTATGACCTCATAGGATTATTATGAGGAAATGTTTAAAAGTGGTTAGTACACGCCAATATTACTGTGATATATTATTGTTGTTATTATATAACTGATTGCCTTCTATCAGGTATCTACTAAATGCCAGGACTTAATGCTAGATACTTCAGTGTAGTTCGTATTGATATAATCAGTCTCCTATTGATAGATATTTTTAAACTTTTTTTCTTTTACAGACAGTGCTGCAGGGAAAATCCCTATACCATATATCTTTGTGCATGCCTATGATTCTTTTGCAAAACAGATTCCTAGCAGTATAATGCTGAGTAAAAGAATATGCACATTTAAATTTTTGGTTAGATTCTCCCTTATTGCCTTGCAGAAAGATGCTACCAATTGATTTTCTCAACAGTGTTAGCCATTTTACTTACGTTATCTCTGAACTTCACAGTGACCCGGAAAAGTAGCAATTATTTCCACGTTACAGATAAGTAAACTAAGGCTTAGAAAAATTAATAAATCTCACAGACATCAAGAGGCAGAACAGTGTTCAAACTCAGATCTGTTTTACTGTAAAGCCTGGGCCCTTCCTTCTGTACCATGGTGCCTCATTTTTCCAAGTATTGAACAGAAACCTCAGGCATGCAATTAGAGGCTCTCCAAATTGACATTGGTTAATTAATTATAAGTGCTTGTTGGACATCATTCATTCGTTATATAAATATATTTGAGCAACTCCTCTGCCCACCACTGCTCCAGGAACTAGGGAGTAAAGCAGTGAACATGATAGAATCCTTTCCTTGTGGAGCTTACATTTCTAGTGGGGGGGGACCATTGGTGGGAGGGGAGACAAATGAAAAGTAAACAAATACAGAAATGTTATAATTTCAAACAGTAATTTTAAAAAGTGTCATAAAGAAGAACATTTGAAACAACTGGGTAATGGCCTTCTGATTTGCTGCGAACCAGGTTAGATTTTCTCACCCTTAACCATGCAATATTGTATTACATGTTTGTTAGTTGTGTGCGTGTCTCCCCTACTTACCTTAGCTTTAAGGGCAGCATGCTGTCTTCTCTATCTTCAAATCTCCAGTACCTGGTACTGTGATTAACACGTAGCAAACGCTCAATAAAAATTTTTTGAGTGTACTCATAGCTGACTGAATAGCTATGCCCAAACAGTGATTGATATGTAGTAATGGTGATATTTGTTAATCTAGAGACAGGGAGGATATACTTTCTGTGCCTTGGAAAAGTGGTTCTCAGCCTGGGTTAGGTGAACTTCAAAATTGCCTGTAAGTGGTAAAGGGGTAGCAGGGGGAGTGCAGGGGAAAAAAAAGACTGCAGGTGCCCTAGCTCTGCTCACGAATCTCATGGTTGAACCTGTGGGTGTTAAGGGTTTGTTCAGCTCCACAGGTGATTCTGATGTGCTACTCTGGCTAAGAAACACTGTCTTGGAGGGATAGTAGTAGTTGGCCTCCTAGCCATAATGGTAAATGAGGATGGCTTTCTGTTATTTTCCTGCCCATAAGGCAGGAGTTCTAGCCAGGAGTCTAAGTTGCAAGGAATGGAGACTGCTGTAAACTCAAGTGATGTCAGGACATAGAGTAGTAGTAATCAAAGCTGATCCAGCCTGATTTGGGTGAAGAGCACTTGACCAAACAAAATTACCAACTTCTGGTCTAAGATTCAGTACAAGCTAAGTAAACTAACATCCCACCAGGCTACTGGAGACTTAAATTACTAAAGGTCTTCCTAGGATTAATGTGTAGATCAAATAAAAAACTAAACTTGAAAAGCAAGATGCTTAAAAGTACTTAAATTTTAGAATAAGAATCTTTGATTTAGCTGCAGTAACATTCATCTGGGTTCCAGTACTTAGTAGTGTACCTTCTGGCAAGTTTCCGTTATCGTTTTCAGCATGTTTCCCCTTCTGTAAACTGGGGATGCCAGCCCTTTCAGAGGTTGTCAAGATTGGAGATTATGTAGGTAACGTACTCACCCAATGGCTAACATAGAGGCACTTCATAGAGCTTTATAGATGGTGTTACTTGCTCCTACTAGAAGAGAAAGGCATTATGGGCTTTCTCATGTTCCAGTGATCTTTTCAAAGGCCTTAGAGAAAAGGTAAATGTGAGTAGTGCCCCTTCCCTATTACGTATATAATTAGTCGGCCCTCCCTATTCATGGATGTGAAACCTGTGAATACGGAGGGCCAACTGTACTAGTTTTACATAAGGCACTTTAGCTTCTGTTAATTTTGGTATCCACAGGAGTCCTGGAACCAGTCCCCCACTGCAGATACCAAGGGATGACTGTATATCCCTTTTCTCCTGCATGTGTAACTTTTGAGGATGTTAATTAGTTGACTGATAGGGTTAAAATTTTAGGGGCCAAAAAGAAAGATGTGAATCAAGTTTAAAAGTTACTAACAAAAAAAGGGTTGGCTTTTTTAAGTCTAGTAAACAAGCATTTACCTTACTCTAAAGAGGGCATAATAGTTTCAGAATTTGATTTTCCCGTGTTCGGTAACCAGCACCACTGAGCAAGAGCTGTAGAGAGGCAACAGGAATACAGAGTTCAGCTCTCCAACACTGAAAACCCAATGAGATACATGATACTTGGACCAGGCTATGTAAAGTTGTGACTGGTTGTCCTAAAAGCTCTTAATCTGTCATACAAGGATTTGGGTAATGAGAGACATTTCAAGTTGAATGTTTGAGTTGATTTCCTCAGATAAGACATACCACACATGACACAGAAAATATTGCACATCACTCCTTTATCATACTGACCTGGAAAAAAGATTTACTACAGTTATGCTCAAATGAGTACTGGGCCTAAGTGGTGGGCCAAGCAACTGGAACATGATTCAGAAATCAGGCACAGTGAAAGACACACTTGGATGTGATCAAGAGGCATTCCGCTGCCATAAAACAATAAGGCGGGGGAGGGATTCTAAAACACACAGCAGGATGAGCTCCTACACCTTAGAAGTCAAGAAGCTTATCCCATGACGGTGTAAGGAATGGCTCATTTTCTGATGACCACATGTGGGAATATTTCAACCGCCACTAGAAACCCCAGAAGGGTTTTTTTTTAATTTATTTATATATACATATAAATTTTTCTTTTGTAAAAGTAAATGCAACACATAAACATTCAGCATTGATCCCAATCTTCTGGAGTCAGGGAGGAAGTGTTTGATTGAATCACCATGCAGGTTACGTTCATCTCCACTGGCATGACTAGAGCCCCCAGCCACCTGAACACAACAGTGCCCGGCTAGCCTCTGGGAACACAAATAGGCACTCTTGCTTCTCCTCATTGGTCACACCTTGGCATGGTTCCTCCCTATCCCCTACTCAAGCAGGTCCTTAGTAATAAACCACTAGCAACGCCCCGCCCCAGTTACTACCTCTCAACGCTCTTGGATAAGTCTTCCCTTGGCTTGGACTGAGGACCATGTCCCAGAGGTGCCATTCTGACTAGACTGTATGAAGGGAGTGGGTGCAAGAGAGAAAATGGCTAAAATGAAATTGGGAGCCACTGCTCCCCATCCGCAGCTACAGCTTAAGATGCCTACAGATGCCGTCAGTGTGACGTGTGCAGGGGAGAGGTGCAGAGGAATGGATGGGCTTGGGAGGAAGGGTAATCCTTGGGAAAGTAATCTGCTGCTCGACCTCACTTCTTGGCCTTGCCCTGGGCAGCCACAGCCTCCATGGCTTTACGCACGGTCTCTTCATCACCCAGGAACTGCATTGGCTTGATGGGCTTCAAGTTCTTGTCCAATTCGTAGACAATGGGAATGCCAGTCGGCAGGTTCAGCTCCATGATAGCCTCCTCGGAGAGACCTGAAAATACACCCCGCTATGATCAGTCAAGCAAGATATGAATCCACAGACCTCTCCAGCGTTGCTATTCATTCTCCAGGTGGGAAAACAGGTCCTCCAAGGACTTTCGTAGGAATTAAAACAAGACAACCTTTCTGGTATTTGTCATAACAGTAATGATCTGTGTTATAGTAGATCGCTCACCCAAGGAATGCCCCCGTAACTTATTTCTCAGTCACTGAAAAGCAAGAAAAAAGGATGAAAGGTATGTCTCCCAAAGTGAGATCTGGAAGCCCATAGTAAAGCAGGACTATACATATCTCAAATGTCCTATGTAGTCCATCCAGGCTGCCAAAATTCAGCACATCTGGGCCTCTAGGCCCTTGGGTGAAACAATTTAAGATGCAAATTGAGATTCATCTGTGGAGTTGAACCAGGTTGTGATTAAGAAGGATTTTTATCAGCAGTTTCGACTGGTAATCCTAGTCTAGAGGTGGGCATCTCAAACTTCCATGTGTATCTGAATTACCTGGGTGACAGATGCACCTTCTCCATCAGGTCTGAAGTGGGGCCTGAGGTTCCGCATGTGTAATAAGCACCCAGTGGGGTCCGGCCACCTCTGCTTCTGCAGAGGATGCTTTGAGAGACAAGGATAGAGAGTGTGTTTCAACTAGGAGACAATCTGGACTGTCTCTAAGGCTAGCAACATGTCCAGCCCTTTCCTGAAGGTCTCCTTCGTACTAAATAAGTCCAGATTAGTGACAGTTCTGCTTTAGCCCTCTTTGAGGGCCCCTCTGAAAAACGTACATACCCTCCAGATGCTTGACGATGCCCCGAAGGCTGTTGCCATGGGCTGCAATCAGTACTCGTTTCCCCTCCTTGATCTGGGGAACTATTTCTTCATTCCAAAAGGGCAGAGCTCTGGCAATAGTGTCCTTCAGACTCTCACAGGAGGGCAGCTGATCTTCAGTGAGGTCTGCATACCTACGATCCTAAACAACAAAAAATCCAAGCGTATCAGTTATTACCAGTTGCATCCATTCTGCCTATTTCTCATCCCCTGAAGGATCAAAGTGATGGGTGAAAGTCTCTCACCAGGGCACTGAGAGCTTGGGAAAGGGGATAATTATTATCCTGCCCCTCCCTCCCCCATTACCCTCCATAGGGAAGACTGACAGTTCAAAAGAAACATAACTTAGGAAAGGAGAAAAAAAAAGGTAGGCTACAAGGCTCTAACCAATTCACTTTATCTTGCAATTGGCTTAGGAAGGCCCTATCAGCTATGGATGGGTTTTTTTAAAACATGGCAGTAGATGTAAAAAAGATATATTCTTTTTAGATAAACAACATAAACTCTTAACTAAATCTTTTAACAAGTGGAGGTCATTCCTTGGAGAAAGGGGATTACAATTAACTATTTTAGGGAATTCCCTGGTGGTCCAGTGGTTGGGACTCTGTGCTTTCACTGCCGAGGGCCCAGGTTTGATCCCTGGCTGGGGAACTAAGATCCCACAAACCCCACAGCCAAAAAAAAAAAAAAAAAAGAAAGAAAAGAAAAAAACAAGTAACTATTTTATCATAAATTAGAAACTCAGTGGGTCTAAGCAGACCCTAATAAAAGCTAAAAGAGTGAAGCCCAGATTCTAACACCCTGGTCCTGGGTGGAGCGAGCCAAACCTCCATTTGTCCATACCTTACTGATGTTGCTATAGAAGGGATGGTCGGGCTCCATCGGAGGTGGTGGGACATCATAGGAGCGCCTCCAGATCTTTACCTGGGCCTCACCGTGCTTGGCAGCAGTTTCTGCCTTATTGAGGCCAGTCAGACCCCCATAGTGTCGCTCATTAAGGCGCCAAGTCCTCACCACTGGCAGCCACATCTGGTCAATGGCATCCAGCACTGTCCAGAGGGTCCGAATTGCTCTCTTCTGCACTGAGGTGAAGCAGATGTCAAACTCATAGCCGGCATCTGGAAATTATAAGTTCAAAGTGATAAGCTAATCAGGTCCACTCTAGAGCAAGAATTCTCTTTCTTTCTTTTTGGCCGCACCATGTGGCTTGTGGGATCTTAGTTCCCCAACCAGGGATTCAACCCGGACCCTCGGCAGTGAGAGTTGTAACCAGTGGACCACCAGGGAATTCCCTAGAGCCAGAATTTTCTTACATATAAATTTCATCACGTACAGACAACCCAAATGAAAATTATTTGGCTAAATATTTTATTTTGTACACCCTAGCAGGAAAAACAATATTCTGCCTTCGGGGAAGATAAAATTTGTTGATTTATGTTGCAGTTGACAATATACTTCCCAGTGGTTCCCCAATAATTCATCTAACCCAAGGCCCAAATGTACTGTCAACCAGCTAACCTGAGATCTGGGCTACTTTTCCTAATCCCCAGAGTGCTGTGCTTAAGCACACTTTAAGAATTTATTTGCTTTAATTCTTTCAAGGTAAGGATTCAAAAAACTTGGAATCTTTTAATAAATATAATAGCTAATACTTATAGAGAGCTTACCATCTGTCAGGCACTGGACTGAGTACTTTGTATGTGTTTTATTTAGTCTTCGTAACAATCCTATAAGGTTACATCATTACAACCCATCTTACCAGGTGAAAATAGAAACTAGAGGAGTTAAGCAAACTATCTGAGCTCACAGCTATTACACAAAAGAGATTAAAACCCAGGTTGTATGACTCTAAAATCTAACTCACAGGGGACTTCCCTGGTGGCGTGGTGGTTAAGAATCCACCTGCCAAGGTAGGGGAAACGGGTTCGAGCCCTCATCTGGGAACATCCCACATGCAGCGGAGCAGCTAAGCCCACGAGCTACAACTACCAAACCTGCACTCTAAAGCCCGCGAGCCACAACTGCAAAGCCCACGTGCTGCAACTACTGAAGCCCGTGCGCCTAGAGCCCGTGCTCTGCAACAAGAGAAGCCTGTGCACCGCAGCAAAAAGTTAGCCCCCGCTCGCCACAACTAAATAAAGCCCGAGCCCAGCAACAAAGACTCAACGCAGCCAAAAATAAATAAATACATCAATAAATTTATTTTTTAAAAATCTAACTCATAAACACCACCTCTAGCTATCTCCATAGTTGGCTAATTTCTAAGGATCCTGATGTTTGTATTTTAGTTAGAACTGTCACTTCTGATTGATAATTATTAACATACTTCAGTCCTCTCTAACCTCTGGTCTAGGAGAAATGGGATTTTGAACTCTCAACAATCAGGACACAGCAAGAGCTCTTAGAGGATGCTGATAAAACTAGTTTGTTGCATGAAATTATACCTTCCCTAGAGTATGGAAATCACATCACAACCTCTTCATCCACAGTTCCTTTCTGCTATCGTCAAATTACCTCACTACCCAGGGAATATAATCTACCTACGTCAATTGTTAAACCAAGTTTAAGAGGAGCCACTCGTTGGAGAAAGAGCAAATGCTGTGCACTGTCTGATGCATTTGTAAATGGACCTCTCCTCCATACACAGCGGTTACTGAGGGGTGGTATCAAGTTATATTGGCCCAACCAGTGAGTTACAACTATTTGTCTTCATGTTTCACAAACGATTATTCTCCCTCCCACTTTAATGGGGAGATGGCCCTTTCCTTAAGTAGTGGACCAGGAAAACATTCCTGTTTTCGTCCATGAGGCTACAAGGCCCTCTTTGAAATTCAGCACAAACTTTCCTGCGCATTGCCTCATGTTGAGGTGGCCAACAGTAATTAACGAAATGTGAAGTGAATTTTCCTGCCAGCCGTTCAACTGAGAATAAGGCCAGTAAGAACTACACTGATGGGGGAAGGGAGAATTAATCACCAAGAAACTCACCACAACCCACAAGGGAAAAGACACAGATTTCATCACTAAGGCTCACTGACAAGTGCGAGTAGACTCACTTACCATCCCCTCCCTAATCTTATGGGGAGGAATGGCTCCCCAATAAAAGGGAGTCACTGGGAATTGAGTATCCACAGTGCAAGCCTCAGCTCCCATGCTGAAAAGCTATTGGTTGTTTCACTGCATTTTCCACTTGCAATGGAGTGCTGCACATTGGATACACAAGTCAGTCCCCGAGGAAAAGAGCAGTTCCCCTTACAAATCTTAACAGAGAACTCTAAATCCTCTTCCTTCAACTTGGCCATCAAACAAAAGCATAGTCTAGGCCACTCCCAGGGATGGGGTTAGCTGGTGTTGTGCAGTGTGGACTCCATCCGCCCCCCAGGAGCAAGACGGCATGGGAAAACTCAGTTCTTGGTAGCTTCCTCCTGAAATCATTCAAGATTTTATAAACCCTACAATACTTAAAGCCCTGGTGAATTTAATGTTATTTTAGGTCTTTTACAGTATTAGGTTATTCATATGGTCTTCATCATTCAGTTTTCGCTTTTGGTCTTTCACTTTTTATTTCATCATCTGTGATGCCCCTCAACAGTTATTAAAATTTTAAATGGGATTTCTTTTGAAACTAATGCTACTAACATTTACTTAAAAACTGAAATAGGGTCTGTTATTTTAAGATATCACAAGTTAAGGCATTTGATCAGTCTTTAGAGGACAGCTGCAATTTGGTTTGTCCTAGGCTAGTCATCAGGAAACCACCACAGACCCATACAGTTCCTCCTGCCAGACAGCAGGAGAGAAAATGGCCTCCTTTACCAGCACTTTCCCTATCCTGGCCTCTCCTAACCGGTATGAGGTCACACCAGGCCACCCCAAAGTATTCACACACATCCCCAGCAGGATTACATTTCCCATACTTTCCGAACCTTTGCTTCATTTCTAAAGCTAGAGAGAGCAAACTGGGGCCAAATACCTGATTCACATCAGCCAGGAATCAGTGACCCTTTTAATGGCTGCTGCTTTGTCCAGAGGTTAAAAGGGAGCAGGGAAGGATTGGTGGAAGCACCTCCTCGGTCCAGAGACGCTTTGAATTGCTGGCAGCAGGGAATGCTTCCTTATTAGCGCTTCAAAATCACAAAGAGCTGTCTGCCAGCGGGGGCAAGCCTGGGTAAGCCAGCTTATCTCATTGCCACTTCCACCTTTGCCCATAACAGCCTACCAGTTCCTCGCACTTACCCGGTACTCAACCCCAGAACAGAGGCCAGGGTGGCAGACTAGGAATAAGATGTGACCTTGGACAAGTCATCTTTCCAATCCTCACTTTCCCAACTAGAAAAGAGGGCCAGGGAGGGATGGGAAGGAGGGGAATAAAACCTGTATAATTTATAGGGCTGTGAAGAGGATCTACTCAAATCATTCATTTACTCAATTACATTTGTGGACGCATTCTGGACACAGGATTTGCGGAATGCTGGTAAACAGCATTCTACACAAGCACGTGGATGTCTTTGTACCTAGAACCCTGCTGGTTGCCCCCCGCCCCTCCCCGGCCCCGGGGGCCGCGTCACTCCCCCGCAGCGGGGAGAAGCATGTGGCCTGCCGCTTCACCAGGATCCCCAGCATCCTCTTGAGTAGGCTTGATTATAGCTGCTGGAAGACACCGGGCATCCCATTTAGCAACCCGTCCCCGAGTTACTAAGTGCTCGGACTAGGAAAAAGGGGACTTTCTCAAGGCTGTGTCGTGGAGAGCGCAGTAAGCTGCGGGGCTACCGCCCGGGTCCTCTTCCTGGCACTGCCCCTCACACTCCGCTGGGTGACCTTGAGCAAGTCGGTCCCCCACCCTGGGCCCATTTTTTCAACTGTAAAATAAACTGTTGGAGAGAAGGGGCTCACCGAGGGGGCGCGGGGGCGGCCAAGCGGCCCTCACCCAGCGGCGCCTGCCCGAGCCTTCGCAGCCCCCACCCACTGCCCCGGCCCTCTCCGCACCTCGCAGCGCCTGCCCACCGCGCTTCGCCTCCTCGTGCCCGGCCGGGCTCAGGTCGGCGTCGTACCAGCCGCTGAAGCGATTCTCCAGGTTCCACGCGCTCTCGCCGTGCCGGATCAGCACCAGCTTGTAGGCGGCCATGGCTGCGGCTCGGGGTGCAGCGCAGACTGGGGCTCAGCGAGATTCCGGAGTCGCGGCCTTACCCCGGCCGCGCCTGCGCGCTCGCGCTCCACCGGCCCGCTCCCGCTCACTTGCTCGGCCAAATCTTTCCACTGGCTCGGGGCCGTCCTCCGCCCGCCGGATGTACGCATGCGCCCCGTGCGGACGCTGCAGCCGCCAGGGGGAGGGGGCGCCCTCCAGGACGCCAGGGCGCATGCGGCCTCCGTCGTCGGCCCCGTGTCCGCCGAGGTAGTCACGGAGCGCACGTAAGCGCCGAAGGGAGGTGGGACCTTCGGGCTGTTCCCGGTTGTGCCCCGCTGGCCGGAGTGTGGTCGTATTGCCGTTATTCATAAGCCCTTCGTTGTAATCAAATGGTCTTTTATCATTTGAATCGCGCTTGGCTCGGCCAGGTCACACTTTCCCATCCGTACGCAGGGTGTGATTCACACACCTGTGTTCCAATCTTCACTCTTCCATTTTATTCGCCTTGTATCTCGCTTAACCTCGCTCAGCCCCATCTGTAAATGGACGTAGTAAATACTTAGCTGGTGCCTATCTACCTGGAAGGTGCTCAGTAAATGGTGGTTGTTTCTATCTCATTTCCATGGACACTGACCTCCATAACGACACGGGTTCTGACTGCTGGTTCGAAAGCCACGCTCTTTATCTAACACACGGCCTTTTGTCCCACCTTCTTCTAGTTTCTCACAGCCTCTGGCCAGTGCTTCCTGGACCAACCACAGTGAAGCAAATTCTAGGCCGATCAAACACTCCAGGAAGAGAAGAGTTACTGCCTGTGCCTGACCTACACCCAATCACAGTTTCAGTATCTGCTTTATCTGGACAGCTCTCTGGTGCCCATGCCCCTTTTCCTGGTTTATTTCAATCTAGCCACTTTATTGAGCACCAAACATGAATCAGGCAGTGGGCTAGGGTCAAAGATGGGTTGAATGTGTTTTCTACCCTTCATAGCAGGTGGAGTGCAAATAAGACCCACATGGAAACAGCTAACAATGAAATTGTGCCGTGTGCTATACTTTGACAGATTATAGAAAAATTTTTAGCATGCACTCGTAAAGCACCTACTACATGCCAGGCAGTGTTATGAGTGCTTTACAAACATTAACTCATTTAATCCTCATATCCTCATGATGATCTTATGAGGCTAGTACTATTGTGTCCCTATTTACTGATGAAGAAACTGAGGGATGAAGTAATTTGTCTAAGGTTATAGGAACCAAGATTCACGCCTAGTATGGCTGGCTCCCAAGTCCATGCTTATCTGACCTACTACTCTCTGCAGCCTCCACATATTTGTTGCATTTTAGGCATTTATTGACTGAAGAGCGGGAAGGTTTGAGAGGCAGAGAAAAGGCACTTTGGGAATGACATGAACCAAAATACATAAGACTGGCTTTTAGATATGTCATCTACTGTTTGTGAAAGTTTAGCGTGTCAAGTGTTTTAATGTATTATCTCAACCTTCCAGCAATTCATATAATATAGGTACTATTATAGCTCCATTCCACAGATGAAGAAACTGAGGCTCGGGGAAATAATTTGTCCAAAGTCACAGCTCGGAGCAGAAGTGAAGAAGAAACCAAGACTCAAACCCAGGCAGGGCAGTGGCCTAGCGTGCACTCTAGCCACACCTTCCTCCTCTGCAGCTGGGAGAAGATGGAATTCAGGAAGGTGACTGGGATGCGGTCCAGCACTAAAAGCTGCACTTGGAGCTTACAGTCTCCCAGGGCTGCAAAGCAAGAACTGTCCTGGAAGGCTTCCTTGTTCAAGCTCCTGGCATGGCCCACATGGGGGACCTTGGAAGAATCCCTCTTTGGAAGTTCTCCCTCTGGTCATTCCTTCTGCTTGGTCATCCCAGTACTGATGCCCAGGCCCTCCCAGGGTTTTTCACACCAGCAAATAGCCATAAATAATAATAATGTATTATTAACATATTAATAATAAATACTATTAGCAATGTGATCAAGAAGACAAAAAAGATTTAATGAGGTACCGATTTAGAGCATATGAATCTGAGGGTCTATGGACAGATTTTCTCTCCAGGAGGATGCCTGGTAAGGGATCCCTTGCCCACTGGGATTGGAACTGAGCAGATAACTAGGATACTTTGGGCAGGAGGCCAAGGGCTTCTGTGCCACCAGCCTTGGGAAAGAGCCCGGGAAGTCCTACTTTATTGCTTTCACCAACCCCCTCTGCCTCCAGAAGGGATCTCTCATCTCCTTGGAATTCTGAGGAGCTCTGATTAACTCACAGCATATCTACCTTGGAGCATCAGAGATTTTTTTATGTATGTGTCAGATCCACTCAACTAGAAACTCCTTGAGGGTGGGTACTGCATCTCTATTTTATACACCCATACACAAGCACTAAGCATGATGCCTTTGCCCATGGCCAACTCCCTGAGTGTCCTTGAGCGTCAGAGCTAGGAGAGACCTTGATAATTCTCCACTGCAAGTCCCCACCTCCAGCCACCTCCAGTCCACATGTAACAGATGAGGAAAGTGAGGTGAGCCTTTCAAAATCACAGGAGATGAGCAGGGGACTGGGTTCAAAAGTGAGAAGTCAGAGGCGATCCACGGAGAAGGGCCCCAGAGTTGGGGCTTGCTGTGTCAGGGAAAGGCAGGAGCCTGGAGAAGCCTGGAAAAGAAGGGGGCTGGGGGGAGCCACGTGAGGACTGTGAAGGCTTTGCAGCTGGAAGCCAGAATTCCTGGGCAGAGATTGGGATTCATTCAGCATCTACCACAGCATCACAAATCTGGGAAGAAGCTTAGAGCCTATCAAACCAAGATTTCTCAAATGACAGTAAAGGGTAAGGATAAACCAGTGTATGTTGCCCTCTACTACTTTTTTTTTTTTAAATCTTAATTGTTATCTCTCCTGAACACAAGACACACAGACATTTGTCAGGGCTGATCCCTGGGCCCTTCTAAAGAAGTGGGTGGATACAGGAGCGCATTCACATAACCTGAGAACCGAGCAGTGTGAAGGCTCTGATCACAGCTTGGGGGCAGCTTGGGGAACAGCCTGAGGGACCCACTGCACAGCTCCCAAACAGGTCACCTCCTTCCCTCCCTGCCCGGCAGGGAGCAACTATGGCCAAATAAGCCCTCCTTCCTGCATGGCGCATGGGGGTGGGGGCCTGTGCTCCAGAGCCTTCTTTACTCTCATCTCCTGGTCAGGGACATTCATCAGTGACAGCTCTCATCTCTTCCTGGGGCCCCCAGCCAACCTCTAATCCCTGAACTCTTAGGGCAGACAGCCTCCCTTCTAGCTCAGTGCTCTAATTCCTCAGGCCTCAGGGAAATTCCCAGGACTCGAACAGCTTCCAACCACCAAGCTTGTTGGTTCAGCTGCTACGAAAACTCAGATAATCAGTGATCACAGCCCTATTGCCCCCGCTCGTCCCTTAAAATAATAAAGGCCTCTCTCAAGCTTCCCTTCCCATTTATTTTTTTCTGCAGAAGGGTAACGCTCTTATCAAGTACCAAACATTCAGTGAAGCACCCGATTTAGAATCCCAGTGGGGCGAACCGCGTTTTCTGCTGGGTGGAAGGTGGGGCGGGCGGCTGCCGTTCAGCCCACAGGACTCCCCATCAGGACACCACGTCTTTATTTGTTCAACATCTTGCAAACTCATCGCGTGATGCTCAGATCTCCCCAGCTCAGCTGGTGCCTCAGGAGGAGAGGACTCCTGCCTTGGAAAGTGAGCCCAGATGATTGTGGCTTATGTCTCAAGACTCTGAGCTTCTAAGAGAGGAAGTAGGGCTTCAAGGAAGGGTAAAACACATGCTTCACAGCCTTCTACAGTTGCCATCTGAAGATAGAGCTGGAACTGGCTGGAACTGGCTTCCTACAGCTCCCCTGACAAAACCCTTTCTTCTCCAACCTCAAAACCCAGCTTCAGACTTGAGTGTCCAGCCCAGCCATAGTAAAAACCCTTCTCCCGGGATTATGGAACTCTCAGTCTCTGAAAAGAAACCACCAGGGGTGCACGAGGTCCTCTGCCTCTAGGCCCTGTGTGTGAGAACTATGATGATAAAAATGCTCAAAACAGGGCAATAAGCCAACCCGTCTATTCTCCTTCACATCAAACTGTTTTCCCAAACATAGACTACTATGTTTCTTTGGATTAAATTCTAAGTGTAAAACAGACATCTCATTAATTTGAGATGTCTGTTTTTTGTGATTAGCGGTAAACTTTTGATGTTTGACTACATGGGTTTCTTTTGGGGGGGGGTTGTTTTTTTGTTTTGTCTTTTCAGCAAACACGATTATGTATCCTGGCTCCACCCTTACCTTCCCAGAGCAGCCCCTCAGAGCTGTCTGAGAGGCTGTCTCCCTGGCTATAGTCCTCAGTAAGGTGCCCAGATAAAATTTCATTCACTCCTAGATCTTATTTTTGACTTGACACGTGACGTTCCCCCAGGCCGGGACCTTCCCCTGCTATACAACTAATTTCCCTTGTCCCTTATTGGGATCACCCCAGGCCCAGGATTTGGAGGGAGATGACAGAAACTGGACCTTATTGCCACTGCCTGGACCAGGGAGGTGTCTCGCCCCAAACAGCCCCTAAATCCCTCTGGAGATTTAACCCCTTGAGAAACATGGTCCATCGTTAAAGTAAAACGCCCCTGTGGGGGAGGGGTGAATGGTTCAAGCCAGCTGTCACTTGAGGAAAAAAAAGTTCTCATACCCCAAAGACTGTCCTGTTGCCATGGCAACAAGTAACCACCCCAAAGGGTATTAAACCATTTAAGCAGTGATAACTCATCTCCCTTTAATTGAACAATGGCAGTTTGCCTCAGTGACCACTCTTCTGTAAGCCAGCCGATCAGCAACAGCCACACTTCAGTTCACCAACCAATCCCTAAACCCTCCCTTCTCTAAGCATGCCCATCACTGACCTTCACACCTCCCAGCACCGCATAGAGGGTCACTTCCCTGCTCCACTCAAGGAGATTGCCCCACAAACAGTGCTCTGTCTTCCTGAAGTAAGTCAGAGATTCAGCTTTTTGTTTCAGCTATTGAGAGGTGGTGTCTTCCATAGACACCCTCCACTAATATTCTGGAATGTCACCTCTCTGGGAGTAATTTTTCCTCCTTTCAAGGGCTATTGCTAGTCTCTATGATGTCTTGGTTAATTAGAAAAAGACCAACCCTTCTTCTAGACAAGGCTCCAATGAAGACGGGATTTCAGATCCCTCAGCCGGGAAACCGAGCAGTCCACAGTCTGCACGACTGCACACTGCAACCCTGCTCATGCCCATAACGGGTCAGTCAGTGAGTGCTGCCCGTTCCGCCTCCTAAATATGCTTTTCAATCTGTCCTCTCCTCTTTGCTCCCACTGCCACTGCTTTGGTGTCAGACCTCATTCTTTCTTGCCTGTACTGGTGCAGTAGTCTCTAACTGGCACCCACCTCTACAGCAAACATGTTATGGTACCCCTAGCCTCTGTGCCTTTGCAGCTGCTGTTCCCTTGGCCTGACCCATACCTCTAACTTTCCTTTCAGGTCAACTTCAAGTCACTGTGCAACTCCAATGTCACTGCAATGGACTGAATGTTTATGTCCTCCCTAAATTCATCTGTTGAAATCCTAACCCTCAATGTGATGGCAGTAGGAGGTGGAAGCTATAGGAGGTGATTAGGTCATGAGGGCTCATGGGATTAGAACCTTATAAAAGAAAGCCCACAGTGTTCCCTTGCCCTTTTTGCCATGTGAGGACACAGCAAGAAGACAGCAGTCTATGGATCAGGAAGTGGCCCTCACCTGACACTGAATCTGCCTGTACCTTGATCTTGGGCTTCCCAGCCTCCAGAACTGTGAAAAACAAATTTCTGCTGTTTATAAGCCACCAAGTTTATGGTATTCTGTTATAGCAGCCCGAATAGACCAAGACTGTCACTTTTACCTGAAAGCTGTCCCTGACTCTCCTCTGAGGCCTGCCCACACCCAGCCGGGCTTGGGGCTCCCGTCCTCCTGGGTGCACCTGGATGATGGCACTGATCATCACCACCAGGTGTTTTTGCTGC
The DNA here is from genome assembly GCF_005190385.1 of Monodon monoceros. NCBI lineage: Eukaryota > Metazoa > Chordata > Mammalia > Artiodactyla > Monodontidae > Monodon > Monodon monoceros. The sequence goes on along the minus strand of NW_021703781.1, from coordinate 52,220,728 downwards.
CACCCCAACCAGCCTGTGAGTGCCGGATGTGAGAACTAGGCTACTTTCATCTCTTTGTAACCAGCTGGTCATGAGGAAAAGGACTTGAGAGAAAAGTAAGCTACAATTCCAACTCTACCATTTAATGCTGTTGGGAACTTAAGCAAGTTACTTGACTTTCCACAGCTTTGGTTTCTCCATCTGTAAAATGTGGATAATGATGTGAAAGGAAAATCAAAATGGAGTCAGTGTTGCTAAGACAGCACTCTGAAATGGAGCTGGGAGGCCTCTGAGGAAGTGTGACTTATGCATGTCTAGGCCTGGATAGAAATCTGACTTCTGAGCACTTATTACCTTAATGCAGGCATCCAGGACATCTGCCCAATGTTCCAGAAACTCAAGGTATTTATCAGACCCTTACCCTAAAGCACTTGTGACAGCCTATCCCTTAAGGACAAACATCTCCTTTCTTGTGCCAGAGTGCAGCCTGTGGCTTTTGCCTTTAAAAGCCCCTGACTCCCTTCCCTGGAACATTCTTTAGGTTTCACCCAAATTTGTGTCTCTAGAATTGCAATTCTTAAGAACAAAATAAACTCTCCTCTTATTTGCAGCCTTGTATGTGTGTGTGTGTGTTTATTGTTGTTATTGTTGTTTGGTTGACAATAAGAACACCTCCTGCACAGCCTGGTTGTGAGGACTCAGCAGGATCATAAGTGTAAGATGCTTCCACAACTTCCTATTAAAATTCAGACCCCTGGGACTTCCCTGGTGGTGTGGTGGTTAAGAATCTGCCTGCCAATGCAGGGGACATGGGTTCGAGCCCTGGTCCGGGAAGATCCCACATGCCGTGGAGCAGCTAAGACCATGTGCCACAACTACTGAGCCTGTGTGCCACAACTACTGAAGCCCATGTGCCTAGAGCCTGTGCTCCACGGCAAGAGAAGCTACCGCAATGAGAAGCCCATGCACTGCAGCAAAGAGTAGCCCCCATTCACAACTAGAGAAAGCCTGTGCACAGCAACGAAGACCCAACGCAGCCATAAATAAATAAATTTATAGAATAAAGTTTAAAAAAAATTAAAAAAAAATAATTCAGACCCCTTAGCCTGGCCCTCAATGCCAGACAGGATCTGTTCCCAATCTACCTTGCCAGTTTTACTTTCAAAAACTCACCTTCTGGGGCTTCCCCGGTGGCGCAGTGGTTGAGAGTCCGCCTGCCGATGCAGGGGACACGGGTTCGTGCCCTGGTCCGGGAGGATCCCACATGCCGCGGAGCAGCTGGGCCTGTGAGCCATGGCCGCTGGGCCTGTGCGTCCGGAGCCTGTGCTCCGCGACGGAAGAGGCCACAACAGTGAGAGGCTCGCGTACCGCAAAAAAAAAACAAACCTCACCTTCTCATCAAAGATAGCCCTCTGATGGTGACTTACCTGGTGGCCTAGAGGGTAATACTCCACGCTCCCAATGCAGGTGGCCTAGGTTCAATCCCTGGTCGGGGAACTAGATCCCACATGCATGCCGCAACTAAGGAGTCCGAATGCTGCACAGCTATGGAGTCCGAATGCTGCAACTAAAGATCCCGCATGCTGCAATTAAGACCCGGCGCAGCTAAAATAAGTAAGCAAATAAATAAATAAATAAAATATTTTTAAAAAAGAAAGAAAATTGGTTACATATCTAAAATTCAGCTTATTAAAAAAAAAGAAAGATAGCCCTCTGACAGCCCCCTTATGAGGGGACATCTTCTTAGACCCCCCAAAGATTTACCCAAACCTCTCTTGTGCCTCTAGCTGAGCTCAGCTAATGTCATGTATTCATTTGGCAAATAAATGTATTGCACGCCTACTATGTGCCAGACACTGTGGTGGGCTCTGTGACACAAGAGTGGACCAGAGGGACTTCCCTGGTGGCGCAGTGGTTAAGAATCTGCCTGACAGTGCAGGGGACACCAGTTCGAGCCCTGGTCCAGGAAGATCCCACAGAGCAACTAAGCCCATGCGCCACAACTACTGAGCCTGTGCTCTAGAGCTCGTGAGCCACAACTACTGAAGCCCGCGCACCTAGAGCCCATGCTCTGCAACAAGAGAAGCCACTGCAATGAGAAGCCCGCGCAAAAAAAAAAAAAAAAAAGAGTGGACCAGAATGGTCCCTGTCCTCAGGGGGTTCACAGTCAGCGGGAGGCAGAGAAGCAAAATGAAAATCTTTTTTACTTTTTTTATTTTTGGCTGTGTTGGTTCTTCGTTGCTGCGAACGGGCTTTCTCTAGTTGTGGCGAGCGGGGGCTACTCTTCATTGCGGTGCACGGGCTTCTCATTGCAGTGGCTTCTCGTTGCAGAGCACGGGCTCTAGGCGTGTGGGCTTCAGTAGTTGTGGCACGTGGGCTCAGTAGTTGTGGCTCGCAGGTTCTAGAGCTCAGGCTCAGTAGTTGTGGCACACAGGCTTAGTTGCTTCACAGCGTGTGGGATCTTCCCAGACCAGGGATTGAACCCGTGTCCCCTGCATTGGCAGGAGGGTTCTTAACCACCACCAGGGAAGTCCAAGATTGACTTTATGGGAATCAGGATGCCAGGTAGTGGTGATCACACTGTCTCTCCTTACCCAGACTCCCTTCTGCCAGCCATGGACACCTGCTGTCAGGTGGGAAGAAAGGGTGGACTCCACCTTGGAGACAGTTCTCCCTTTGAGCAAGAGCGCATCTGCCATGCGCAGACACCGGTCCTCTCTACACCAGAAGGGAAACACACTTTCTCTTCCGTACACCCGGCCATTCACTCATGCCCCTGTGCCAGGCACGGTGCTAAGCATTTGGCACGTGTGATCTCATTTCAGCCTCCAAACAGCAGCCCCATTTTCAGATGAGGAAACAGTGGCCTAGAAAGGTCAGCTGCCTGCCCCCAGGCGCACCTAGGATGTGGTTCCAAATGCAAGCTTGCCTAAGCCCAAAGCCTGATTGTTGACACAGTTCCAGCAGTTAGGAAAATGCTCTGGAGCAGTTGCAACTCCACTGCCTGGGTCATGATGGGCTGCCCAGGGTGACAAAGCCCTTCTCCCCCCACCAGAGCTTGAGACCTAAGTCAAACATCCAAACCATCGCTTCCTCTTTGTTTAGGGCAACTTCTGTTTCCTCCTGCCTAGTGTCATAACAGATTACAGCCCCAATGACCTAAAAAAGGCCTTCCTGCTGGCCCTGGGCTCAGTGCTTTGGACACAGAAGCCCTGTTCCTTCCACATGAACCTCAAAGAGGCTTTTAAGAGCAGTGGCTACAGGGGGTGCTCCTTGGCTAACAGTTGGATCTCCCAGCTTTTGCCCATTGATCGCCTGTGTGACCTTAGGGGTGTCACTCAACTCTTTGGAACCATGTTTCCCCATCTGTGAAGTGAGGACACATGCTCTGTCCTCCTCACTTAGATAGTAGCTGAGAAGCTGTTTTGTTACTCAAGAAGAGTGTTTTGCATTATAATAATGAGCTCACATTTATTGCCTTCTCATTATGTGCAAGGCAGTGTTAAGCACTTTTACATGTGTTACCTTACTTAGTTCTCATAAACCCTATGGGCAGGGTAGGCATTCTTATCTCCATTTTACAGATGAGGAAAACTGAGGCTCAGAGAGTAAGGTGACTTGCTCAAGGTCAGACAGCAAGTGGTAGTACTTGAATTCTAACCCTGAGGGTCTGACTACAGGACCCATCCTACAAACGTGAGTGGTCCTTATTAGCCATATATATGTGGCTAGTCATGGAGATGGCTAATGCCTCTGGGTGGAAGACATTGCTGGAATTCAGGGTTGAGGTAGTTAGTCCTTCACCAAAAAGGTGAACCCTGGGGTGCAGGGTGGGAAAGAGTGTGCTCAGGCCATCTGGATGCCTCTTGTCCCCTCTCCTGGCACCACATGTCTTCTTGAGGAGGCCCTGAGCAGATGCCTCAGGGTGGAGGGCCCGCAGGGAGGCTGTGGACCTCCAGTGCTCATTCTAGGTTGATGGTTCATCCAGGGGCTGTATCCAGTCATGACGCAGACTCGGTTTGCAGGCCCGCAGTGTCTGCTGTCTAGGAAAAGGATAGGAAGGTTGCCACTACCCTGGGCCTTTTCATCTCCGCATCTGATTTGCAAAACCCCAGCGGCTCAGCCATTATTGCTGTTTGCAGCTGTCTCTGGTAGGGTTTTGGCTGTAACTGCTTGTTTGCAGAGCTCCCTCTGGTGGGAAAAGTGCACCATGGCACCCTTTACAAGGTACCACTAACAACATTTACGGAGCTGTACGCATTTTGACAAACATACCTTTCGCATTGAAACCACAGAGAGAGTAGCCCAGTGGGTTCAGTAGTATTATTACCACTTTACGGAATATGAAATGCAGACTCAGAGAGGTTAAATCCTTGCTCCGTGTCATGTGGAACGTAAGTCCAGACTCGAACCCAACACTTAACGTCTGTCTTCTCTCAAGTAACTGTCTCCACAACTAGGCCTCTGGTTGCGAGCACCGGCTTGCTTCAATAGTTTCCAGACTTGTCTTCCTCTTCCTCCTCAGGCCACCAGTTCCTTTTTCTCAGACTTACAATCCAGCTCTCAGCCTGTGTCCCGGAATGGGGCCCGATGGGAGGAGTTGGTGGTGACCCGTGCAGCTGAGTCAATGCTCAAATGCCTTCGCTGCCTTTGCTGCAGTGACGCTTTCTCATGTTAACAGTCTGGATGCTCCCTCTGCTCTGTGTGCAAGGACGACTTTTTATTTGTAGTAAACCAGTGAAGACTAATATATACACAGAAAAGTGCACAACTTATAAGCTCAATGAGCTATCACGCAGTGAATACATCCATGTAAACTCCCTCCTGATAAAAAATTAGAATATTCCCACTCCTCTCAGCTGTTACCACCATGAAAAGTGCTATCCTGATTTCTAATACTGTAGATTAGTTATGGCTGGTTTCGAGCTTCAGGGGAGCCAGTGTGGCTGGTGAGGCCCCTGGTTCATCGCTAGTGCCTTCTTGCTTTGTCTTCACATGGTGGAAAGGGCTAGGCATCTCCTTCATAAGGCACCAATTCCTTTCATGAGGGTCCACCCTCATGACTTAAACACCTCTCAAAACTCCATCTCCTAATACCATCATCTATGGGGGTTAAGATTTTAACATTTGAATTTGGGGGTGATGCAAACCGTCATTTCATCATTTTGTAACAAGGGGGAAAATTCACACTGTATCAAGTGAAGGAAGCAGAATGCAAAATCTTTGTCAGCTTCTGGTTCATTTACAAGATGGACTCATTGAAGTGTCTTACTCAGTGAGAGCTAAAAAAAAATGTTTGTAAAATGAATGTTTAAAGCCTAATCAGCCAAAAGCCCCAGGATCAAGCCTTAGTCTGACAAAATCATATTTACTGACTTGAATTGAGGGAGGGAATTCTGGAGGAATCTTGGAGTGCTGCTCTGCAAGAGAGGGGAGGGAATCTCTTTTGTAAAGTTTGGGCTCTGGCTAAAGGATTCTGGGGAGTGTCTCAGGGGAGTGGGAATCTGGATTGCTTTCTGGTTCTGAAGTGGAATTAGGAGAAGAGGATATTAAGTAGGTGGGATTGAGTGCTATCATGAGGCAAGGGTGGTTTAGCGAGTGGGTATCCACAGTAATAAATGAAAATAGCTAAGCGTGTTTAGACCATCACTGCCTGCTTTTTTCTCTTTCCAACCCAAACTAGTTTTCACTCCTCAGGTCTGGCCAGGTCTTAACTCTTTTTTTTTTTTTTAATTGAAGTATAGTTGATTTACAATGTTGTGCCAATCTTTCAAAGTGATTCAGTTATACACATACATACTTTTTTTTAAAATTAATTAATTAGGCTGCGCTGGGTCTTCGTTGCTGTACGTGGGCTTTCTCTAGTTGGCAGCGAGTGGGGGCTACTCTTTGTTGCGGTGCACGGGCTTCTCATCGTGGTGGCTTCTCTTGTTGCGGAGCACGGGCTCTAGGCACGCAGGCTTCAGTAACTGTGGCACACGGGCTCAGTAGTTGTGGCTCATAGGCTCTAGAGCACAGGCTCACTAGTTGTGGCGCATGGGCTTAGTCGCTCCGCGGCATGTGGGATCTTCCCGGACCAGGGCTCGAACCCGTGTCCCCTTAATTGGCAGGTGGATTCTTACCCACTGTGCCATGGAAGTCCCCATTTTTAAAAAAATATTCTTTTCCATTATGGTTTTTCCCAGGAGATTGGATATAGTTCCCTGTGCTATGCAGTAGGATTAACTCATTCAAATAAATTTGTTTCTACGCTCAAGTTTTGAAATTAGATTTTTAAAAAATAATATAAATGTACGTTTGTTTTTTAACCTGCAAAGGAATTCCAGTTTTATAAGACTCACTCCTGGGTGGGATAAGAAGGGTGGGAGGGAGACGCAAGAGGGAGGAGATATGGGGGATATACGTATATGTATAGCTATTTCACTTTATTATAAAGCAGAAACTAACACACCATTGTAAAGTAATTATACTCCAATAAAGATGTTAAAAAAAAAAAAAGACACTCCTGTGGCCAAGAACCCTAGCCCTGGAATAAGAGCCCCAGCGACTCCCTAACACCGGCACTTCTTCCCTAGGAACTGATCTCCTCGGAGCCCCGCCCAGATCGGAGCCTGGAGAATACGTGAACCGGATGTTGACTCTTTTGCCATGGTAACGGACGTGAATACGGAAGTTACGCCAGAGGAAGAGGAAGTGGAGCGGGCTGGGAATCCACGTGGGTCCTGCGTGTGCTACTAGGCCCTTGGAACCCGGTCCTTTAAACTCACCCCCAGCTTAGTAGACATGGGTCGTTCGGGGAAGTTGCCCTCCGGGGTCTCGGCCAAGTTGAAACGCTGGAAGAAAGGCCACAGCAGCGACAGCAATCCGGCCATCTCCCGCCACCGCCAGGCCGCCCGCAGCCGCTTCTTCAGCCGGCCCTCAGGTAGCAGGGTCGCGACCCAAGGGCCGCCTGCGGCGGTGTTCTGGGCGGGCCTGGGTCTCAATGGATTTCAGCCTCTCTGCAGGCTGTGGGGCCCAAGCATCGGACCTTTCGTCTCCTAAAATGTCCGATCTGGAGCCTGTTGTAAAGGTCCACCCTCCCCACTTAAGAGATGCAGAAACTGACTCCACAGGAGGGAGATGACTTGGCTAGGCTAGGGTACCACGAGTATCAGTCAGTACTCACGCCTGTAGTTAACCGTGGTGGCGCTTTACAAAGCGCTTTCACCCTCATCTCTTTCCCAGGCCCCTCACTGCAGCCCCCACCCGACTCCCACCGGCGAAACTTTTACCTGGAGGGTTCCCTTTCTGAATCTGATTAAGTTCTAGGTGTACAGTGGACTGCTGAGGCAGACCGCGTTCAGAATTTAGCCTCTCTGGTTGGGGGCCTGGACTCCGCCTGTTTGTTTCCTAGGGGTAGTTCTTGTTCTCTTAGCCAAAAGGAGGTTCGGGTAAGAGTTGGGGGCCTTACCCTTTGCCTCCGGTTCTCAGGAAAGAGCGACTTGACAGCTGATGCGGTAAAGTTGCATAATGAGCTGCAGTCAGGATCCCTGCGTCTGGGTAAAAGCGAAGCCCCTGAGACTGCCATGGAAGAGGAAGAGGTGGCGCCAGCTCTCACCGAGAAGTCTTCGGGCACCTTCCTGAGCGGCCTCTCCGACTGCACAAACGTCACCTTCAGCAAAGTGCAGCGCTTCTGGGAGTCCAGCTCGGCTGCCCACAAAGAGGTAGGGGGGACTCTCAGGACAGCCAGAGGCTAGTGAGGGGAGGCCAGCTGACTGCTCTCCGGTGACAACAGGTGGAATCTCTGGATGATGTGTCTCCCCTCCTACCCTTTGTGTCTGCTGCTTATTACCCCTCCTAGGGCAGGTTCCACTTTCTGCTTTTTCTAAGAACATCTTCCTGGCTCAAGTGTAAAGTCCCTCAGGGTATTTTCCTGACAGTTTTCAAATGTCCAAAACATTTTTTGCAAACATTTATCTCTTCAACTATACTTAAGACAGGCCTTTTTATATATTGATAGAATGTTTTCAGGAAACATTTGTTGAGTAAATTAATACTGAATAACAGTGGTTAAAAAATGTTTTATCTAACAAGACCTAAATGTTATTTACCTTTTTTTAGTTTATAAATTATATATACATATATTTTCATTATTTAAATGAAAAAATGTCAAAACTATAAATGATAACAAAGTGAGGTGAGTAGAATAAAATATGAAAGTTGTTCTCCCAGCTTAACTCCTTTGTGGTAGTTACTGTTAATAGTAACAGTACTTTTCTAGACCAAAGCTGTCGAAAAGAAATGTAATGTGAGGCACATACATAATTTAAAATTTTCTAGTAGCTATGTTAAATAAAAGTAAAAAAGATGCAAGTGAAATTAACCTTAATTTTATATATCTCATTTAACCTGGTATACCCAAAATATTGTTGTTTCAACTTATAATCAATATTTTTAAAAGTGAGGTGTTTTTGCATTATTTTTATCGTACTAAGTCTTCAAAGTCTAGTCTGACACCTCCATTTGGAGGCTAAATCTTCATTGGCAATACTTGATTTGTATTTAAAGTTCATAAAACTTACAGTTGCAAAAGTAGATTCATATACCCAAGTAGTTCTAAATCTGTTTCCCAATAACTGGATAAAGTATTTGTTTTTAAATATAAATAATTAAAAACTTTTAAGATGCAGTTCCTCAGTCACACTAGCCACATCTCAGGTGCTCAGTGGCCTCTTGTCAAATTACCGTTGTAGACTTTTTTACCCACATTTTGTTTAGGTTTACTGAAATGCCATTATATTTTATATATACTATTCTACAACTTTTTTCGCCACTGATCAGTGTTTCTGAGTTAATCTACGTAGTTGTTCACCATTATTTTCAGTAGTCACATAGTGTTTGAATTTGTCATTATTACACAGTGAGTACATTATTAACCCCTTGTTGACGGCTGCTGTATTGTTCCAATTGGTTGTGGCAGTGAACACTTGTGCTTGAACGTTTACACATTTGTGCAGGTATTTCCATATATAAGGGGTAGAGCCTTAGAGGTGGGTTTTGGGCAGATGTGTGAGTTTTCCTGTTGCTGGGCCCCGTGTGTGTTCCCCTGGCTCTGCTCTGGCTGCTGCTCATCTTGTCTGCTCTGGGCTTTATCAGGAGAATAATTTGTGAAGGAGGAAGGAGAAGAGGCTACCCTGCGGTGGGGTTTGATCGGAAATAGATGTCATAGGTACCTTCTCCCTCATGTGCAGATCTGTGCTGTCTTGGCTGCTGTCACCGAGGTGATACGCTCCCAGGGTGGGAAGGAGACAGAGACTGAGTACTTTGCTGCCCTGGTGAGTGGGTGTGACTTGCAGGTGGGCGGGCTTTCGGAGTAGCATGTTATTCAGGCTATAAGGAGAAGGCAGGGGCCCCTGCACGCGGGGGTAGAGAAGGACAACCTTAAACAGGTGAAAGCGCTTCAGTTATTCTCAGGTGGCTTGGTAAGCCTGGTGGGATTTGCTACATTATTCTTGTAAAACAAAATCCACTACTCTCATTTATTTTTTTCTCCTAATCCATGAAACTGAGTTACACCCAGGGGATTCTCTAGTAAAATTGTTTTCAAAGTGTAGTCTGGGGGTTCCCAAGACCCTTTTGGGGGTTGGTTAAGTCAAAATTATTTCCATAATAACGCTAAACCATCATTTACCTTTTTCACTCCCATTCTCATGACCGTACCCTGGAGTTTTCCAGAAGTTACGTGATGTCTGATGACATTTTGACAGCTCATGGAATTGTGCTTGCATATTTGTGTGTTTTAAAAAATTCTCAGTTTTAATTTTTAATATGATAAATATCAATAGATATAACTTTTGTAAACCAAATTTCTTTGGGGAAATCCTCAGTACTTTTTAAGGGTGTAAAAGTGTGAGAACCACTGCTGTGGAACAGGGGCCAGCAATCTATATAGCCCATGGGCATAATCTGACTCGTGGCCTGTTTTTGTATAGCCCTAGGCCTGGGAATGGTTTTTACATTTTTACAAGATAGTTAAAATACACAAAGAAGAATACGCGGCAGAGACCATGTGTGGCCTGCGAAGTCTGAAGTATTTATTATCCGGCTCTTCACAGAAAAAGCCTTCTAACCTCTGCTCTAGACTAACGAAGCAGATAGCACTATATGGTTTTCATAATGTGTCAGGCAGTGTTCTAAATGTCTGATGTATATTAATTCAGTTAAACCTCACAACAGCTTATGATCCCTATTTTACAAATGAGGAAACCGAGTCACAGAAAAGTTAAGTTGCTAGTCCAAAGTCACAGTGGTGGAGCTGGGATTTGAACCTCTGACACCAGCGTTCTTGGTCATAACCGTCCTACTGGGCACACGGTGCCCCCATACCCCATCTGCCCAGCGTGACACATTTCCCATTCACACCCCATGGTCTGGCCTCAGATGACAACAATGGAAGCGGTGGAGTCCACGGAGTCTCTGGCCGCTGTTGCTTACCTGCTGAACCTCGTCCTGAAGCGGTGAGTCCTGGCTCCTTATAGGGGGAAGAAGGGAGTGAGGGTGGAAGGGAGGAAGAGGACCAGGGAATTATTAAAAGGAACAAAAAGATGCGAAGTATCAGGTGGCATTCTACTGGCTCAGGCTCCAGGGTGGCCTGGGATGTTACAGGACAGAGTGTGAGTGCTGGGGCCTGGGCAGGGGCAGCCCTGTGCAGCAAGTCGGGCAGGAGGGACAGGGTGGAGCGTTGAGCCACGATGTCTGGGCATCTGCAGCCAGGGGGCAGGTGGGGAGAGGACTTGGGGGAGTTTATAAGGGCCCATCTGGTGGGTAGTGGAGGGCGGGTTGTGGAGAAGGTGGGGCAGGCAGGGAGCTCAGGTGCCATGGAAACGCACTGAACTGGGTGTCAGAAAGGGTGGGCTCGCGGAGTGACTGGGCCAGCGCTGCCCCGCTCTGTCCACCTTCTCCTCCAGACCAGCTGCTCTCAGAGGCCCCTCTAGTCTTCTGACCTTCTTTCTTCTCTCCCTGTAGCGTGCCCAGCCCTGTGCTCATTAAGAAGTTCTCTGATACCTCCAAAGCCTTCATGGATATCATGTCAGCCCAGGCCAGCAGTGGCTCCACCTCTGCCCTCCGATGGGTCAGTGTTTGGGTCTAGGTGTCCCCCTGCCATCTTCCAGAGCCCATCTGATTTGGCTACAGCTTGGACACTCCCTGGGAGGGGTATAGGCACTCTGTGGACCCTCAGAAAGCCCTTTGGCATTTTCTGGAGTTGGTGAGAAGCCGGGCTCTTTCCCACCTGGGTGAAGCAGGTGGAGCTGAGAGACTACCTCTCCTCTGAAGGTCCTCTCCTGCCTGGCCACCCTTCTGCGGAAGCAGGACCTGGAGGCCTGGAGCTACCCTGTGACCCTGCAGGTGTACCATGGGCTGCTGAGCTTCACTGTGCACCCCAAGCCCAAGGTGAGGCCGTGGGGCACCAGGACGTGGGAGGGGGCAGCCACTCTAGTAACCGGGCTGGGCCTGGCCTGCTGAGTGGACTGGGGAGGTCGCCCTGAGTGCTGGGCTCTTGTCCGGAGGTTCTCCTCCTGCCTGAAGCCCTATCTGCTAGCTCCTCCTACAGGAGGGAGGGTCACAGTCAGGCCCATTTGAGTCTCTGCTGCCTCATTGCTCAGTGACGTGTTTAGTTACAGTGGCAGGAGAGTGGGCTGGAGGGGGGCTTTGAGTCACACAGACCTGAGTTGAATACTGGACTCACTGGTTGTGCTGTGACCTTGGGCAAGTTACTTAACCTCTCTGAGTCTTGGTTTCCAAGCTGTAAAATAGGGATGATAATAACAACTTGGCTGCAAGGTCATGGTGACACTCTGGTGCTCCCCACAGGCCTGCTGCAGGTCGTGGCTTGTAGTAGGTGCCCAGTAAGTTGTGCTTGGCCACTCTGCTTCCTCCTGAAATTTAGGGCGGGGAATGTGTAACAGTCGTAAGAGTCACTCCCTGTGCTAAGTGCTCTGATCCCAGGCAGGCTCATGCCTCCTTCCCTGTGTATCCCTCCAGTGGTTCCCTCACTTGCTTCAGGTCTCTGCTGAAACGTCATGTCACTGAAGTGACACTTTCCTGATCGCCGTATAAAAAGTAACAGCCCCTGTTTTATTGTCTGCAAAGTACTTTTACCTTCTGGTGTACGTTTCTTTATTTCCTACCTCCCAATGAGTTGTTGGTTCACTGCTGAACTGGTGGACACTGTATATTGCTGGACGATTGCATGAATGAAGGAATCCGTGTTGTAAAGGTGAGACACTGAAGCTCAGAGACTAAGTGGTCTGGTTTGCTCAAGGCCAGTTGGTGAGTTAGCAGAAGAGCAGGAATGGAAAGCGAGGTCTGTCTTACTCGGCAGCCCAGGGGTCCACACACACGCAGCCCCAGGCGTGTCCTTGGCCCTGTAGGAGGTGTGCGATCAGTGCTCACTACTGGTGGTCATGAGAACCACACACACTGCTGGTTGAACACTGACCCGGCCCTGTCCCCCTTCCTTGCCCCTCAGATCCGGAAGGCTGCCCAGCATGGAGTGTGCTCCGTCCTCAAGGGCAGTGAATTCATGTTTGGTGAAAAGGCCCCTGCCCATCACCCTGCTGCCATGTCCACTGCCAAGTTCTGCATCCAGGAGATCGAGAAGTCTGGAGGTGGGGAAGCGCATTTGAGAGTGGGCGGCGGGGGGCAGGGCCTGCTGCAGAGAGTGGGCTGGAGTCTCAGCTGCCCTCTGTCCACCAGGCTCCAAGGAGGCCACCACCACGCTGCACATGCTGACCCTGCTGAGGGACCTGCTGCCCTGCTTCCCGGACGGCCTGGTGAAGAGCTGCAGTGAGACTCTCCTCCGGGTCATGACTTTGAGCCACGTGGTAAGCTCGGGCCCCGGCGCGTGGGGATGCGCCGAGGAGGAGGGAGGGCAGAGCTTCAGACCCCAGGCCTGTGGTGCTGGCACTCGGGAAACTCACTGTTCAGGCCAAAAGCAGGGGCCGGGGTCTCCTGGCCCCCGCGCTGCTCTTAGCTACACCCAGGGACAACATCTCATCCCTGGTGTCGTATAGACTGGGCATCTTCTGTTGGGAGATGAGGTGAGGGAGAGGGTGGAACCATGGCGGGGCTGGTAAAGCATCAGTCCTCCCCCTACCTTGAGCTCTACCCCAGCCACAGACACGGTTATTTCTCTCTCTCTCTTTTTTTTTTTTTTTTGCTTACTTAATAACGTCAGTATGACAACTTTAAAGATACATAAAAACGATCCCTTGGGGCTTCCCTGGTGGCGCAGTGGTTGAGAGTCCGCTTGCCAATGCAGAGGACACGGTTTCGTGCCCCAGTCTGGGAAGATCCCACATGCCGCGGAGCGGCTGCGCCCGTGAGCCATGGCCGCTGAGCCTGCGCGCCCGGAGCCTGTGCTCCGCAACGGGAGAGGCCACAGCAGTGAGAGGCCCGTGTACCGAAAAAAAAAAAAAAAAAAAAAACGATCCCTTGCATTTGATATGCTAGCACAATTCTGTTAATCTCTATATATTCTCTTATACTGTTTGTTCACATATGTATTTTAAAGCATTCATTATATAAATAACATGATCATTGTTTAAAAGGAAAAAAAAATTCTGAAGTATATAAAGTAAAAAAATAGAAGTCTCTTTTTCCCTCCAAGTCTCATTTCCTAAGATAAATAGTACACAGACAACTTGCCGTGTATCCTTTCAGACATTTTCTTTTTAGGTAAGCGAACACATAAAAACGTGAAAATACAGCTATAATTATAGTATGCCAACCATTTGTAGCCAAGCCCATTATGTTAAAAAAAACATTTTGTTCACATTTCTCCATTGTCCTTGTTTAAATCATTTTTTTTCCTGGTGGCTGCCAAGACTTAATAAAGCAGCAGTCCTCTGAGTGTCCAGGTGTAGGAGGCATGTTTGAGGTTCAGGGGGCCCAAGTCCCCGCAAACCCACTGGCTGGAGTGGGATATTGAGGAGTGCAGGGCCACCGTGGGCTTTGCGGTGGGTTCCCCACTAAGCCTCCGTGTCCTCTCCAGCTGGTGACAGCCTGTGCCATGCAGGCCTTTCACAGCCTCTTCCATGCCAAGCCAAGCCCGGGTACCCTGCCAGCAGAGCTCAACGCCCAGATCATCACGGTGAGGCCTGATGGGGGGACGGGGACATGGCTGTGCTGGGGGGCGGCCCTGTTACTTGTCTGCAGAGCGAGGTTGGATGGGCCAGGTTGGGCCGCCCCTGTGTAGGAGTCAGGTAGACGGGCAGCCAGGAGACTGGCCACCAAAGCCACATCAGTGTCCACGGGAGCTGGGGGCCCTGACTCTTGACTTTGTGGTAGTTAACCTAAAAAACCATTCAGCATGGTCTCATGGTATTAACAGGTACCTTGAACAAAGGTTCTCAGTGTTAGGGATCTCTGGGTGGATTTGGGGAAGGGGGCACAAACCCCCCCCAAATTGCAAAATGTGTGTATATGCTCACGTACATTTTTCCGGAGAAGGGTTCTGGCTTTTGTCAGGTTCACAAAGGTTGTGTGACCCAAGTTATTTTTGACTGCTCCTAGAGACTTTTTTCCCATAGAAGCAGAAGCGGAAGGGCTTCATTGAGCAGGGAAAGGAAGGCCCACGGGGCTGTGAGTGCAGGGGCCCGTGTGCAGGCCCTGGGACAGGACAGCTGCGGGGACGTGCTGTTGCCTAGGGATGGGAAGGGGTCGTGTCATTGGGCTGCTGCTGAACGCACTTGCTCAGTCACCTGCTTCTCCCGTCCCGCCCCTAGGCCTTGTACGACTACGTCCCCAGCGAGAATGACTTACAACCCCTGCTGGCCTGGCTGAAGGTCATGGAGAAAGCCCACATCAACCTGGTTAGGTAGGGATGCGGTGGAGGGCGGTCCCTTGGCCTCCAGCCAGGCCCCCTGCACTGCGGTACAGATGGGAGGGACATGAGCCGGAAGCTGTAGGGGGTTCGGCTTTCGGGGGGGGCGGCGGTTCTGCACTGAGTGTGTGCAGACCAGCTCTTGTGTTCGTGAAGGCGGGGCCAGGTAGCACAGCCTGTGTTAGCCAGGGCTGCTGCCTTTCCTGCCAGAGCTCCGAGGAGCTGAGCAGCAAGGCGGCCGAGAGCACCTTCCCCACCGAGAGGTGGGGCCCGAGTGCCATCCTGATTCCTGTCACCGCTGCCGGCTGTGCAGCTGGTTTACTTCTCAGAGGATATCATCCCCTTTCTGCGGCTCCACCCTACTCCCCACCTGGGTTAATGGTCCCCTCCTCTGGGATCCTCAGTCCTGCGAACCCAGTTTCTGTTTTGTGTCTCCGTCATAACAGTCACTCTTTTTACGCGGGCCTCTCACTGTTGTGGCCTCTCCTGTTGCGGAGCACAGGCTCCGGACACGCAGGCTCAGCGGCCAGACCCCACAGAAGCCTTTTGTGTTGACAGGCTGCATCGGGACCTGGGACTGGGCCACCTCCCTCGCTTGTTTGGAACTGCGACAACCTGCCTCCTCTCCCCCCACTCGCAGGTGGTGACAGCTGCCACCCAGTGCCTTCAGGTACCTCAGCCCCCAGCCCAGCTTTAGCGAGGGAAGCAGAGAGCCTTAGAGCTCCCAGAGCTCACCTCAGGCCTCCAGCTGTGTCCTGGGGAAGAAGTTCTCAGGGTGGGGGTGAGCTTCCTAGAAGCTTCAGGAAGCAGTCACCTGGGAGGGCTGAGTGGCACTGGGGGGCTCTTTTGGGCCCAAACAGCTGTGGCCTCTTTTTGCAGGAGATCCTGAAGGAGTGTGTCGCTCCCCACATGGCTGACATCGGCTCCGTGACCTCCTCGGCCTCAGGCCCTGCCCAGTATGTCGCCAAGATGTTCAGGTGAGAACACAGCCTCTGTATGAGGAGGGAATAAGGTGTGCCTGTAGAAAGTTCCTCGTGATGACAGGTACTCCTCTTGTCACTGTGGTGGGCCTTGCGCACACTACCAGAGCAGCTGCTGTCGGTTTGAGCACTGGCCGCACTCCAGGTGCCATAGTGTCATGCTCAAGAGTGTGGACTTGGGGACCCGTCATCTGGGGCTAGTTCCTCCACCTCTCAACACCTCAGGGTCCACATCAGTCTAATGGAGGTGTGGATTGAATGAGGTCATATATGTAAAGTTCTCAGAACAGTACCTGGTGCGTAGTTAAGTTCCAATAAATACCAGAAATTACTGGTAGTCCTTACAGTTCTAGGAGATAGGTGCTGACCCCATTTTACAGACTGGGAAAGCTGAGGTCACTCAACTAGTAAGCGGCAGCCTGACCGCAGAATCCACTCTACTCATGTGCTGTGCTGCCCTCCATGCCTACAAGAGAAGCCATTCACAGACCGGCCTCCAGCCACCCAGGCCCTTCCAGCCGCCAGTGAGGAGCTTCAGAGCACCAAGAGGCTAGGATCTTTGGTGTTTCCTCTGGGTCTGTCTGCTCAGCTCCAAGGTGTGATGCTTTGGGTTCTGTTCCTTATGAGGACATAGGCCTGTTTCTTCTGGATACACCTGGAATGAAGTTTCTGGAAAACTGAGGAATAGAGCTGCTCCACCCCCAGCTCACCCCTTTCCCCACACTAACCCCTGTTGGCCATTCTTGCCTAGAGCCTCTGGGGCTCGACTTCAAGAGATGAGCTGACCACAGCGTGCCTGGGCCGGAAGGGGCTAGCAGCCGGCCGGGCTTCCCCACTGCTGTGGCTTTCCTCCCTCTGCCCAGTCCACCTGTACCTACCCCATCTTCCCATCTCTGGTCAGACCGAGAAAGCATGGGACAGTGACAACATGGGCTTTGGTGGCCCAGTTTGGCCACTAGAAGAGTGACACTGCTGGGCTACTTAGTCCCTCTGAGCCTCAGTTTCCCCATCTGAGGATGGAACGAATAACCTAGCTCACAGCTGTTTTTTGAAGTGTGAGGATTATATAAATGAAACTCTTAGCACGGGGGGTACTTGGTAAACACTAGCTCTCCCCCTTGGCCTTTCCTGGGGCCTCACCCTTGCCGTGGTCTGTAGTTCCTGGTGCCGGCCATGGACTTCCACGGCCCTGACTGCCCACTCCCTTGGCAGGGCAGTGGAGGAGGGCCTGACATACAGATTCCACGCATCATGGAGCTCCGTGCTACAGCTGCTGTGTGTCTTCTTTGAGGCGTGTGGGAGACAGGCCCATCCCGTGATGAGGAAGGTGACTGGGGCAGCGGCTGGGCCAGGGCAGGAGGTGGCTGGGGCTGCTAGAGGGGCACGTGTCTCCGTTACCTCTGCGCTTTACTCCCCCACTGCCAGGGTCCACTGCAGGTGCCCAGTACTGTGTCCCCAGGAAGGCGACTGGGCCAATGTGGGAGGAACGAGAAGAGGGCTAAAACCACCCCTCCCCCCACCGCCTAATGCCTTCTCACTAGTCTTAGCTGGAGTTGATGGTTTTGAAACTCACAGGGAACCAGTGTGATTCTCCCTCACCCCTATCTATTATCTTTTAATTTTTAATTCTCTAAATTTTCTGTAACAGGTGAGCATAGTATTTTAAGCAGCCTTAGGTCCCAGGGAGGTTACCAAAGCCCAGAGTAAACCATTTAAGGCTCAGGGATCACCCGGAGATCCTCCCCAGCTCCAGGAGCAGGTGGGAGCCTGAGGACAGGGCACAGACCCCTCACCAGCAGGCGGAGCAGCTCACGGCCTCGTGGGGCCTTCCCCGAGGGTAGGGCCTTCCTTGAGAGGCCTGGCCCAGGCCCCGCTAGATTAGGTTGGCAACACCTGGCTCCTGTGAGAGGTCCTCAAGGAATGAGGCTCGCAGAGGGGCTCTGAGGGGCTGTAGTGAACCAGAGGAGGCAGCTCTGGTCTCGAGGGGCAGCTGCTCCGCAGTGCCTGCTAATTTATACTAATTGTACCGTGGGTCTGCGTTTCCCATACCTTCCCGGTTTTCAAGATAAACCGGAAATCTGCATTTGTATATGAAATCTCCTGATTTTTACACTTTACTAACAAATACAGAATTTCTTTTTAAATCCTGGGGCATTGAGGAAGGCTCAAACACATCCAAGAGTTGAATTTGGTTAATGGTCTGTGACCTCTGGCGAGAGCATAACCTGACCCCACGCCCCCGACCTCGTCCTCTTGGAGACTTTGGCCCAGCCTCAGCCACGGGTGCCTGTGCTGCAGGCCCGTCTTAATGTCTGACCCGCGTCTCTTTGCTCCAGTGCCTCCAGTCCCTGTGTGACCTGCGCCTCTCCCCCTACTCCCCCCACATGGCAGCTCTGGACCGCGCAGTGGGCGCTGCCGTGGCCAGCATGGGCCCCGAGGTGGTTTTAGAGGCTGTGCCTTTGGAAATTGATGGCTCTGAGTAAGTGCAGCCCTGCTTGGCTTCCATTCCAGCCCCAGGAGAGCCACATGGCTTGTTCTCCGCTGGGAGGGTGTCCACACCCTCGGCTGATGTCTCCACGTGCCGTGCGGGTCAGTGGGGGCGGCCAGAGCAGGACCTGTCCTGTTCCTCGGCTCCGTGGGGAGACAGCTCCAGGCCGTCACCCCTTCCTCACTGCGCCTCCCCTCCCTCCTCCCAGAGAGACTCTGGATTTCCCTCGGAGCTGGCTGCTGCCTGTCATCCGAGACCATGTCCGGGAAACTCGACTTGGTTTCTTTACCGCTTACTTCCTGCCTCTGGCTACCACCCTGAAGAGGAAAGGTACGGGCCCACCACAGTCCTGGAGCCTCACTGGAAGGGTCGGGAAGGGCTCCTGGTCCAGCGCCCCAGCCTTAGGACGTTTGGCAGCCTCCCTGGGCCGAGCAGGTGGTCAGCCAGTGCTTGAGTGCCGTCATCAGCGGGGTCCGAGGCGTGGCCAGGCACCCCTGCCCCGAGGCAGGCAGACAGGGGCCTTTTCTCCCACCAGAGGAATAATTAGACAAGTACACACCGATTTATATATACAAAGATGTTCCAAGTAAAAATCCCGACACAGCCCACACATCCCTCAGTGGGGCTCCAATGAAGTCAGTCATAATAAAGCCCCACCATGGGACACAGAGTGCTCACTGTACAGAAGGAAAGAGACCGACAGGGGAATGGACGTGTTTAGTCCATGGTGAGCTGAGTAGATTAGATTGAAAGCTCAGCTCAGCCGCTCCACCGTTTGGTGACTTCGGGCAGGTTTATTCAACTCCCCTGGGTCTGCTCCTCATCTGTAAAATGAGGGCGATAATTGCGATGGTGTGAGGATTAAATGCAATAATCACGTAAGTGCGCATTACACAGGCTGCCATGTCGAAACTGCTTGATAAGTGTTACCAGCTTTATTCTCAAGTAAAACCAGGTTTCAGAAGAATATACTTATAAGGCAATCCTTTTTACGTCTTTAAAAGTGTGCACGTGCTTGGAGAAATATAAGAAGGTCAGAAATGGGGAGGAAGATTTGCGGGGGAGATTGTGGGGAGATGTCGCTTTCTGTTTTACATAGGTCTTTTCATTTTTTTTAGAACAAACGAGTGTTTGTTTAATAATAAGTGTTATGTTTCGTCTGTGGAGCAGGGGAATCGCCCATATTCCTGTCCTCATCATTGGGCTTTTGGTTTGGGTAAACATGAGGCCTGTCAGTCAGGAGTGTGCCCAGGGTCACACTGTGTCCTGTGTCACTCTAGCAATGGACCTGGCCCAGGCAGGCAGCACAGTGGAGTCCAAGATCTACGACACGCTCCAGTGGCAGGTAAGGGGTCAGCTGGGGGGTGTGAGGAGGACAGGTGGGCACAGGTTGCTGGTCGTCACTCTCCTCTATCATCCCCTCCTTCCCCAGATCTGGACCCTCCTGCCTGGGTTCTGCACGAGGCCCACGGATGTGGCCACCGCCTTCAAAGGGCTGGCGCGGACGCTGGGCACGGCCATCAGCGAGCGCCCAGACCTGAGGGTCACTGTGTGCCAGGCCCTGCGCACCCTCATCACCAAGGGCTGTGAGGCGGGTATGTGTGGGCTCTGGGGTCGGGGCTGGTGGAAGGTGGCTGTGATGGTGTGAGTCCCCTGACCCTGCCTGTCCAGCTCATTGCCTGAGCCACCGCTAATGCTTTTCAAGGACCTGAGTGTCCACTGGGGACCCGAGGAGTCAGTAGGATGCTGAAGACGGCCCCTTCTCTTTCTTTACTCTCAGTGTACTGAGAGCTGCTGGGAGTTGTCCAGCCTTTACGTGGGGCTAGCACTTGGCTGGCCCCATAGACTGTGGTGGCCCCTCGTCCTCTGTGCTCTGGCTTCAGCCTCTCCTGTCCCAGAAAAGCCTCAAACCCATGACCCTGTCACAGGTCCCCCACAAGAATGCCTCTGGGCTGCAACCACAGTGGCCTTTGAGGCAGGGTCATCTCCTGGCCCTTCTGTGCAAACTTTGGTCCTCCTGCCAGAGGCCGACCGTGCTGAAGTGAGCCGCTTTGCGAAGAACTTCCTGCCGATCCTGTTCAACTTGTACGGGCAGCCCGTTGCAGCTGGAGACACCCCAGCCCCTCGCCGGGCCGTGCTGGAAACCATCAAAACTTACCTCACCATTACTGAGCCTCAGGTGACCTGGTAGAGGAGGGGGAGGAACAGTCTCCGGTGGGTGAGTGTTGGGTTGGGGTGTTGGAAAGGTCAAGACCCTACCCACCATGGCTTACTTGGCCCTCTGCCCCCAGAAGAACAGGAGACCATATGCCAGCAGTAGGCTGGGCTCGAGCCTTCTCAAAAGGGAGGAGAGGAGGGGGAAGAGACGAGGGTGCAAATCTGTGACCTGCTGCTGCTGTGTATTTTCTCTTGAACAACTCCCTCCTTATCCCTTTGGGCTGCCAGTTGGTGAATGGTTTCCTGGAAAAAGCCAGTGAGAAGGTGCTGGACCCTGCTAGCTCTGACTTCACCAGGTAAGTGCCCCACTTGAGCTGGGGCAGCCCAGGGAGCTAGAGAGTATGTCTAGCAGAAGCTCTGTGTATCTGTCTGGAATTATTTAGGAAAGTCTTGAGATATTGAATGTCCCAGCTCTACCCTGAGGCCTGACCAGTTCCTCCATCCTGGAGCACCATTGTAGTCTGCTAGGGAAGTGTGAGGACCCTGGAGACACGCTGCCCGGATTCAGATCCCAGCTCTGCCCCTTATAAGCTGTGACCTTGGTTGAGTTATTTATCTACTCTACTCTGTGCCTTCATCTGTAAAATGGGCATGATGATAATGCCTGCAATAGAGTTGCTGTGAGGATTGAAGGGGTTAAGACATGTAAAGCGCCGGGAACAGTGCTGGTACCTTATGAGTGCTGAGTTAGGTTACAGGCAGTGATTATTGTCCATGGGCTTCTTCGAGCCCCTTGTCCTCCTCACCCTGACCTTTCCCACCTCCCCCGTACCCAGTAGACACGAGGACACTGATGGTGCATACCCTTCCCCAGCCTCCACTAAGCCCCTCCTTGGTTTCCTGTCGCTGAGCAGATTGTCCGTCCTGGACCTGGTCGTGGCCTTGGCTCCCCGCGCTGATGAAGCCGCCATCAGCAAGCTGTACTCCACCATCCGGCCCTACCTAGAGGTGAGCCGTGGCGGCCGGGAGCCCCACACGCCCACACTTGTGGGGGGGCGTGGGCCCTGTCTCCATGCCTTGCTGCTGCCCAGGATCGGGTTTTAATCTGCTTTCTCATGGCATGGCTGCCCTTTGTATCTGTCTAGCCCTGTACTCTATCATGTAGGTGCCAGAGTGACAGAAATGCACGGCCATGCTTGGGCCTCACCTGCTAAGATGCCTCTTGTAGAGCCGAGGCCTGACTCACTCACTAGGCCCATCACCGCCTGGCCTGATCTTCATCCTACCCAGCCTCATCCCCCTGCTGCCACTCCGGCCTCATTAGGCTGCTTTTAAGGGTTCCAGATATAACAGCCCCTTTGTGCCTTTGCACATGCTGGGTCCCCTGCCTGACATGCTCGCCCCTGCACGCTGTGGCTAACCACCAGGCAAAAGTCAGGCCTGCGTGACCTTCTGAAAACTGTCACCACTGCAACAGTATAATAAGCAGTTACCCAACAGCGTGAGAAGTGCTCTGGTGGAACGTGCAGGCAGGCACACAAGTCCAGGGCAGAGTCACCTAACCTCGGGAGAGGTGTCCCGGCGGGGAGCGGAAGGGATGGAGGGCTGGGTAGGCTTCACTCCCCTCAGCGTCCCCTGCCTGGCCCAGAATCAGCCTCTCATTAACCTGTGTTCTTCCTGCCCTCCCATTGGATGTCACGAGCTCCAGAGGGCAGGGCCAGCTTCTCTGAGTCCCCACCAGGGCCAGTCACAGCTCACGTGGCTGCTCTGTGGATGTTATTGGACTGGGTGAGGGTGGGGTGCCCCGCAGCCCCCTCTCTCACCCACCCCTGTCTACCATACGCCCTCCCAGAGCAAGGCCCATGGGGTACAGAAGAAGGCCTACCGCGTGCTGGAGGAGGTGTGCGCCAGCCCCCAGGGCCCTGGCGCCCGCTTCGTGCAGAGCCACCTGGACGACCTGAAGAAGACCCTTCTGGACTCGCTACGGAGCACCTCCTCGCCCGCCAAGAGGGTGCGGACTCCAGGGGCCCCGCTCTGCCCGAGGGGGGACGAGCAACACCAGGAGAGGACCAGCGTGGAGACGCTTAGGGACTTCAGGGGCGGAGGTGGCACTGAGGGTCCTGACTGTTGTCCCCCTGTCCCGCAGCCCCGTTTGAAGTGCCTCATACATATCGTGAGGAAGCTCTCCGCCGAGCACGAGGAGTTCATCAGTGCCCTCGTCCCGGAGGTGCGGGGTGCGGGAGGGGAGTGTGTTGTGATTTGGGGTTCCTTGGAATGGGGCTCCTGAAGGCCTACCAGGATCAGGGGAGGGCAGTAGTGGGAGTGGGGGTGGGCTGGATTCACTGTCTGGGAGCGTGAGTGCCCTTACCCGTACGCTCTGCCTCAGGCTGCCAACCCTGGGGTGGCCAGCTTGGGGAGCCCGTGCTAACGGGGCTGTCTGGGCAGGTGATCCTCTGCACCAAGGAGGTGTCGGTGGGAGCTCGGAAGAATGCTTTTGCGCTGCTGGTGGAGATGGGCCACGCCTTCCTTCGGTTTGGCCCAGACCCGGCAGGTGAGGCCCGGGTGGCATGGGGCTGGGGTGGGCGCTGTTCTCCCGGCCTGGGTGAGGAGGCACCCCGCACTCACCCATCAGAGAGAAAAGATAGAGGGAGCTGCTGGGCGCTGGCCCTGGGTGGGCTGCTCCTCTCTGGTGGGAGCCCCCCTTCCGGTTGGGCCCACGATGCAGCACACACGGTGGGCTCTGCCCTGGGCAGCTCCTGCTCTCTGCCCTCCCAGAGGCCCTGCAGCGCTACCTCGTCCTGATCTACCCCGGTCTCGTGGGCGCTGTGACCATGGTCAGCTGCAGTATCCTGGCCCTGACCCACCTCCTTTTCGAGTTTAAAGGTAAACGCTATTTCCTTGAAGGCCTGGGAAGCCCTCGGGGTAGGAAAGTGCCCAGGAGGTCAGGACAGTGTGGCTACCGAAACAGGGAAAGGTCCTGGGACGGAGGACGAAGAGTTGGAACCAGGCCTGACCGCCTCCCGCCTCCTCTCCTGCCCAGCTCGGCTTTCCTCATCCCACAGCTGCCCGTATCCCGCTTTCAGAGTGGGTCGGAGGAGGTTAGGTCCCACGCCTAGATTTTCGTCCCGGTTCTGCCTCTTACCAGCCATGTGACACCTTGAACAAACTTAGGAACCTCCTGGAACCTTACTCTCTCATCTCTAAAATGGAGGAGAAAACCAGCACCTGTTCACAGGGTGTCTGAAGGACTAGAGGAGATGCTGGCAGAAAGTGACTAGACACGTGCCAGGCACTTGGAAGTGTCCCCCAGGTGTCAGCTCCCACTCTTGTGACGCGGCAGGGGTCTTAGGTCTGGGTGGGGTTCCAGGTGTCTCTGACAGTGGCCCTCTGGCCACCACAGGTTTGATGGGGGCCAGCACGATGGAGCAGCTGCTGGAGAATGTGTGCCTGCTCCTGGCCTCCCGCACCCGCGACGTGGTCAGATCAGCACTGGGCTTCATCAAGGTGTCAATGGTCGTCATGGACATGGCACACCTGGCCAAGCACGTGCAACTGGTGGTGAGTGTCCCCTTCCCCTCGGCCAGTGGCATAGTGGCCCACGAGCTGCCGGCAGAGACCCAGTGAGCCTTGAGGCCAGCCAGCTTCAAACACTTTTCTGGCTACACGCTGTCTTGTGCAGCAGAAGGTCATGCAGGAGCCCTGGAAGAGACCAGTGGTGGAGGTAAAGGGGCACAGCACCCAGGCTGCCACTTGTCACCCCCCGCAGCCCCCCCACAGCAGCAGGGGCTCTGCAGGGCAGGGGGCGGTGGGTAGGGCCACCCCCTGTTTTATGGATAGCAAACTGAGGCCAGAGATTTTCCCAGGTCACAGTGCTAGTGAGAACAGTCCTGGGAACAGAACTGCGACTCTGGGATGTCCCTCGGAAGGGACCCAAACCTCCCTTTTTATTTGCCCTCTTGCACTGTGACCTTCTGGGTTTGAGAAGGCTTCTCTAGATGCCCCTGCTGGGGTGCAGAAGGGCCTGAAGAGCCCTCTGGTGTTGGGTCCCTGGCCCCCTCTTGCTGGGCATAAGGCGTGCAGCAAGCTGGGACTGTCCTGTGAGCCCTCCATCCACTGCACCTGCCGCCTCAGTTTCCCACTTCCAGCTGGGTTGAATCGCATCAGGGCTCTAGGTCCCTCTTGCGTGTCATCTTTGCATCTGGCCTTGGGTCGGGTCAAAGCGAGAAGGGGCAGATGAGAGTCAGGATGCCTGCCCCTGCCGCCTAACGGGCCGGCGATGGGGAGGACGGCCTGAGCGGTGACCTGTCCTGGAGTGACTGGGGTTTATACAAGCCTTCAGAGGATCGAGGGGGCCCTGCACCACCAGCCTCACCGAGGGACACTGCAGATGGTACCTGCTGGCCACGTGTTTCTCACGAAGGCTGGAGTGCGGTCCAGCCAGAGATTCATGCAGGGCAGTAGGAGGGACTCGTGGAACCAGGAGAAACCCGTGGTGTGGGGGGCAGACAGGGTGAGGGGGCGCATCTTCCCCCTGAAGCCCCGCTGCTCTGCCCCGCAGATGGGAGCCATCGGGAAGCTCTCGGACGACATGCGGCGGCACTTCCGCATGAAGCTTCGGAACCTGTTCACCAAGTTCATCCGCAAGTTCGGGTCTGTGCCCTGACTGGGAGGGAGTAGGGGAGGGGTCGAGGGGTTTCCAGTCCACCAGGACCGCTGCTGAGAAGGGGCCAGGCTGGGGGGCTGGAAGGGCTCTGGCTGGACACCTCGCTCTGGATAGCGCTCTCTGGCCCGGGCACCTCACCGGCCCGTCTCTGTGGCCTCAGGTTCGAGCTGGTGAGGAAGCTCCTGCCAGAGGAGTACCAGAAAGTCCTGGTGAACATCCGGAAAGCAGAGGCCCGGGCCAGGAAACAGCGGGCCCTGAGCCAGGCCGCAGCGGAAGAGGAGGTGGAGGAGGAGGAGCCCTTCCGGGGCAAAGGCGACAGGTGAGACCCGTGGCGGGACGCTGGGGGCCGGGTCTCCCCTGGCCCGAAGCCTGCCCAGGCCGTGCCCAGCTGCCCTCCCTCTCCTGGAGCGCCCTGACTGGGGCTTGTCTGTCCTTAGCATCGAGGAGATTTTGGCTGACTCGGAGGACGAGGAGGACGAGGAGGAGGAGAGGAGTCGGGGCAAGGAGCAGCAGAGGCTGGCCCGCCAGAGGGGCCGCGCGTGGCTGAAGGAGGGTGGCGGGGACGAGCCCCTCAACTTCTTGGACCCCAAGGTGGCCCAGCGAGTCCTGGGTGAGTAAGAAGCGGCTGGCCCATGGGCACGGGGGACAGGCTTGCCCTGGGCCAGCTTTAGGAGCGGAGTGGCCTCTGGGGAGGCCCGCAGGCACCCTGGCCTCCCACACATGCACATCATAGTGCCGCGGGCACTCATCCAAGTCACAGACCCAGGCTCGTCGGTTCTGATGAGGGTGTGAGCGGGCTAGGACGGGCCTTCCACCTCCTCACCTCCCGACTCTGCCCCGCCAGCCACCCAGCCTGGGCCAGGTCGGGGCAAGAAGAAGGACCACGGCTTCAAGGTGAGCGCCGACGGCCGGCTGATCATCCGTGAGGAGGAGGATGGCGACGCCAAGATGGAGGAAGAGGAAGGCGCTAAAGGTGGGGCCACCTGCCCATTCAGGAGCTGCAGCTGGCCTGGGCCAGGGCTGCACTCGTTTGCTCATTCATCCACTCATTTGTTTGTTCACTCATTCACTCAGCGACCATTCTGGGGGGAAACATAGGTAAAAACAGATATAAGGAGCTTGTATCTCGGGCAACTTTCTCAAATTTTTTGTTTCTCAAACTCTTTTGACCACATTGAGAAATCTTTTTATGGTGTAACCCAGGCATTTACACAGTACTTCCATAATTCAAACAAAACTTTCAAAAGGCAGTAGTACTTCCTCTTACCACCTGTGATACACTCTGTTAATCTCTCTTCTATTGTATTCTGTTCTGGTCTGGTTATTTGCTTGTCCTCCTCCTTTTTGAAAATTTTTGTGTTTTTTTATTCCAAGCGTAAACTTGGCTGAGGCCTGGAAGCTCATTTATTGGTGAAAAGAGCCAGACTCTCCCGAGTCATTGTCTCCTGTTGTCCAGGGGCTGCTCAGGTGTAACATCTCCAAGTCCCATTTCGTCTTTCCTGTTCCCTCTGCATTTATCTCTGTATTCACGTATCTCTGTACATATCACGTAAGATCACAAAAGCCTGGGTCTTCTAAATTTTATGTCTTCCTCTTTATTTTGGTTCTCACCGCCTGCTCACCGCAGCCACTCAACCAGTGCTGTCCCTGCTGCCCCTGCAACCTGACTTACTAGTTGTGTGACTGTGGACAGTCATTTAACCTCTCTGTGCCTCAGTTTCCTCACTCCAAAGCGGGTGTAATAGTGAAGATGAAATGGTGACTTGAACAGCATATAGAGGTGCTGGGGGTAAATGTGGTGACACTGTTTCCAGATCTGGCCTCGTCATTGTCCCCTTCTCACCCTCAGTGTATCCCGTCTCCTTGCTCCATTCTTGCGCATGGAACCCTGACGCTAAAAATGCCCACCCGCCCCCTGCCCCCCACCTTCCCAGCCCCTCTCCACTCTTTCAGATCCAGTGCAAGTCCTTTGTGGCCTTTGCACGGGCCCTTGGCTTCAGCCGTGTTCCCTCAGAACTCCCAACAAGCCCAGGGACTGCCAGGCTTCCGTACTTAGTCACACGCTTCTTATGACGTTTGGTTGTTGATTGACTTCACTTCAGTTTGTCTTCCCTCCAGCTGATCAGTTTCAAAGTTCTTTATTTTTTTAAATATACTGGTAGCTTTTTTAAAGAAATGGTAAAATATGCGTAACATGTAATTTACTGTCTTAACCATTTTTACGTGTACGGTTCACCAGTGTGAAGTACATTCACATTGTTGTACCACCTATCACCAGAACTCTTCATCTGGCAAAACTGAAACTCTGTACGCATTAAACAGCAACTCCCCATTTCCCCCTCCTCCAGCCCCTGACAGCCACCATTCTGCTTTCTGTCTGTATGAATGTGAATTTGAATATGAGTCGAGGTTCCTCATATAAGTGGAATCATTCAGTATCTGTGCTTTTGTGTCTGGTTTATTTCACTTAGCATAATGTTCTCAAGGTTTATCCGTGTTGTAGCTTGTGTCAGAATTTCCTTCCTTTTTAAAGCTTGCCTTATTCTGTTGTATATCTAGACCACATTTTGTTTGTCCGTCATCCATCAGTGGACATTTGGGTTGCTTCCACTTTTTTTTGTTTTTTTTTCTTCCACTTTTTGACTATTGTGAATAGTGCTGCTATGAACATAAATATACAAATACCTCTTCAAGATCCTGTTTTCAGTTCGTTTGGGTGTATGCCCAGAAGTGGAATTGCTGGATCATGTGGTAGTTCTGTCTTCAATTTTTTGAGGAACTGCCCTACTGTTTTCCATGGTGGCTACACTATTTTACATTCCCACCAGCAGGACAGAAGGGTTTCAATTGCTCCTCACCCTCTCCAACCCTTGCTGTTTTCTGTTTCATAGATAGTAGCCATCCTAATGTGTGTAAAGTGGTATTTCATGGTAGTTTTGTTTGCATTTCCCTAATGATTAGTGATGTTTAGCGTCTTTTCATGTTTGTTGTCTATCTTTTTGGAGAAATGTCTACTCAAGTCCTTTTCCCATTTTTGAATTGGTTTTTTTTTTTTTAACATCTTTATTAGAGTATAATTGCTTTACATTGTTGTGTTAGTATCTGCTGTATAACAAAGTGAATCAGCAATACGTATACATATGTCGCCATATCCCCTCCCTCTTGCATCTCAGGTTGTTTCTTTTTGTTGTTGAGTTATAGGAGTTCTTTCTTTATTCTGGATATTAACTTTTTATCAGATCTATGATTTGCGAATACTTTCTTCTATCCCGTAGGCTGCGTTTTCATCCTATTGATGTGTCCTTTGACATACACAAGTTTAACATTTTTAATGGAGTCTAATTTATCTATCTTTTGTTTATCTATCTTTTGAAAGTATTTTGCAAATACCTTCTCCTATCCTGTAGGCTGCCTTTTCATCCTGTTGGTGTGTCCTTTGACATACACAAATTTAACATTTTTAATCGAGTCTAATCTATCTTTTGTTTATCTATCTTTTGTTGCCTATGCTTTTTGTTGGTTCATACTTCTTTATATCGCCACACAATGCCTAGCACAAATGCAGGGAAAGGTTTTTAAGCAGGGGAATAGGGCAGTCTTCCCAGCAAAGTGGAGTGTATGTGGGGCTGCGGGAATGCCTGGCTCCCCAGGAAACCTGGGGCTTTCTTAGAGTCTCAACAAAAGCTGTATTCACTTTAGAAGTCAGGTCACCACTTCCTTGAGGGGCTGTCGTCCGTGGGGCCCAGGATGGGAAGGAGGAAGGGGCAGGGTCCAGGGGTCTTATCTTCCACGGGATAGGTCTTCTGGGGCTGGAGTTGGCAGCCCTTGCACCCTGATGAGCTGGGAGGAGGCAGGTTGAAATTTCTGTGGGCTTTGGGAGGACAGGGGTGCTCCCTGAGTGTTCACAGGTCTCTCTTCTTTTTGGCTCCAGGGGAGGTTGAAGAGATGGCTGACCTGATGGAAGACGTGGGCGTCAGGAGTGTGAGTAACTCCTGCTGCTGGAGGGCCGGGGCCCTTAGACCTAAACCTTGGGCCTCATAGCTTCTCGCCGTCTCCCCGCTCCCACATACTCACTTGCCCTGCTTCCTCACTGCTCAGTGGAGCCTCGCGGTGGCACACAGCAGGCAGCCCGGGGCATGCAATGTCACGGCTGACCCCTCTGTGGGGCGTGGAGAGGGCTTGGCTCCCTCTGAAGCACCCAGTGCCTCCTTCGGTGTTGGCTGTATTGTCCAGCTGAAGGAAGAAAGAGACGGTCCCTTGTCTCTCCACCGAGGGCATGTGCTGTGCAGGCAGCAGGGGCAACAGCCGGCCTGCATGTTGCCAGGGGCCGCCTCCACTTGGGGGAGGGGCACCCACCACTGAGGAGTGCTGAGGGCCCCATGTGTCACCTCACTAATCCTCCCAGGAGGTGGGGACTCTATCATCCGCAGCCTGCCTGAGGCCACAGACGTTGTTAAAAGTGCATGTCTCTGGCCCCAGACTGAACTCAAATCCCAGCTTATATGTAAAATGTGTGGCACTTAGTCACACTAAGGAAGTGGTGGCTGTTCATCGTTGTCACCATCATCATCATTATTACATTTTTCCCGGAAATCTTTTTCTGGCTGAAGCCTGCCTGATTCCTTGAGCACATCCTCACAGGGGGCTTTGCAGTCCCTCTGCAGCCTACCCTTGTTCCTGGCCAGGGGAACTGACTGCGGCTGTGAAAGGATGGCCCCCAGGTCAGCAGAGCAGGGCTGGGGCACCTTGTCTCACGGCACCGAGAGGGTCCCAGGGTGGCCACGCTCCCGGTTGGCTCATGGCATCCATCACCTGCCATTGGGATCCCTGGGGGCTTTTTTTTTTTTTTTTGCGGTACGCGGGCCTCTCACTGTTGTGGCCCCTCCCGTTGCGGAGCACAGGCTCCGGACGCGCAGGCTCAGCGGCCACGGCTCACGGGCCCAGCCGCTCCACGGCATGTGGGATCTTCCCGGACCGGGGCACGAACCCGTGTCCCCTGCATCGG
The DNA here is from genome assembly GCF_005190385.1 of Monodon monoceros. NCBI lineage: Eukaryota > Metazoa > Chordata > Mammalia > Artiodactyla > Monodontidae > Monodon > Monodon monoceros. The sequence goes on along the minus strand of NW_021703781.1, from coordinate 52,190,593 downwards.
CGGGTGGGCTCTCAACCACTGCGCCACCAGGGAAGCCCTCCCTGGGGGCTTTTTTGCGTAACAGTTGCTTAGTCTCACTCCTCTGCCCTCAGTCGTGGGAGCATAAAATGCCAGCTGCAGTTGCCAGTGGGCAGAACTGTTGCCAGGTGCCAGCTGAACCAAGAACAAACTGAGCCGTCACCTCCATGATGCGGCCACAACCACATTTCCAGCCCGTTTCTGTTTCTAAATGAGGAGCCCCTTCTGCTGGGTCTCAACTAACAAAACTGGATGTCCTGGTTCCCCAGACACACTTGTGTGTGCTGCAGCCTCGTTCCCTTTACCTGGCACACCTTCTCTTCTGTCTGGCCCCTAAGCCAGTGAGTGCCCCTCAGGTGCCCGGGGCCCCCGGGGAGCTTTAGCCTCAGGAATCTGTAGTTTGAACAGGCTTCCCAGGCAGTGTGGGAGAGACACTGTGGGGCAGCCAGCCCTGCGAGCTCAGGTCTCCCCACACAACAGCCCTCCACCTTGCCTGGTTGTCAGTTTCCGGGCTCAGATCTCCTGGTGGGCTGGGCTGCTGTCAGGCCCACCTCTCCCTCTTGGAGCTCCCAGCACGGTGCCTGGCGAGTAGCATTTGCCTCGTGCTTACAACTCCGGGGACGGTAGCATTGTTGAGCGACTGTGATGACTGACTTGAGCAGGGGTCTCCCACCTGCCTGAGGGCCCCAGGAGCACAGGAAATGGGTCTTGTCCCCTGTATCCCCAGGGCCTGCACTTAGTCAGAGATCAGTGGGTCTGACTAATGGGGAGGGTGCAGTGGAGGTCATGTGAGACGAAGTACCGATAAAGCTGTTCTCCCCAGAGAGGCTGAGGACCTCATCCCCGTTAGGAAGGCTGGGCTAAACTGAGGTCAAGGTGCCCAGACGGGCAGCTGTAGCCCTGTTGGGGGAGTTCAGTGTGGAGAGGCCTAGCAGTGGAGCAGCCGACATGAGCTCCGCAGTGAGGACCTGGGCTAGAAGCCACGCCTCTGCTGCCGAGCAGTGTGGCCTTGCCTGGTTACTTGCCCTTTCTGAGCTTTCGTGTCCTCATCTGTATGGGGGATCGAGTGCTTGGCAGAGAACCTTTTCTACTAACGCAGGATACGATTCCTTTTGCGGCTACCATTAGTGAGTATCATCATGTCCTCTTGTTTATGAACTTTGCTTGTTACCTCTTTATAGAAAAAGCACCAGAAGCTCAAGCAGAAAGAGGCTGACAGTGAGGAGCTGGAGATGCCCCCTCAGTACCAAGGTGAGGCTTCCTCTCTCCTCTCTTGCAGCAGGTTCCCTGTCACCTGCACTAGGCAGGGTGTGTTGCAGGCAGGGCCAAGAGGTTGCATGGCCTGATTGTACTCAGTTGGCACCAGCAAAGATTGGCTGATATGTCCCATAAGACTGGGCTGGGGACCAAGGGGGTCTGTGGGTGAGGGAGAGCCTGGGGGTTAGGAGATCTGTGCACAGAACCCCCAGCCCTTCTGGGGAGCCCCTGAGCCCCATCTCTTCCCCACCAACCCAGGCTTTCCTGAGACTTTTGCAGCCCACCCTTCTCCTGGGAGATGTCTGCCTCTCTTTTCTGGCTTTGAGTCAGGCCAGATTTGACCTATGTTGAGGGTGGCAGTTGGGAGGGCTGCCCAGGGAGTTCCCCTGTACAGTTGTTTCTGGGCTCCCAGGCTGTTCCTTTCCCCAGAATAGCTGCTAGAGGCACCAAGGTGGCTGCCCAAAGCCAGGAGAGGCCTCTGTTGCCTCACCTTTGCCTCCTTTCCCCCAAGGCAGCCCCCGCAGGGCCCCTGCCCCCAGGCCCTCGAAGCAGAGCTCTTGTTCTGCATCTGGAGGTCCAGGGGCTCCTGTGGGAGGTCCCTGATGCCAGTAGCAGGTATGTTCTCAGAGCCCCACGGCATCCTCACCCAGCTGGAGCGCCTCAGGGCTCCTTCTCTTTCTGTGGCCCCCCAGGCCAGGGCCCAGCTCACCTCCTCTGCTCTGAGATGGTGTGGTGCAGAAGCAGTAGTACCACACGATGCAGTAGGAGGCCTGGGTTCAGGACTGCTTGGCCAGCTGCTCTTAGCTGTGTGACTTTGGCCTGGTCACGCTGCCTCTCTGACCTTCTAGTTTCTCACCTTTAAAGGAGATTCATCTGGGTCATCTAAGAGAGCCCTCCCTAGTCGCCACTATGTGATTCCATCCATGACTGTGTGGAAGTCCGGGCTGGAAATAACACTGGCCTTGGAAGCACTTCGATCTCTCGAAGCCGCAGTTTTCACGTCTGTACGATGGGATAAGAGCTGCCTTTCTAACTCACAGTTTTGGTGTGAAGCCTGAATGAGATCAAGCCTTAGTGCCTCATTTTACAGATGAGCTTAAGAGGCTCCAGAAAGTTAAGAGCCATGCCTACGGTTAGAGCTGGGAGTTGAACCCCAGTCTGTCTGGCTTCAAAGCCTATGTTCTTTTCCCCAGAACAAATGGAGCAGATTTAGTTTGGAGAGGGTGAGGTATTTTATGTTAGTCGAGGATATATGTGTTTCCAGAGGTCACTGGTAGGTTTCTGGATTCAGGTCAGTCTGAGGAGCTCAGTGGTCTAATTGTCAAGTCGCTGGACAGTCCCTTCTCGAGGAAGGTCTCTTTGTCCTTTGTTGGTAGGGGACAACCATTCGGTCCTGGCTGTGACTCATCTCCCCAGCAGCTCTCCGGGGAGAAGGCTGCCCAATTGCCCTGGCCTTACCTGACTCATGGCCTCTGTGTTCCCCCTCTAGCGGGAGGCTCTGGCATCCATCGCCCTGTGGCCAAGAAGGCTACCCCCGGGGCCGAATACAAGGCCAAGGTAAGAGCTGCTGGTGGGGCAAGGACTCTCCTGGCAGAGTCTCTGGGGAAGTGCGGGGCAGCTGTGCCCATCACTGCCCTGGAGAGGCACCTTTGTGGAGCCAGCCTGAGGCCACACTGAGGGGTACACAAAGGTTTTGTTAGCACCTGAAGTCCAGGCCTTGTTGGATGGCTGTCCAGGGCTGCAGAAGCTCTTTGGCACCACCTGAGGCAAAGAATGAAGGGAAGGGAGGATTCAGCCTGTCAGGTCAGGGGCAAGGGTGGAAAGAGAAGCCCACCCTCCTGGCTGACTCTGTTTCTCTGGGTGAGCAGAAAGCAAAGGGTGACATGAAGAAGAAAGGTCGGCTCGATCCCTACGCCTACATCCCCCTCAGTAAAACCAAGCTCAACCGCAGGTACGGCGTGTGCAGGGTCGGGGGTGAGGGCTGTGCTCGTTACACTCTCCACTCGATTGCTCAAGTCTCTTCCGGTTTTTTATTAATTAATTTTATTTATTTATTTTTGGCTGCGTTGGGTCTTTTGTTGCTGTGCATGGGCTTTCTCTAGTTGTGGTGAGCGGGGGCTACTTTTCATTGCGGTGCGCGGGCTTCTCTTGTTGCGGAGCACGGGCTCTAGGCGCACGGGCTTCCGTAGTTGTGGCTCACGGGCTCTAGAGCGTAGGCTCAGTAGTTGTGGCGCACGGGCTTAGTTGCTCTGCAGCATGTGGGAACTTCCCGGTCCAGGGCTCGAACCCGTGTCCCCTGCATTGGCAGGCGGATTCTAACCACTGCGCCACCAGGGGTCCCGGTTTTTTATTCTTACTTTTTCGCATGCACCTTCAAGTATCCTTGACTTGAACTGCCCTTTTAAACATGATGGGTGTGGTCTGCACGGATCACGTGCCACCCACCACCTGGCAGCGCCCCTTCTCCCCTGTTCCTGCTGGTGCTGGGGTGGGGACACCACCCTTTGATGTTATGGGAAGGGGGGCTGCCTTTTCTCGGCGAGACGTGACCCTTCTGATCCTTGTCCCTGCAGGAAGAAGGTGAAGCTGCAGGGACAGTTCAAAGGCCTGGTGAGAGCTGCCCAGCGGGGCTCCCAGGTGGGACACAAGCTCCGCAGAAAGGATCAACGGTCCTGAGCCCCGGGACCCCCTGGGCTGCTCTGGTCCAGTCTGAGGCCCCTTTTTAGCCCTCAAGCTGCCATGACGCCAGGTCCAGATGCAGCAGTCAGTGGGAGAGCCTGGACTCAGAATGACTTGTTGGAACCAGGACTGGTTCCCGGAGGTGCCCTGGATTTTGGAAGCTCCAAATGGGAGTCACCCTTTAGAGATGTCCCTGGGGCCTGGAGATGGGAATGTGGCCTCAGTGCCTCTGGGTAGGCTAGCGAGAAGGCTGTGCTTTCCGTCCAGAGTGTTTGCAACAGAAGAGATCGTCTTCCTTTCCTCTGGCTGCCTGTCGCCACGTGGCACTCTGCCTGGCTGCAGTCTGGCTTTGTGAGATTTGCTATGATCAGACGTAGAATAAAGATGCAACACCATGTGTTGTACCTAGAAACACTGTGTTTTATCACCTGCCCCCACCCCACCCCGCCGCAAGTACAAGAACAGTGTCTGGTCATTGGCAACAGTGGCTTGACCACTTGCTCTCCTGTCCCAGCGTGCTGTCGGGGGCGCATAGCGTGATAGCCCTGGGTCAGGCTTTGGATCTTGCCCTTTGTATCTTTTAACATCTTTATTGGAATATAATTGCTTTACAGTGGTGTGTTAGTTTCTGCTGTATAACAAAGTGAATCAGCTACACCTATACATATATCCCCATAGCCCCTCCCTCTTGCGTCTCCCTCCCCGCCTCCCTATCCCACCCCTCTAGCTGGTCACAAAGCACTGAGCTGATCTCCCTGTGCTATGCGGCTGCTTCCCACTAGCTATCGGGTTTACATTTGGTAGTGCATATATGTCCATGCCACTCTCTCACTTCATCCCAGCTTACGATTCCCCCTCCTGGTGTCCTCAATTCCATTCTCTACATCTGTGTCTTTATTCCTGTCCTGCCTCTAGGTTCTTCAGAACCATTTTTTTGTTTTGTTTTTAGATTCCATATATATGCATTAGCATACGGTATTTGTTTTTCTCTTTCTGACTTACTTCACTTTGTATGACAGACTCTGGGTTCATCCACCTCACTACAGATAACTCAATTTCGTTTCTTTTTATGGCTGAGTAATATTCCATTGTATATATGTGCCACAGCTTCTTTATGCCCTTTGGATCTTGACCCACCTGTGTCAGGAGGTCTCCCTGACTTCACAGTCCCAGTTAGAAGGTGATGTTTGTAGCACCAGAAGGGGCAGCGAATGCTCTGGGGCTGGTCTGTGGAGCTGTGGTTGAGCACCAGGAACTCATACTAAAAAGGGGAGGCAGGACATCCCTGGTGGCGCAGTGGTTAAGAATCCGCCTGCCAGTGCAGGGGACACGGGTTCGAGCCCTGGTCTGGGAAGCTCCCACATGCCCGTGCGCCACAACTACTGAGCCTGGGCTCTAGAGCCCGCAAGCACAATTACTGAGCCCACGCACCACAACTACTGAAGCCCGCGTGCCTAGAGCCCGTGCTCCGCAGCAAGAGAAGCCACCGCAGTGAGAAGCCCGTGCACCGCAACAAAGAGTAGCCCCTGCTCACCGCAACTAGAGAAAGCCTGCGTGCAGCAGCGAAAACCCAACGCAGCCAAAAATAAAATTTTTTTAAAATAAAAATAAAAAGGGGAGACAGCCGGCTGAGAGCTGCAGCACTGGCTGCCCCAGGGCACAAGTTCCTCCCAGCAGCTTTGTTCACTGATTCAACGGACTGTTTACTGAGCCCCTCTGTGTGTCAAGTGCAGCCTGATCACCCAACTTCCTGATCTTCACATTCTCTTTTTTCCCAGACAAGTTGTGGTACAAAGAGCAATGTGATTCCTACTGTCCAGCTTTTGTTGGTCTGGAGCAGAGAAGGGATTGGTGCAGAGCTCCCATTGCTCCTAAGGTCATTTGTCCCATCAGCCCAGGGAACCCCTTGTGTGTGCTTTCCCAGCAGGAATCAAGAAGCAAAGAACCGCACCCCCAGGTATGCTTGTCCCCTGGCACTGGATTGATAATTTTTATTATCTCAAAATCTCCCCATTTGAAATGGCTCCCAGGAGGCCCTGTGCACCATTCCACTCATCCTCTAAGGGGACACAAGTCAACTTGATCAGTTGCCCCCAAATTAGGGCATTTTCTCCTGCTGATTTTGGGCTAGGAAGCTGAGAGGAACCACACTCCGCCCAGAGGTGGCGCTGTTGACATGCCTTGTTCACAGAAAGTCTGAAATTTGAGAGCAAGCAAGAAAAGTCAAAAAAAAAAAAAAGTCAAAAGAGGTGGCTATTAGACTTGCAAAGGTGGTGCAACCATGACCCCCTGTCGTTACACTTCTGGACACAAGGTAGGTCAAATTAAGCTAGCCCAGCCCTTTCCTGTTCCTTTTCTCAGGAAATGTGAGCACATGCAGTAGGAAGCTTCATGTAAAATAAGTATGGGTGGGAGCCAACTGCCCAGGATCGATGTCTTAAAACTTTGAAGCAACTTGCTTATTATGGCGTATTTTCCGAGGAGCTTTGTTTCTTTCAAAGGTGGGAGGGGCGGGTGACCTAGAAAGGTTTGTGTTAGTGATGTGTTGAACTCCATATCCTTTGGGAAGTAGGTTTCAAATGCAAATTATCTTGATGCAAAGGCAAGAATTAATCTGCTCCAGAAACTTGCAGGTGCTTGAAACATCTGTTGGGAAAGTCAGTGCCGCTCTTGTTTCTACAGTGGGATGGAGGGGAATTGGGCGTATTCATCAGCGCAAGACTCATTTGATTTCAGGGCAGCTGGCATGGTGGAGAGCCTCCAACAGGATCCAGATTTACTACTTTAATTTCGTTATGCTTTTGACAGTGCCAGAATCTGAGACTTCAGGCTTGCTTTTCTGGGGTCCGTCCTCAGAAATGGAAGACAAAGCATACCCGCCCTGGCTGCACCAAAACAGCAACCCTTGTGCTGGCCGAGGATTTGGCATCATGATGGGGATTTGCAAAGGCAATCTGCTCGTGTCCCCCATCATCATGACACTTCTGGACACAGGTGGGTCAGGTTAAGCCAACCCTCCCCCTTCTTGGGAAATGTTGCTTCTCAAGATGGCGTCAGCAGGCCTGATGGTGGCTGTCCCCACAGTTCATTCCTGGCATTGGCTGTCTTATTAGGTCTTTGGCTCGTTTGCAAGCCTGCCTCAGTCCACATGTTTGATCCTGTGTTTTCTTTGTTGTTTGCAACAAGTGGGAAAATTACTTAAGACGTTTAAGTAGTCTCTGTTTTCATTCATCTTGGTTGCATACGTTTCTTCAAAAGGTAACTTAGAAAATTAGAATGTATTCTGTATTTTACTTAAAATTAATGAAGATTTGGGAATTCCCTGGCGGTCCAGTGGTTAGGATTCCACGCTTTCACTGCTGAGGGCCTGGGTTCAATCCATGGTCGTGGAACTGAGATCCCACAAGCCGCACAGCATGGCCAAAAACATAAATAAATAAAAATAAAGTTTCACAGAACGTTTGAAAAAAAAACAGAAAAGTGAAAAATGGGCCAGAATCCTTCCACCAAATTCTCACTGTTAATCCTATATATTTCATCCCTGTTTCCTTTTTCTATACACAGGGCTTTTTTGGATAAAAAATAGAGTTTTAAATTACAAGATTATATTCTAAATTTGCACTTGGCTATCACAAAATTTTTAACCTACTGATGTATAAACACTTCATAAACATGTTTTCAATGTCCTGGCTTAAACATCTGCCCAGTAGATGTAGCTCAGTTTGCTTAGAAAGGATCTTTGAGTCCATAAGTATGTTGCTCCTTGATGTATGCAGGAGTTTAATGCCATCACTAGATGCTGGGTCATGTGCAAAGCAACATTTAGAAAATGACATGATGACAGCGCTTTGTTCTATTTTTTGGTATGCATTATTATGATTGGGTAGATGACTGTACTCCAGAAAAGCACCCTGATTTGGGGCAGTGTAAGCTGGCTCGCCATTTCCTGAAATTGCGCTTAATGTCACTGCTGCCATTAGAAATATTTACTAGGCTCCCAATGAAGGGGGCCTAGTTTCGATCCCTGGTTGGGGAACTAGATCCTCCATGCCGCAACTGAGACCCGGCACAACCAAAATAAATAAATATGTTTTAAAAAGAAAGAAACAATATATTTACCAGGTTGTTAGAGGCTGGCTGAGTCATCCAGGCCCAGGGTTGCAGTGCAGGAAGGTTTTCTCCCATTTGGGGCTGTGGTCAGTAGTCTGTAAGTATTGATTAAGAAAGTAGGTGAAGGTGTGGTGGCCTGCCACTACATGTGCAGGCTGCATGCACATCCCCAGGTGAGGTCTGGATATCAGCTTTGCAAACCTAAAATCAGAGTTGATCGTGTTCAGAGAAAAAAAAATAGACTCACAAGAGGCCTAGTCAAATTTGCCATTTATTAATTTGTAATGAGAAATATAAGTGCTACAGGGCCAGAGACTTGGTGTCATAGTGACTGCTCCATTCATGTGGTCCCCTGCAAAGGGAGTCAAAATCAGAGGCTTTAGTGAGCATGAAACTGGGCAAAGGGAATCACGTGAGTGATATGTTAATAATGTCATTGTGGTAGGATGGCTGACCTTGGTGTATGGGATATACCTTGTCAACTGGGTCCCTCTCTGTTCTGGTTACTGTTGCAGAACAGGCCCAAGGTCTGTGGTACCTTCTGGGTTCTTTGGAGCCACTTACCTGCTGTCCAGAAGCTTTTCTGAGATTTCATTTGGCTCCTCCACATGCAGGCATGCCTGGATCGCATTTCCAAGCCCAAGCAGGGAGGCATCCTGTTCCCTCTGGGGCCTTGTGCAGATAACTTATCCTGTCCATCATGTGTGGACCTGAAGGGTTTGACTTCTACAGGGCAGCTTGATTTCCAGATTCCAGGGATGTCACCCTGTAGGTCCATAGGTACCAATTACAGAGCTGATACAAGTTTAGGCCAGAATTTCAGAGAGGACCTGAGGCGCCGCTTACAGGCAGATGGATTTGTGAACCATCCCAGGAATAGTCCATACAGTCCTTATGGCTCCTCTGTAGGTCTTACAAGATCTTGAAAAGTCTTGCTTTGCACCAGAATGGTTGCTATGCCGTAGATCTTGGACTTGAGGCAACTGAGCCTGAAGTACATCCACAGCCAATAACCCCAGGACCAGCCCTCCGTTGAAAGTATGCTCATAAAAATGACGAGGCACAGTGTTACCCGAGCAGATTTTACACGGTCGCCTGTATGCCTGTATTGATTGGATCGTTGTGTGATAATACTTATCTAAAAATGCCTTCCTTAATCATTCCAGCAGCTAGTTCAACTCCTTCCGAGTAGGTGCGCACACCTCCAAAACAAATAATAATCAGCTAGCAAAGCTGACATCTAGTATTTATTCTGAAGAAAGCCCCTCCCTCTCCACTGGAGGGTCATTAGAGGGAATCACATGGATCCCCTCCCTTGGGACTTCACACAGGGACATAGTCACACCTGATACACAGTTGCCAGATTCAAATCTCCTGTGCAGGTACAGAGGCAGTTACAACTCAAGCTGTGCAGAGCCTCGTCACGTTAAGGTGATTACCGTCATGATTCCCACTTTACAGCTGAGACCCCAAAGGCCACATTAAGCAGGTGGCATTAGGGAGCACCCAGGCCTCCAGAGTTCAAGCCCACACTGCCTGAAACAGAAGTACCTTAGCTCCGGGTGAGCACGGTGTTGCAAAGAGGCTTGGCTGTGAATTTCAAAACGCCGCATGCGATTGGGACACCAGAGTCTGTTCTTCCCATAAGTCATCTTGCAGGCTCTTCACCCCCAAAGCCCTGCAACTCAGACTAAAACTAATTGCAGAGGAGGTTTCTTTGTACTTGGTGAGGGGAGGGTGGAGCTGTACCAGGACTGACATTCTTGAGGGCTGGGAGGGCCGGGAGGGCTGGGAGGGGTGAGGTGGGGTGGGGTGGGGTGGGGTGGGGCAGCGCTGCTTGCTGGGTATTCATTCCTCTTCCTTGTACCCTTTCAAGGAGGGGTGGAGTCAGCCTGCAAGTCTTTTCTTTCTTCCTTTCCATCATTTTCTTCATACACCTGCACTGTGCATTTACTCTGAACAAAGGACTTCCTTCCTTCCTTCTACAAAAACATTTTGGGAAGCGTGGGAGATACAGTAGTACGCAAAGCGGACAGGAACTTGGCCTTCACAAAGTTTATGAGGAGGGGACAGACAAAATAAATATAAAGCACACGGGGACTTCCCTGGTGGTGCAGTGGTTAAGAATCCGCCTGCCAATGCAGGGGACACGGGTTCGAGCCCTGGTCCGGGAAGATCCCACGTGCCAGGGAGCAACTAAGCCCGTGTGCCACAACTACTGAGCCTGCGCTCTAGAGCCTGAGAGCCACAACTACTGAGCCCACGTGCCGCAACTGCTGAAGCCCACGCACCTAGAGCCTGTGCTCCGCAACAAGAGAAGCCACCGCAATGAGCAGCCCACGCACCGCAACAAAACGTAGGCCCTGCTCGCTGCAACTAGAGAAAGCCCGCGCACAGCGACAAAGACCCAACACAGCCAAAAATAAATTTTTTTAAAAAAAGAGGAAATGAGCAGACCTGCTGGGAAGTTGCTGTTAACAATCCAGACAAGAGGGGATGGTGCATTACACTGGGGTGGGGAGTGGTGGCGTCAGTGGTGGAGATGGTGAGAAATGGCTCTAAGTGGTACGAAAACTGCCACATGGAGTTCAGTGCTGTTCGTGGAGGGATCTTCAGCCACAGTAGAGGGAAGCTGGGCCCCTTGTTTTCTGGACCACGAGGCCTGGACATATTTCATCCATTCCATCATTCAATCCTTTTTTATCATTGCTCCCTATATGTCTGGCACTGTCCTAGGCACTAGGGATACATCAAAGAACAAAACAAAGAGAACTCCTAGCCTCAGTGGGGTAACCCAAAAAAGAAATATGGAATTGAAGTATGTTAGCTGGCGATAAGTGTTACAGAGAATTATAAAGCAGAAAAGGGGACAGGGAGTATTGAAAGGGAAGGAGGGGTGATTTCAACTTTAAATTGGGCAATTAACTTTAAATTGATTAAGGACTTGAATAATTGAGGCTTTAGATAACTCCTCTAGATGGAGGAAGCAGCAAGAGCAAAGGCCCTGAGGTAGGCATGTACTCGGGTTATTCAAAGAAAAGTGGTTGGAGTTAAGAGGGAGATGAGCTGGCGTAGTGTCTTATATGCCACTGTAAGGACTTTGACATTTTCCTTGCAGTGGAAAGGGGAGCCATTGGAAGACGGTGAACATAGGGGTCACATGATCTGGAGTGGCCATCAACTGAGATGGGAAAGACTACAGATGAAGCATTTGGGAGCTGGAGAGTCAGGAGTTCAGTTTTAGACATAATTGAGTTTGAGATGGCTATTAGACGTCCAAATGGAGATGGAGCTGCTAGAGCAGCTAGATATATGAATCTGGAACTCAGAGGAGAGCTCCCAGGGTAGGTGTATTCATTTGGGAACATGTGTGTGTCTGTTTCAAGCAAATAAACTGGGATATCAACAAGTGGGTGAGTATAGATAGAGAAAACACATCTAAGGCTAAGCTTGGAACACTCCAACATTAAGGGCAGATAAGAACAGCCAGTGAGGTAGAAAAAAACAAGACAAAACAAAATAAAACACAAAACAGGAGAACATGGTATCCTAAGTGAAGATAACATTTCAAGGAAAAAGAGGTTATTAGCCGCATCAAATCTGCTGAAAGTTCAAGTAAGGTGAGGATTATTGGATTTAGTAATACGAAGGTCATTGGTGAGGAGTTCTGTAGCAATTCAGTCCAAAATTCTCTGACGTTCAACTAAAAAAAGTAGGATGCTGTGTATAAGATAAACGAGCTACAAGGACATATTGTACAGCACAGGGAATATGGTCAGTTTTATAATAACTTTATATGGAGTATAATCTATAAAAATTTTGAATTGCAAAAAAAATTCTGAATAGCTTTATAACTATTTAAAAAGTTGGAACTCCACAAAGAAAACTCCTGGTCCAGATGGCTTCAGCAGCAACTATTTAAAAATAAAACTACATCAATCTTGCACAAATTCCTTCATACGGTAGATAAAAGGGAACATTCCAACCCTTTTTTTTTTTTTTTTTTTTTTTGCGGTACGCGGGCCTCTCACCATTGTGGCCTCTCCCGTTGCGGAGCACAGGCTCCGGACGCGCAGGCTCAGCGGCCATGGCTCATGGGCCCAGCCGCTCCGCGGCATGTGGGATCCTCCCAGACCGGGCGCGAACCCGTGTCTTCTGCATCGGCAGGCGGACTCTCAACCACTGCGCCACCAGGGAAGCCCCAGTTCTATGATTTTTAATATAATTTATCAACAACCTCCAGTTTTAGAACATTGCCATCACCCCCAACACTTCCCTTGTGCCCCTTTGTTGTTACTCTCTGCTCCCATCCACAGCCCCGGGCTGGTCTGCTTTCTGTCTCTGTAAGTTTGCCTCTTCTGGATATTTCACATAAATGGAATCAAGTAATATGTAGTGTTTTGCATCTGGCTTAACATAGTTCTTCTTTGACTTAACATAGTGTTTTTGAGGTTCCTCCATGTTTTAGCATGATTCAGTAGTTCATTTCTTTTTATTGCTGAATAGTATTCCAGTGTATGGGTATACACACATTGTGTTTATCCATTCACCAGTTGATAGCCATTTGGATTGTTTCCACCTTTGGGTTATTATGACTAACGCTTCTAGGAACATTCACGCCCAAGCCTTTTTATGGACTTGTTTCCATGTCTCTTGATAGAGTCTTAGGATTGGAATTCCGGGGTCATATGCTAAGTTTATGTTTAACCTCTTAAGAAACTGCCAGACTGTTTCCTTTCTTTCTTTCCTTTCTTCTTTCCTTCTTTCTTTCCTTCCTTCTTTCTTTCCTTCTTTCCTTCTTTCTTTCCTTCTTTCTTTCTCTCTTCCTTTCTTCCTTTCTTTTCTTTCTTTCTTCACCCTGCAGCTTGTTAGATCTTAGTTCCCAGACCAGGGATTGAACCTGGGCCCTCAGCACTGAAAGCACGGTGTCCTAACCACTGGACCGCCAGGGAATTCCCCAAAGTCACCTTTTTTTTTTTTTTTTTTGCGGTACGAGGACCTCTCACTGTTGCGGCCTCTCCCGTTGTGGAGCACAGGCTCCGGACGCGCAGGCTCAGCGGCCATGGCTTAGGGGCCCAGCCGCTCCACGGCATGTGGGATCTTGCCGGACCGCGGCACGAACCCGTGTCCCCTGCATCGGCAGGCGGACTCTCAACCACTGCACCACCAGGGAAGCCCCAAAGTCACCTTTTTAAAGCACACAATTCAATGTTTTACAACTGTCACCACTAATTCCAGAACATTTCCACCACCCCAAAAAGAAAACCTATACCCATTAAGCAGTCATTCCTCATGCCCTGCTTCCCTTCCTCCATCCCCTGCTTCCCTTCCCCCATCCCCTGGAAATCTACTTCCTGTCTCTATGGATTTGCCTATTCTGGACATTTTATATAAATGGCATTATATAACACGTGGCTTTTTGTGTCTGGCTTCTTCCACTGAGCATAATGCTCTCAAGTTTTATCCATGTTGCAGCATGTATCAGTACTTCATTCCTTTTTAAGGCTAAATAACATTCCATGTATGGATATACCATATTTTGTTTATTCATTCATCAGTTGATGGACATTTGGGTTGTTTCTATTTTTTGGCTGCTATGAATAATGTTGCTATGAATATTTTTGTGCAAGTGTTTGTATAGATATGTGCTTTCAGTTCTCTCGGTTATATGCCCAGGAGTGGAATTGCTGGGTCATATGCTAAGGCCATGTTTAACTTTTTGAGGAACTGCCAAACTGTTGCAGTATTTCACATTCCCATCAGCAATGTATAAGGGCTCCAGTTTCTCCACATCTTTGCTAACACTTGTTATTGTCTGTCTTTTTTTTTTCCTTTTTCCAGGCAACTGGCACTTCTTTCATTGTGATAAATTATACATAGCACAAAATTTACCATTTTAGCCATTTTAAGTGTACAGTTCAGTAGCATTAAGTACATTCACATTGTTGTGCAACCATCACCACAATCCATCTCCAGAACGTTTTCATCATCCCAAACTGAAATTCCATACCCATTAAACAACTCCCATTCCCCCGCTCCCCCAGCCCCTTTTTGTCTTACTTTATGTCCCTATGAATTTGACTATTTTAGGTACTTCATATAAGTGGAATCATGCAATATTTATTCTTTTGTGACTGGTTTATTTCACTTAGGATACTGTCCTCAAGGTTCATCCATGTTGTCATATGAGTCAGATTTCCCTTCCTTCTTTTTTTTTTTTACTTTATTTTTTACTTTTGGCTGCATTGGGTCTTCCTTTCCATGCACGGGTTTTTTCTCTAGTTGCCGCAAGAGGGGGCTACTCTTCATTGCGGTGCGCGGGCTTCTCATTGCGGTGGCTTCTCTTGTTGCGGAGCACAGGCTCTAGGCACGCGGGCTTAGTTGCTCCGCGGCATGTGGGATCTTCCCGGACCAGGGCTCGAACCCGTGTCCCCTGCATTGGCAGGCGGATTCTTAACCACTGCGCCACCAGGGAAGCCCTTTCCTTCCTTTTTATGGAGGAATGATAATCCATTGTATGACTATATCACACTTGTTTATCCATTCATAAATCTGGATGGACATTTGGGTTGTTTCTATCTTTGGCTATTGAGAATAATGCTGCTATGAATGTGGTGCTTTCAGTTCTTTCAATTTGGGTTATATACCCAGAAGTGGAATTGCTGGATCATATAGTATTTCTGTTTAACTTTTTGAGGCTTAGAGCCACTTCTATAGGACAGGGGCCACTAATTAAGGATCCTTGGCCCCTAAAGTTCCTACCTTACATTTGGTTGGGCTGTTTACCTTTTAGAGGATTTTCCCTTTGTGTAGAAACCACTAAGCAACCATGCTTTGAAATGATTTTATTTACAATGTACTTTCATTTTTCAGAAAAGAGAATAGCAAAGTCCCCTTTGAGGATCCAGGTTTGGAAGAAAGCACAAAACACAGCAGCAGCAGCTCAGGGGGGTTACTCGTTGATGTATTCAGCTGCCTTTGCTCTTGCTCCGCAGCCAGCCTTCTTCTGGCTGAAGGCTGCACGGGATGGGGCAGGCTCGGAGCTCTCATTAAACACTGGCTGAGGGCTTCCCTGGTGGCGCAGTAGTTGAGAGTCCGCCTGCCGATGCAGGGCAGACTGGTCGTGCCCTGGTCTGAGAAGATCCTACATGCCGCGGAGCGTCTGGGCCCCTGAGCCATGGCCGCTGAGCCTGCGCTCCGCAGCCGGAGAGGCCGCAACGGTGAGAGGCCCGCGTACCGCAAAAAAAAAACACTGGCTGAGCCAGAAAAGTGGGTTCTGGTTAAAATTTTTTTTTAAAGTAGGGACTTCCCTGGCAGTCCAGTGGTTAAGACTCTGCACTTCCCATGCAGGGGCGTGGGTTTGATCCCTGGTCGGGGAACTAAGATCCCACATGCTGCGCGGTGTGGCCAAAAAATATAAATAAATAAATAAATAATTGCTCCAAAAGCAAGGGAAAAAAGAGTTTTAAAAAAGTAAAAGTAGGTGCCTTTCACTTTGGGTACTCCCAATCAACACCCTTCCTCCTCCTACAAGCATGGGAAGTGGTTTGGTAAAACTGATAATACTTTTGTAGGGATATCATGGTGGTAAGAAGAGGGAGGATGAGAAGTTAAAAAATTATATGTGATAGTAATAGTAATACAAATAGTAATAACTACCATTACTATAACAACTACCATTGCAGAACGTCCCTTGAGGAGCCACGTTGCCCTCAGTGTTGAGGACCACTGAGTTACGGCGACCAGCTATCCTGGTTGGCCTGAGATTAGGGCAATTTCCCAGGACAGCAGGCTTTCAGGGCTAAAACCAGGAGGGTCCCAGGCAAATTGGGATGGTCGGTCACCCAAAGGCCAGTCCCCCACTTGCTAGCTGTGTAACCTTGGGCTGGTTACTTTACTTCTCTGTGCCTCAGTTTCCCTAGAGAGAATATCCTCTCTATATTATAGATCTCTATATTATACTATAGAGATGATCATATCTAACTCACACATTTGTTTTGAGGATAAGATAAAATGTATGTGTAAGGCATTAAGCTCAGTACCTGGCACAATAATAACTACAGATAAATGTTAGGAATTATTACCTAAATTCTTATCTAATTTAACCTTGAAGGTTTGTTTGTTCTTTGGGGGAGACAGCAATTTTATTTTACTTAAATGTATAGTCCATCTGTATCCACAGATTTATATAATAAAAGCCAAATATATGGCAAGACTGCTAGAAAAGAAAATATTAAAACCACATAGTAGTAGAGAGAAAAGAATGAACCCCAAATCAAGGCTAATAGGTTTCTAAAAGTGTACATTCACAGGGCCTGGATTAAGAGGGAGGGGCCGTGGTTTACTTGGGGCTGTCAAGCTGAGCACCAGGTGCAGCTGGCTCCTCCTTCTCTGCTTAGAACAGCTCCTAAATTAGATGGTTTTATTATGTCCATTTTACAGAATTGGAAACAGAGTAAAAAGCACAAAGTCTCCCAATGCCCTTGTCAGTTTTTTCGGCACTAGCTGCTGGCCATCCTAATTTTGCAAGAGTAGTACGAGGAAGTGCTAGAGATTATGGGCCTGGATATCACAGCCGAGCTGCTCACGCAGCATCCTAGAGCCAGGGCAGCCTCCAGGAGTTGAGTCCAAACCGCTTGCTTTGCAAATGGGACCATGAGGCCCAGAGCTGGGACTGCTGTCCCCAGCATCCAGGTACTGGAGGAACCAAGACTACTACCCAAGTCACCCAACTCCCAACGTGGTGCCCCCTCTAAAGTTCGTCAGGACCAGAAGGCTGTGGGCCCTGGACAGCTCACTAGACCTAGGGGCACAGGCCTGTGATGGGTAAGAATGAATTTAGACAATGTTCTCAAGTCTGTATTTCCAAATGGGCTTATGTTTTCCCAAATGAAGTCATGTGCTTTTTCTGAGGAGGAGACCAGCACTGTCTCCAAGGAGGTCTGGTGTTTTCCTGCACGAATCTGAAGCAGGAAAGAGAAGGCCTCAGTGCACTTGTGTGTCAGGGTCTGTAGATGCTGGACTCACCTGTGCCTTCCCTCCCCCAAGAAACCAGAAGCAAAGTTACTCCAGGAGGAAAATCCAGAATGGCCTACTTGAAGCGAATGGGGGGAGGTTACAGCCTCCCAAGCTGAGCTCCAGGCTGTGGTGACCCTGCCAGGACTTCCCACGCCCCATGAGGCCTGGTCTGTCACACAACCAACAGCCCATTTGTCATCTTTCCTACTTTCCCATATGATGTGACTTATAGAGAACTTATAGAGCATATGTCTTTCATGTTCCAAGGCAATTTTTAAAATATTTATTTATTTATTTTTGGCTGTGTTGGGTCTTCATTGCTGTGCGTGCGTTTTCTCTAGTTGCGGTGAGCGGGGGCTACTCTTCGTTGTGGTTCACAGGCTTCTCATTGTGGTGGCTTCTCTTGTTGCGGAGCACGGGCTCTAGGCGCGCGGGCTTCAGTAGTTGTCGCACATGGGGTCCGCACTTGTGGCCCATGGGCTTAGTTACTCTGCGACATGTGGGATCTTCCCAGACCAGGGATCAAACCCATGTCCCCTGAATTGGCAGGCGGATTCCTAACCACTGCGCCGCCAGGGAAGTCGCCCTGAAGGCAAATTTTTGATAATCAACTTTATTGCGGTTATATTTCACATATAATTAATTTACCCATTTTAAGTGTCCATTGAGGTTTTTTCTTTTCTTTTTTTTCAGTACGTGGGCCTCTCACTGTTGTGGCCTCTCCCGTTGCGGAGCACAGGCTCCGGACGCGCAGGCTCAGCGTCCATGGCTCACGGGCCCAGCCACTCCGCGGCATGTGGGATCTTCCTGGACTGGGGCACGAACCCGTGTCCCCTGCATCGGCAAGCGGACTCTCAACCACTGCGCCACCAGGGAAGCCCCTCCATTGAGTTTTTTTTAAGGTTTTTAAAAACATTTATGTATTTAATTTATTTTTTTGGCTGCGTCGGGTCTTAGTTGCGGCATGTGGGATATTTCCTCGTGGCACAGGCTTCACTCTAGTTGCGGCACGAGGGCTCCAGGGCATGTGGGCTCTGTAGTTTGCGGCATGTGGGCTCTCTAGTTGAGGTGTGCGGACTCAGTAGTTGTGGCGCGCAGGCTTAGTTGCCCCACGGCATGTGGGATCTTAGTTCCCTGACCAGGGATCAAACCCGCGTCCCCTGCACTGCAAGACAGATTCTTTACCACTGGACCACCAGGGAAGTCCGAAGGGTCCATTGAGTTTTGACAAATATATACACCCATGCATCTGCCATCATAATTAATATATGGTGTGTGTGTTTACAGTTTGTTTTGTTGTTTGGGTGTACAGTTCTGAGTTTTAACACCGGTGTAGATGTGTGTAACCATTACCACAGTCAGGACACTGAGCAATTCCATCGCCCCCCCATTGCCCCCCAAAACTCCCGTGCTTGTCTTTGTAGTCACAGCCTCCGCTCCACCAACTGAACCTTTGGCGACCAATGATCTGTGATCTGAACCTACAGTTTTTTCCAAGGCAAATTCTAATCATGATTACCTAGGTCGTAATTTTATTAAAAATAACCCCTTTCCCTTTAGGCACTGTACTGTATCCACTTTCCCAACCAACACCCTTAGCACAAAGGAGAGAAGAAGATAACCAGGAGAAAACTTTGGGATGGGAAGGATGACTGAAGATCTTTATCAGGCCCACCGTGGTCCCCTGGCTGCCTCTGGACTAGCCTTTGCTTCCTTACCGAGGGAAAACAAAGACCCAGTTCACCTTGGCCAGAAAATCATGCAACAGGAGTGAGGGAATCAGCTGATCTGACATCTTCAATGTGACTTCAAAGTCGAAAAAGAGCGGCGACCTGCATTGGAAGCATGGTGAAGTTGCGATGACTTCACATCCCCAAATAGATTGCTGTTACAATTATAGAAAAAGAAAGAACTAGATCAAATACCAGATACAGCATAGAATTTTTCTTACTGAGGTGAAATTCACATGCATAAAATTAGCCATTTTAAAGTGTACAATTCAGTGACATTTAGTACACCCACAACACTGTGCAACCACAACCGCTATCAAGCTCCAAAACATTTTCAGCACTCCAAAAGGAAACCTCGTACCCTTTAGCAGTCATTCCGCCGCCACCACCATTCTCGTTCCCCAGAACTAAGCAACCACCAACCTACTTTCTGCCTCTATGGGTTTACTTATTCTGGATATTTTCACATGCATGACCTTGTGTTTCTGGCTTCTCTCACTTAGCATGTTTTTGAGCATCATGTTGTAGCACATCGGCACTTCATTTCTTTTTATGGCTGAGTAATATTCCATTGCATGGCTATACCCCAGCTTGTTTATTCATCTGTTCATGGACCACAGCATAGAATTCCCCTTTTTTTAGGCTTACACATCACTAAGACTATTTCTGCTTCTCAGAGCTTCACTCCAACATCACCCCTGCCAAGGTCATGTGATAAGTCTTCCCATACATTTTTTTTTTCTTTTTATTTTGCGGTACGCGGGCCTCTCACTGTTGTGGCCTCTCCCGTTGCCGAGCACAGGCTCCGGACGCGCAGGCTCAGTGGCCATGGCTCACGGGCCCAGCCGCTTCGCGGCATGTGGGATCTTCCTAGATTGGGGTACAAACCTGCGTCCCCTGCATCAGCAGGCGGACTCTCAACCACTGCGCCACCAGGGAAGCCCCCCATACATATTCTTATGTAATATAACAATTTTGTAAAGAAAGGATCACCCTCCATTTTACAGATTCAGGATCTGAGGCACAGAAGGATGACATGGCTGGATGCAGGTGGAGTTCCAAGCCTAGAGTCTATCTCTTCATCCCCGCTGGTGTGTCTGAGTACAGGTTACTGAAAACAAAGTCCAGGTGGAAAGCAAACTCCTTGCGAAGAATTTCAATGCAGTCCAAACAAATTCAGAAAATCCTTGAATTCTGTGTCCTTCCACGGGTGATGCTGAATACCCTCCATGTCTCTTTCCAGGCAGGTGCCCAGCGTGCCAGGCACATAGCCCACATCGCTTCCCTTTCTGATACCCTCTCATTACTTTTAATTGCATCTGAGCCTCTCTAGCATCTTGTATTTTGATTCCTAATTCAGGGCATTTCTCTGCCTCCCACTGGTCCAGCACAGCACTTTCCTCTCAGAGCTCTCCAGAGAAGTGCCCCCAGAAAATGGAACTGGTCTTTTGTAATGAATTCATCTTTATAATGAATAGTATAATATCCAAGTCCCGGCATATTTACATAGCAATCTCCACACAAAAGCAACATTACAAAGGGAAGATTTTTAAAAGAATGCCATCTCAGCTCCATTTCCTTTAGTACTAAGAACACTATGGGAATTACCCTGACAAGAAAAGAAAAACGACTTCCAGGGATGCTGGGTTAGAGACAATAGCTACACCAGCTCCATTAATGTTTAAAGTCAATGGAGCATAAAACTGCTTTTCTCTGCTTACGGGCAGGCATCATCTTACAGAGAGGAGAAAAAAAAATTCCCATTTATTTAACTCTGCTGAAATCCATAAGCCCTCCCCTAATTTTCATTCCTCTTGAAATTCTCCAGTAAGTACCATCAGAATGAAAATGAAAATCACTCTCTCTGGGGGAAATGGCTTTCAGTCCTCATCAGTAAAGCGTGTGAAGAGCCCTCCACAGAGATGCAGGAGGAAGGCTGCTTGTTGGGAAAGGATCTGTCAGCAAAACCTGCAGAACTAGTTGTAGGGGGTCACACCTTGGGATTTGGGAGCCTTTGGGCTGACTTCAAGAAGGCCTTAATCAATCCCAGGTCAGGGTGGTCCCGGGGCAGAATTCAGGGACAAGGCAGGTTCAAGGAAGTAATGCCTTGGGGGTACGTTTTACTTAGTGGGCTGTAAAGGGGAAACTTTATCATGAATTTATTAGCTGATTCCCTCAGGGAATCGCTGGAATTAAGCCAGGCCTCTGTGAGTAAACCATTGGACCTAATCCCACGTTACATTTGTGTAATGCCTGACAAAGCCTGCTCCCATTATCTTATTTGATCCTGAAAGCAATCCTCAGAGGGAGGCAGGGCTGGGATTATTTTTTCCATTTTACATGTGTTTTCGCTTGTAAACTGATTTGCCAGGAGTCACACACCCAGACGCGGCAGGAATGAGACGTGAATCTCTTTAGGTCTTGGTACAACCTGTTCAAGGTTTTTCTCGACTTCGCACACAGACTGATCATAATATTCCCAGCCCCACCCAGTCCTTACAACCTTCGGCTTAACCAGCAGCTGGGAGCTGCTCAGGGCAGAGCTTGTGTTTACAGTGCCCAAACACCTCTGTCCTGAAGAACTACAGCCCTGCCTGACAAGCTCTGTGGTGGGAAAAAAATCGTATCATCTCCCTGCACCAGTGACCAAAATGAATCCAGATGGATTTGAAAAAAATCAAGGCACTAGAAAAATCTCAGGAAAATAGAACGTAATATTTAATAACTTTCTGGAGGCAAGAAGACTAAATTTAGCATTGTGTTAGAAGTTTCAAAGGAAGGTACTTTATGTAGATTTGACTATATTAAATTGTAAGTTTTAGTAAAAAAAAACAACACAGGGCCAACAAAAACCGAAGAAATATTCACAGCAAAATATGAAAGAAAAGAGTGAACTGGCATGTAGAGGAGTCATGCAAATACAAAAGAAAAAAATCAATAGGAAAAACTTATTAGAGAACTATTCACAAAAAAAGGAAGTACAGTTGGTTAACAAACATTTAGAAAACTACCTAACTAAAGGCAAAGAAATAAATACTGAAATGAGATCCATTTCACCTACAAAATCAGAAAAATAACTATAATACTCAAGTATTAATACCAGTGAAGGCGCAACGAATAATGTATGCTTACACATGAATGATGAGAGAGTAAATTTACCCAACTGTTGGAAAGCAATTTGGTACATTTATCAGAAACTTTAAAATATCCATATCCTTTGACCTGAATTCCCATTCCTGGGAATATGTTCTTAGGAAAGAATCAACACGGAAGAAGTTTTACACACAAAAATGTTAGTCACGCACTTATTTACAACGGTGAAATGAGGTAAACCGCAAACGTTAAAGGAATTATTTAGTAAGTTATGGTACAGCCACTTAATGGAAACTTGCGTAATCATTACATGTTCTCAAGGCGCATGCAATAACACGAACACCGTTTACGGGATAATGCTAGTGGAAAAGTGTATAACGTTGTATACGAGTGGCTGTTTGTATAACACTTTTATAGAAAAAGGCTGGAAAAGAAAAACTTTTAATATGTGAAGCATGTTTGAATCCTATGATTAGAGAGGTTTTTTTCATCGCCCTATATTTCTATTTAAATCTTTTTTTACTAGCCGCGCGGCTTTTTTTTTTTTTTTTAATGAACAAAGTCAGCTCTTCTTTAGCCAGGCGGTGGCGCGTCTTTCTCTCGCGCTGGGTCGTAGCGCTTGACGACTAGGCGGAGGGAGCAAGCACCGAGACTCCACCTCAGGGCGATTCCGCCCTCCATTGCGAAGTCCCCCTCCCCGCCCCCAATTTCCCCAGCCCCACCCCTCCCAAGCCAGCTGGTCGCAGGGCCCGCCCCTCCCCCACCACTCCCGGGCCCCGCTGACTGCGGGTGCGCGGGAGGGGGAGCAGGGCCGCCCAAGTCTTGCTGACACGTGGGGAGGGAGGAAGCGTCGGAGGATGAGTGGTTGGGTGTGTGGGTGGGTGTGTCCGTTAGTGGGAGAATCCAATCGTGGCCACCTCAGAGTCTCCATAGTCCTGTGCTGCTAATCCGGCCGGGGAAGTACGAAGCTCTCCCCATGCCCCAGATCCCCTCCTAAGCAAACACCCAGCGCAGACACAAGAAGGCTCCGGCCGCGGCCCTGCGCTGCCCGTGACGGCCCGCGCTGCGCCACCTCCTCGCTTGTCCCCCCCGCCCCGGCGCGGTGGTAGGGCCCGGAGGCAACGTCACCCATTGTTTACAAATCAACCCGAGCCGGTAGGATTCCGGCTCCCGCGACTGCTGGCGCGCGGCGAGAGTGCCTGGCGGGCTCCGGCTTCCGCGTCCGCCCCGGCTCCGGCTTCGGCCTCAGCACCGCGCCCGGCTCCGCCGCGGCCCACCGAGCCCCGGGGGCAGCCGAGCCGCCGGCGACTCCCGCAGAGCTCCGGGTGCCCGCGCGGGGGGGCCATGCCGTGCCGGAGGGAGGAGGAAGAGGAAGCCGGCGAGGAAGAGGAGGAAGAGGAGGAGGAGGAGGACAGCTTCCTCCTACTGGAACAGTCGGTGACTCTGGGCGGCTCGGGCGAGGTGGACCGGCTGGTGGCCCAGATCGGCGAGACGCTGCAGCTGGACGCGGCGCAGGACCGCCCTGCCTCCCCGTGCGCGCCCCCGGGGCCGCCACTGCAGCCCCCGCGACCCCCGGCGGTGGTGCGGGCGGACAAGGCCCGAGCCCCGGCTCTGCCGTTGCTTCTGCCGCCCGCCTCGGCCGAGACTGGGGGTCCGGCGCCCCCGGGGGCCCTGCGCTGCGCCCTCGGGGACCGTGGCCGGGTGCGGGGCCGGGCTGCGCCCTACTTCGTGGCCGAGCTCGCCGCAAGCCCCAGCTCACTGCCCGGGCCGTGCCGGCGAGGATGGCTGCGGGGCGCTGTCGCCTCCCGCCGCCTGCAACAGCGACGATGGCCCCCAGCCGGGGCGCGCGCCAACGACGACGACCCGCACAGGCTCCTGCAGCAGCTGGTGCTCTCGGGGAACCTCATCAAGGAGGCCGTGCGGAGGCTCCAGCGAGCCGTCGCCGCGGTGGCAGCCACGGGCCCCGCGGCACCCCCCGGACCCGGGGGCAGCCGCAGCCGACCGGACCCTGTCGCCCTTCAGCCCTCCGGCGCCTTGCACTGACCCAGGGCCCCTGGAGGAGGAAGAAGCCGCTGCGGGGACCCAACGGCGTCCTGTGCTTTCCCCAACCTTGAGCTGAAGCCGCCGTTGCCGTCCTGGGAGCGACCGCCTAGGCTGCAAGGAGGCTAGTGGGGAGAGACCTCAAGCCGAGAAGTTACCCGCCCCGGCGAGGCTGTCGGCGAAAACTTGAGCGTGGAGAAATGCACGGGCCAGGGCGCGTACGTGTCGCGTGAGAATTTCCCCGGCCACCTCGGGGACAGGAACCTGGGGTAAAACTGGGAGAACTATGGCAGCTATTTGCATCAACTTGTACCTGACTTAACCCTTGGGGGTGTCGTGTGCTTGGATTGTTTAAAGATACGGCTCCAAGGGGCGAGAATCGCGAGGGCTTTGTAAGAATACTTGAAAACTGATGACACGAATACATTTTATTTTCCGGTGGAGGAACTTAGTGAAAATGGTGCTACAATTGCTGTGCAAAGAAATTCCGGAGGGAAGAAGAATGTAAAAGCGTGGTGGTGGGTGTGTTGGCATCGCCCGCCCCCTTTCTCCCATCACATCGGTGACTGGTCGAGGTGGGAGATGTGAGCTCCAGTTGTCGGGGGTAGGGAGGTGGAGAATTTTGAAGGTGGGTCGAGGTGGATGTGGACTTTTAAATGACTTGACCTTGCCACCTGTGTTTCAAGGTCACGGTGTGCTTGGACCGAAGGTTGTGGGCTTCCTGGGAGAGCTAACTGACCGCTGTGTCTTTTTTCTCTTGCTCCAAGAAGAGCCCTGTCTGTGCTTCGCCACCTCCTAGCGTCTCCAGAGGACACACAGGTGGAGAGGGCTGTGCGAGGAGAGTTATTTTTTTTTCTCTGTTCTCTCCTTCTGTCCAGGGCTCCTCCTCCTCCCGTGAGGCCACTCTTGGCCGTGCCATGAGCTTTCTCAGAAACAGGCATAAACAATGTCTTATGTCTCTTTCCTGTCCTCCCGGCTGGCCTTTCTTATTCCACCCTTTCTGATGTCTTCACTGCATGGATGAGACCCCGGCTGTTTTTCTGCTCTGTTCTGGCCCTCTGTGGAGCCATAGGCCTGAGCTTCCGTGGGTCTTCACCCCTCAGTTTCCTTCTGCCACCAGCTCTTTGTGAGTGACCGAAACCGTTTTTTAAATGGGACTCTCCAAGAGGAGAAACCGCAGGCTTTACCCGTATGAAACTTGACGGTGCTTTAAGTAAGGTGCCACCCCCAAACTGTAAAGGAGCTAAACTAATTTTTTAAAAAGATTCAATGGCTTGTTCATCCTCCAGATGTAGCTATTGACGTACACTTCGCACCGGAGTGTCTGAAATTGTGGTGGTCCTGATTTATAGGATTTCTTAATTAAAGTGTCTGCTGAATAAATTTGGTTTTTGTTTTGGAGCATGCTTTGGCTTTTTGGTGGAAGGTGGGGGAAAAAGCACAGAGGGGACACCTTTCATAATGAAGTCGTGATGGAGAGGGGACTTTGGGGTCGAGGTGTGAGATGGAGACCGGTGGAGTTGCAGTCGATGAGTGCTTCTGGGTCGATGTTCCACAAGATCAGAAAATTCAGTCCAGGTTTTTAAAAACATGTTAGGTGGGCTTTCACGCCCTTTGTGGAATAAGAACATAGTCCAGAAACTTTCTAGGCTGGAGGGCAGAGGCCAAGCGATTTGCTGTATCTGGAGGAGGGTGGAGGGAGGTGAATTTTCTGATTTTTTTGTGTCTGAAGAATGGTGACAGAGCCTGCCTATTTTCTCCTTTGAGACTGACCCAGCCTTGAGCTGTGGCCTAGGGAAAGACAATAGGGTTTTATAGCAGTGTATTTGGTAGTTGTAAAATGGGGTGTTTTGAGCAGATGGGGGTTCAGTTAATTAAGTGGCCCTCCTGGTTCTGCCCTCAGTCTTATCTTCCCCAGGCTTGGGGCCCTTTCCCACAAGGAAACCTTTCTGGGTACAGCCCAGCTCTGCTAACCAGCCCCAGGGGCACCTGTCCTGCCCAGCACCTTCTCACACGGGCTGCAGGGGAAGGCTGCTCAGTGACTCAGTTTGACTCAGTCCCGCTCTTCAGCAGCTGTGTCATAGTAGGCAAGTCACAGCTCTCTGCGTTTTCCTCCTCTCATGTATAAAACAATAATACTTCATAGGTTGGTTGGGAGGGTAAAACGAGGACCTGAGGTGTCTGGGACACTTAAGGGCTTAAAAAATGACAGCTGCTGATTCTTGCTGCCACCACTGGCCCTTCTTCCTTCAGTGGCCCCCATCTGTCTCTTCAGCGTGCCCCACGTGCCCTAACACTTCAGCCACCCTTTCCTTTCCACTGTGAGCACAAGTCACTGCCACCTCTTTTGCTTCTGTATCATATAAGTCCCTTTTCCTGAACTTCCAGAAGGCCACCTCCACACACCTTCCAGATGGTCTGTCTCTGCTGTCATCATTCCGGGGGTTGGCACTTGACACACGTGCCAGGTACTGTTCTGGGTGTTTTAAATCATTATCTCATTATGTCATGGCTTTATTCGTCATGAGGTAGGCACTATTTTCTCCATTTTATAAATGAGAACACCGAGGCCCAGGAGATTAAGTGATTTGCCTGAAGTCACCACCTTTTAAGTTAAGGAGCTGGGATTTGAACCCAGGCAGTGTGGCTCTAGTTTCTCCTGCTTTCCTTAACCAGAGCTTCCAGTCATGCTGTACCACCTCCATGAGACTTTCTTGACACCATTTTCTCCCATGTTGGATTTATTAAAGTTCTTAAGACCATCCCACAAAAACCTTGACCCAATAAATGCCTCAACACAATAGCATCACCATTTTCAAACTTTTCTTGCAGGCCAGCCACATATGTGCAAGGTGCTGGGGATCTGGGATGACCAGGGTTTCAGACATCCTGGAAGAACCCATAAGCAGGTCTGGGGCCGAGACCTTCACATAAGGTAATAGGAATTGCAATAAGAGAGGCACAGATAACAAATGGTAGATGGCTGCTTTTTTTAGAACCTCAAGTCTGTAAGATGAGGGCATAGGGCCAAGATGGTGAGGTCTCACCCAATGCAGCTGTCTTCTGGGTCTGCAACATGGCCAGGACAGCACTCAGGAATGAAATTAGAGTGGTGACTGTAGACTGACAGGACCTGAAGATCTTCAGGAGCTGAGAAGCGAGGTGGAGAGAGGGAGAAAGGGGACTGAGCCCTGTTTGGGCAGGAACCCTGGTAGGCACCTTTTTGTTTTTGGTTTTTTTTTGCAGTACGCGGGCCCCTCACTGTTGTGGCCTCTCCCGTTGCGGAGCACAGCCTCCGGACGCGCAGGCTCAGCGTCCATGGCTCACGGGCCCAGCCGCTCCGCGGCATGTGGGATCTTCCCGGACCGGGGCACGAACCCGTGTCCCCTGCATCAGCAGGCAGACTCTCAACCACTGCGCCACCAGGGAAGCCCTGGTAGGCACCTTTTACAAGATGGCCCTTCACTCTTTACAATGGGGAGGGGTAGGAATTGTGGGTGGTCGAACAGGATCTGAACTCATGACTCTTAAGCTGAACCTCTTACCTCCTGTCTGAGCCTACCCGCACATTTCCTCATGAACCTCAACCCCAGCTACCGATCAGCCATTTGCAAAGGCTGTAGAGAGCAGAGTCCTGGGCCTGGGGAGGTGTCTGTGCAAAGGAGGCATTGGCCGTTTTCAAGGTGTTGCGGCTTGGGATAGCCCATTCCTAGTACTTGGCCCAGGGATGATTGTGGCTGGGATATCCCTAGTCCCTTGGAGTGGATGGGCACAGAACTGAGGACATGGGCATGGGCAGAGTTGAGACAACTCCATCTTCTGAAGGATCCAAGGTCTAGGTTTCCCTGGTAACATTCTGCAAGTCTTGAGTCCAGAAGGACAAGAGTAATAGGGAAGTTGCAAGGAGCTGGTTGTGTGAGTGTGTGTGGTCGGGGAGGGGCTTGATTAGGAGTTTCATGTGGGAAGTTACAGGGACTGCAGCCTGGTGCCTCCTAAGTGATTAGGAGTTGGAAGAGAGATCAGGGCTGAAGATAAAGACTTGGCAGTTAGGATTAAGAGGGGTGGACGGAGCCTGGGAGATGCTGTCAGTTGGGAAGGAAAAACACTAGCCAATGTACGTAGCACTTACCATGTGCCAGGCTCTGTGCTAAGCACTTTACAAAGACCAATAGTAGAACCCAGAGAAGCCAAGGGAGGCTGAAGGGTGAACTGTAAGGGATGGTTGGGTATGTGTGTCTACATGCACAGGTGCACACACACAAACACAGAGCTATAGCTATGTGATCACTATGTATACCCTCCGTGGTCAGGTCCAGGGTATATGGAATCAGAGCTTGCTCAGTGACCTTCACTGTCTTTCTTTAATCCTGAAGTTATTCAGCTTCTCTTTATCAGCACCGTTAAGCAGTGTTTCGAACATCTGCACTGTGAGTTCTTGCTCTGCTTAACCCAGCTGAAGAGAAGAACTATTTATGGTGCATTTGGAGAAAGGTGATTATGACTCCGGTGTCTGGGGAGGATTTTCAGGAAAACCTAGGAAACCGAATCTAATTTAGACAGTAAAAAAAGAAACGGGCAAAAGGCAGGGCAAAGGTAACAAGATGATAACCAGCTTGTGATTCTTTTTTAACCCACCCAAATCAATAAGTCAAACAAACTCCCTGAACAGCCTATCAATTGTGGGTGGTGAATTTTACCTCCTGTGAGTCAGTTAATTGATAAAACGGAGCAGTTAATAAACCCCTTGGTATCAGATTTAGATTTCATTCTATTGTAGCATAAGGTACAGAGAAGAAGGATTCCTTCACACGAAAACATACCCAGCCATCTCAGGCGTGAAGGGTTATACAAGGTTGTTTCAACAGCCAACTGGTCCCTGGCCTCCCTGTGGTAGGACAGCTTGTGACTTAGAGTGCTGTCACAGGGGACAACCACCTCTAAGGTCTCCCTGAGCCCTGCCCTTCAAACCTACCCAGACTGAGTGCCCCATCCCTTCGTGCCCCCTCTAGGAGCCTTATCCTTTATAGCATCTTCCCTTCAATTCCACCCTTTGCCACTGTCCTCCAACCACAGTGGGATGAGCGCAGGTCTCTCCTGCTTGAGCAAACCTTCCTTTGGTTCTGTTTTCCCTTTTTAGTTGCTGTCCCTCCTTTCCCATCCTCTCCTCTAGGCACCACAATTCATCATTTGTGCCCCAAGCACTCTCTTAGCCTCCACAAGTCTGTTGAAGTTGCCCGTTTGTTTGCTCTGCAAATATTTACTAAATGCCAATACCCAGGTGTTGTTGCTAAATGCACCCATGTTTCAGACAGTGGCCTAAGCATTTTTACTAGCATTAGCTCAATGAATCGTCACAACCTGATGAGGCAGGAACTTTATTATTATCAGACTTGGCGGACAAGGAATGGGAGGTGAGAGAGGGTTAGTAACCTGCCCAAGGTCACAGGAAGGAGCTTTAAAGGAAAGAGCTGAGATTGCGACCTAGGCAGTCTGGCTCCAGAGCCTGTATTTTAACAGCTACCTGGTACTGTACTGAGGACTACGGGTTTTCTTTTCGAAATGTCTCCCTTCTTGTCTTTTTCTGTCTTTTTGCGCCTAGACCCTTATCACCTGGTGCCTAAACTCTGAGTAAAGAAGACATTCACATATGAGCCCCTGAGATAACCCTATAATGACAGTAAATAAAATGAAGAGTGAGAACAATATGAGCTTGAAGATCACCTCCTGCGAAGAAATTGCACAATTTTCTCAGTACAAATTATAGATGGGAGTGGACAGGGCAGGCATGAAGACCTACAGCTGAGCACTGAATTTGATTTAGAAGGATTTCTGATAGGAATGGGGGAGTTAAGAGCTGTGGCTTCAGAATGCCCTCCCCACAAACCCTCCCCTTTTTTTTTCTGTACGCTGGCCTCTCACTGTTGTGGCCTCTCCCGTTGCGGAACACAGGCTCCGGACGCACAGGCTTAGCGGCCATGGCTCACGGGCCCAGCCGCTCCGCGGCATGTGGGATCTTCCCGGACTGGGGCACGAACCTGTGTCCCCTGCATCGGCAGGCGGACTCTCAACCACTGCGCCACCAGGGAAGCCCAACCCTCCCCTTTGTGATATTCCTGCTGCCCCTACTCTACGAGTTCCAGTCCTGAGCTGTTTTCAAGATTTGGCTTGAAGGGGACCTCCACCCTTTTCTGATTAAACCTCTTCTAGACTGATTATTCCCTTCCTCTACACTTCCCTTCGCACTTTATACAACAGGGGTGCATGTTTAAGAAACGTCTTATCTTCAGAGCAAACAGGTTTATGCCTTTTAAGAAACATTGAAGAAGTCAATAAAAGGCAGGATTTTCCACAAAAGACTTAAAGTAGTGGCCTTAATGCGGTAGCTTCCAGGAATGATGTTTTGTTTTATAAGAGTGTTTATTGGCTATTTTGCTTCTCATACATGATCTAATTTCACCTTCACCGTTTTCTTCAAGGTAGGTGCTATATTTATCCCCATTTAGCAGGTGAGTTAATTGAGATTATTGAGGTTAAGGATCCTGTCCCAAATCACACAGCTAACAATGCAGGGCTGCCTGCAGAGCCCACGCTCTTATGTATTACACCTCCTGGGACACATTGTTATGGGCAGGTCATTTGTTTTCCCTTCAGTTATGGATGGAAAACCAGGAGGAAGCGCTGCATGGGAGAGTTTTGCTGCTTTGTCTGCACCAGCCTTCCTGGTGTTCAAATGGAGTGCACCTCAGAGTGGAAACCTCCCTGTGCTTCCATCTCTAAATGAGGGGGTAGCACTAGACCACTGAAGGCTGAGCTCTCCCGGGGCTGACATTCTGTGATTACTGAGCATCAGTGGAAGAGGGGGGAGCTAATTGAGTGAGTTAGTAATTTGGTTGCCAGGGTAACTCTTTCCTGATTGGAAGGTAGGGATCACAGGGTTTGACACAGACTTTGCTGGATAGGAAAGTGGTGTCTGATGTGCACTCCATATTTCTGCTTCTGAGCTGGAAAAGGAAAGAGCAAAAAAGGGTAAAACAGAATTCAAATATTGTAGCATTTATGCCTAATTTAGAATGAAATCTTGGGGTGGCAGACTCTGGAGTTCTTTGTGAGGTGTGGCATTCTTTTCTCCAAATCACTTATTTGTCAATTTCCGTCTTTTAGTTTATTTAGTGTTTTTTTCATTGAGTTTATAGCTGTGGTCTTTTATCTTACCCAGGCCATTTTCTGTGGCCAGCTGTCTTCATAGGATGCTGAACGTAAGAAAATGGTTACTGCATACCTGGCTTTCCCTAGCTCAGCCTAGGGTTCTGGGGCATGGTTTTCCAGGGTTCCAATGGCAGGATCATCATGTTGGACAACTGCAGGGGTATCGTTTACATTGTAGTATATGTGTGGACTTCTGCAGTGAACAATATTGGACTATGTATGATGGTATCAGGCTATTGGAAAGAGGCCTGAGCTGGATGACTGGAGACCTGGGTTCTAGGCTCTGTTAGGTCTTTGACTTCGTAAATGACTTTGTAGGTCACTCTGCACTGCCCCCTTCCTGGAATATTTTTCCACCTATAAAATGGTCTAATAACTTTTTAAAAAAATATTTATTTATTTGGCTGCACTGGGTCTTAGTTGCAGCACGCAGGATCTTTAGTTGTGGCATGCGGACTCTTAGTTGCGGCATGTGGGATCTAGTTTCTGGGGGCGCAGAGTCTTAGCCACTGGACCACCAAGGAAAAATGGTCTAATAACTTTTTAAAATCATTAATGTAAACCCTGACTTATTCCAAAAGATGTCTTGGGGGTGACTAGTAAGATCTTGCAGGATTTTTAAAGATGGACGGTTTACACCCTGTGGCGGTTACAGGGTTATAGTGCAGTTAAAGCACCTCATAGTAGGCATTAGTTTTCTCCAGTCTTCCTTTTTGAAGGAGGGGGTTGTATTACGTGAACCCTATGGTTGAGTCTAGCCTTAACCAATCATTACAAGAAGCCAGCACGTTTGGGGCAGTGGCATTGAATCATGGCCATCTTGGCCCTGGATTGCTCCTAACTCTTTGCCCTCCAAGAAATCCCACCTCATCTAAGTAAGGACTTCAGGGCTCCTCCAATGCCAGGGGAAGTCGGCACCTGACCACTTTCCTTTCGCTCAGAGCTCAGAGGTGGTAGCCCACTGCATTGTTAGAGGACCCCCCTTCCTCAGTTTGTGTTAGAGCCTCCATAGTCACCATTCCTTTGCTGGGTGGCACTGGACTGAGTCTTCCACAACCCTTCCTGGGCAGGTTGTGGGAAATGGCTGGCTTGGTGTGTTCTGGAGGTACTTCTCAGAGACCATCAGGGTCTGTGTATTTGAAGAGAGAGAATGGGGAGGTATAAACAACAGGCATTGAGTCCAAAAGGGAGTTAGAAAATCAGGTCTCTAAATCATACAGCACTCAATCCAGAAAGCACTTGTGGGATCACAGCATGCCCTTGTTTTATGAGAAACCGAGGACGCAGTCGATTGGCTACCAAGGGACAGTCCTGGGAAGGAAGGGGTAGGGACTGGACCATTCATCTCCAGGATGTGCCAGTCACAAGGAGCCTTTTTCTCATCATCTCATGTCTCATCTGTTGTACAGATAGGAAACCGAAGCTCACAGAGGTTGAGCAACTTGCCCAAGGTCCCCACTTAATAAGGGGACTTGAACCCTGGATATCCTGTTGCCAGCATGGCTCCTTCCTGGAGGAAACAGACCAAAGTAACTGAGAACAGGAGGGACAGAGATGGGCTGTTCCGTCACTGCTTAGGGAGAGAATGGGAGTGAACGTGCCAAGGGCAAAGAGAGGAGAGGAGTCCTTTCATACCCTCCCAGTTGGCTTTCCCACTGCAGGTTTGCATCCTGAGCAGTCCCTAACCAAGGGCTGCCCCAGCCTAAAGGGCCACCTTGTGGAACAAGTCCACTTAATGGCCATAGAAAGAAAAAAGTGATAAGCCTCCCAGTCTGAAGTGACTGACTGATCTGATGTCCTTTGTTAATACAGTCAGAAGGAGCTTCTCCAGCACTGACTAGTAATCCAGAAGGCTCTAAGGCTTTAGTGAATGGGATTGGTCCAAAACCTGACCTCGCTTTCATTTAATTTCATGCCAGCACCAATACACACCCAGCCACGCAGGCCCTGTCTAACTAGTGAGCTGCTCAGACACAAAGGCGCTCTAATTACCATCCACAAGCCAGGCTGACAAGGATTTCAAGTGTTTTCATGTTTATGGAGATCAGAGAAACGTGTTCTGTGCATCTTTCCCACCGACGACAAGTATAAAATAAAACCAAACAAAAAACCCAACGCATTTATTGAAAACAGATATTTCAGTTAAGTTAACATCCTATAATCAGGATAGCCACAATTCCAGACACTCCGCTGCGAAGTGTAGGTATGTCAATAGCCACATCTGGATGATGAACATGCCATTGAATCTTATAAAACTAAAACACCAACAATACCGTCTTAGATCCTTCAGACTGAGTGAATGTTATGTTACAAGCACTTCACCAGGTTCACAATGGCAAAGCCTGCAGCTTCTCCATTTGGAGGGTCACATTTTCTACTCGGTTTCCTTCACTTACAAAGGCGAGCTGGCATGGCTGGGGGAGGGGCAAAGGGAGGAAATCAACTCCATCTATCCAGGGAATTGCAGCTGTTATTGCAAAAGGCCCCGGAGAGCCCATTATAAGCTGCTGTGCTAGGCTGTGTGTCCCTGGAGTGCCCCATCACGTGGTGTCTCCTCAGCTCCCAGCTCGGGGCCCCCAGGAGCGCCAGCGCCATCCGCTAGAGTAGGACAGCAGAGCCGAGGGGAAGAGAAGGGACCCGAGGCCACTTCTCAGGGCAGTTTCCGTGAAAGCCCGGGGCGCGGCCGCCCGCGGGAGGCACCGGCGCCCAGCACGTCGCCGCCTCCTCACACCCGCGGTGGCAGCGGTGCGCGTGTCCTCAGGAGACTCCAGCACTTGCAAAACCCCGCGCTCTACTCCGAGTACAGGCGGAACCTGGCGACTCTCCCCTGCTGGAGCCCCGCAGTCTCGTGTGCCCCCAGGAAACAGTGATCTTGAACCCGAGAAGGGGCGGACAGGCTGTGAAAATACACTTTCGAGGGGACCGAGGGTTCAACTCCGCGCCTTGCCCTCCCCTTTCCCCAGCACCTGTCGGCCCCACCTCCCATCAGCATCACAGGCGCACCGCCTTCCCCCGCCACTCAGAGAACTTCAGGCAGTTGCAAAGCGGGGGCAGAGAAAAGGTTACGTCTATTCAATTCCCCAAAACGTCCTTTCCCGGTGCCGCGTGTTTTGTATCAAGAACCAGCACCCCAAAATACACGAGATGGGTTTTTTTACGTGTCGTAAAATTTCAAGTCTGGCAGTTTGAGGTACTCCCTGAAAGGATTTACACAGGTTCCTCTCCCCCAAAGTGGATCAGGAACCAGCCCTGGAAAGGTAAAGCAAGTAACTGGGATCATCCTCGTCCTTTGGGCGTTCGGCGATCCTGAGAAGCGTGGGCTGTGACCACATGGTCGTCAGGCTGGACGGCCCGGAGAGGCTGCGTGGAACTGCACGCTGCGCCACCAGGACTGGTCACGCCAATGAGGAGTCCTGCTGACTGTGAGCTTGGGGTGCGCTCTGTAATCTGCCTTAAATAGGACCAACGAAGTCTTGTTTTTCAACCACATCGGGGCCCTCGACCTCAGTTCCCACGAAAACATTCGCGATTTTTCGATTCCTCGTCTTCATTAGTTATTTTCACGCTTCCAAAAGCGCGAGTTCACCAGTCTGAGTAGAGACGCAGCCCTCAGGGGGAACCCCTTGCCCTCCAGGCACAGGCTGGCGCTGTGGCCACTCTCGGGGTGTTAGCTGCCGGGGACTAGAACGCCGTCGCCAGTTCTGAGCTGCGCCCTCCTCCCAGATGAGCCGGGGTCGCTGCAGGCCGCGCGAGGGCTGCGGGGCAAAGGGGGCTCGTGCACTGGGGCCGACAGAGGGCCCACGAGCTGGCGTCGGGGAAGTTTTGCGTGTAACTGCAGCCGTCGCGAATGAAGCCTGCGCACGGCCTCCTTGATGAGGTTCCCCGAGATCACGAGCTGCTGCAGAAGCCGGTGCGGGTCGTCGTCGCCGGTGCGGGCTTGAGGCTGTAGCCCGCGTCGCTGCTGCAGGCGGCGGGAGGCGGCGGCGTCCCGCAGCCATCCTCGCCGGCAAGGACCCGACAGCGGCTGCGGGGCGCCTCGCTTGTCAGCTCCCGAAGGCCCATCAAGGCTGGGCTGAGGGGGCAATGGGGACAGCGCGCTGGGGCCTGCGGCGAGCTCGGCCACAAAGTAGGGCGCAGCCCGGCCCCGCACCCGGCCGCGGTCCCCGAGGGCGCAGCGCAGGGCCCCCGGGGGCGCCGGAGCCCCAGTCTCGGCCGAGGCGGGCGGCAGAAGCAACGGCAGAGCCGGG